>NC_079297.1:4957241-5267068 GCF_023638135.1 Falco biarmicus
TCTGCTTTGGGGTTCGTTTGTTTTTAAGCAAGTAACTGGAAAGATTCTTCCAAAAGAATGGAAAAAAGTGAAATTATTATTTTTTTCTTTCCAAAATATTTTGTGAGGAAATACTTGTGATTTTCTGCTCACCATACTTTGGAATCACATTGTCAGAGCAGTGACCCTGGAGCCTGGGAGCTCCAAGCTGCAAGAGTGCCGTGACTCAGGAGATGTCACAGTTCATCATCATTTTGCAGGGGTAGTGAGACGTGACATTTGGGACGCAGGAAGATGAACTGCTGTTGACTCATCTGTTCTGGAGGGGGAAAGGTGGGTACCTCGCGGTGCTCCCACTTTCCCATGGAGGGATCCCTGCAAAATGTCCTCAGCAGTTGCTAACGCAGCCCACGAAGGGAGGCAGCCTACCTAGCTGGTGCTTAACGCTTCTCTGGAGAGTGAGTATCATCAGGACACAGTTTCAAACCCTGTGTACATCAACACAGGATGCAGCCATTCTTCTGCCCTTCTGGAGACCCACCCACTGGAGGACGGCTGCAAAGAAATCTTTCAGTAAAAGAAAACAACTGAAAGAGCTCGTGGGAGCAGTATGTGGGCGCTGCTGATGGTGCAGACCTTCTCCCAGAAAATAATTTTCAGCTTTCTGTTGCCTTGGCAGATCTTTCCTGACTGTACCAAGGCCTCCGCTGTCCATTAGCAACTTACTCCAGGCCAGCACAGTGCAACGTCCTGTACTTAAAAGTAACTTTGAAGCTCCGTGCCAAGTTTCAAGCAAAGCAGGAGAATTTTATTTCATTAGTTTATTTTTTTTTTTCATCTAAGTGTGGTCAGCCACACGCCTTGCCTAGATCAAGAAAAGCCTCTTTTTTCTGCAGGTGCACTGGGGAAAGGCCATGTGCCTTTTCACACTCGTGTGTGGAAGGGCTGGCCCTACGCCTCGCTGAGTGCTGTGTCTTTTCAGCAGACATGAGGGCAAGCAAGGACAGGCACATAACAGGCAGGGGCCCAGACAAGTAGACACCCAAAGAAGCAGAGCTGATGCATTTATCATTAGCTTGGGGTTAGTAACTGAGCACAAAATCCAAAGAACCACCCAGCTGTCAAGCAATTATTCATTTTTTTATCTTGTCAGGCACCGGGAAAGTATTCCTCTTCAGTGATGAACAAAGTAAAACTGCCGTAAGAACCACGGGTTCCTGTAGCCTTACCGTTCCCAGTAGCCCCTTTTAACTGGTCTCTTTGGTGTGTCATTCACAGGAGTCAGGGCTTGGTCTTTAGAAAGCTGAGGGAGTGAGATCACTGGGCTCCGGGACAGGCCTTTGTGAACACGGCAGCGTCACTCTGCCCTTCGGTTTCAGACGATGTGGTTCCAGGGCTTAGCTCCAGGAGAGCCCAGGCCGCCTCAGCATCTTCTGCTAAGCCAGTAGGATACTCAGCATCTTCCCTCGGGATCAGAGCAGTCCTACCTCATCCTGGCAATGCATCGCAGGCTGGTGACGTGACTAATGTCTGTCAACAGTGACAACAGCAGTTTGGCTTTAATTATTTTTTATGATACCTCCCAGCACAATGGCACATGTTTATAGGCAATACTGCCCTTTATTAAGGTAACCAAATGCTTTTTTGTGTTAAGACCCCATCTGCAGTAAATTATAACTTTGCCAAACCTAGAATATTCAGGCTGAAGTTTTTCCATACCAGTCATCTGCCAACATAGAAAATTCAATGAATTAGCTGTTTCTCTGAGCATGTGAGCAAAGACTCCCATATACTTTGGTGATGAGCATAGGAACAGAAAAGAAGGGAGGAGAGAAAGGAGAGAGAGGAGAGAGAGAAGAGAAAATATGGAAAGCCATTCCTTTACCTACGAAAATTTGCGGGACAGAAGAACTTGTTAGCTGGTTTGGGACCAAGTGTGATTTGACTTGTTAAACAGCTTCTCTTCTACAGCAGGACACACACACAACAAAAAGCTGCCCACAGCATAACTTCAGCTGGCAAGGAATATTTCTTCCACTTCTGCATCATTTTCACTCAAATAATCGACTGCTAAGCTATGCCTAAAACCTGTGAAAATGGCCAGATCCATTTCATTGACAGTTATAGCAAATGTATAGGATTATTGAACCATCCTTGGGAATTTTAGAGAGAAACATAACTACCAGGAGAAACATATAAAGCAGCTACAAAATAATATGTATTCAACTCCAGTGCTGAAATCTCCTCCAGCCCATGAGGGACACTTCTAATGGGCACAGTGAATCCAATTGCTTTCAATATTTGGTGAAAAGGAAACAATCTCTTCATTTATTAATTTTTAGAAAACGTTATGACATTTGTACAAGGCAATATTGGTTTCGTAGCTATAGATCTTGCACAGACCGACTCCTGTGTTTAACTTTCTATATTCTAAATAGGTCCCATTGACTTTCATGAGCCTGCTTGTAAGTAAAGATAACTTAGAGGATCAAAGCCCTATAAACTGTGTCATTAAATTTTAAGAAGTCAGAAGCTGCGCATTCTCTTCCCAGGCTGTACCAGCATCTCCCATGAGTGCTAATGAGACCAGTTCTCATGTCACTGTTCTCTGGCCACCAGAAGACACAGGTTTGATTTTAGTTTTGATTGCACAGATGAAAATAAGCAATAACTCATGAAAATCAGTGTAGGTATACATCGTAGTCTAACTATACCCATAAAGTTCAGGTTCATTTTGGGTACCTGTCTGAAGTTCAGTTCTCTGCTTAATACACATGATGCATCAGGTCTGTACAGTGGGTTAGTAGAGCTCATTAGAATTGATTCTCCATGTATTTGTCAATAATTCCAGGAGCAAAAAAAGGACCTCATCAAGACTAACAGACTGATTCAGCTCGGGAATGTGTGGGAAAGATGACTCAGATTGTAGCCAAAGTGACTGACTCCTCCATACCTTGTAGGAGAGTTTTCCTGAAAATCAGGCAGGGCTTTACTGATAACAAGGTTTCATGAAGTAGGAAGTGAGAAAAGAGAAGTGGGGAGGACTTTGTCTCTCAAGAACCTTTCCAAGCCAGTGTAGAGACATGGGAGAGGAAGAGGGCATAAGCATTGTCCCAGTCTTATTTTTAAGCATTGTGGGGTTTTTTTCACAGCTATCTTCAAATCAAACAAAAAATAGAAGTCGCTGAAGACCCTTCAGGACAAAAACTGTTCCAGCTGTTCAGCAAATGCTCTTTTGCTGTATCTGAAGTGCAGAATGGAGGAGAATTTCTATTGACTCCTGGACTGGATGAGACACTTTCCCACTGCAAACACTCCTGACCCTAGTTTAGACAGCAAAGAGACCCAGGCTTTGAGGGAGCCCCGATGTGCCCCAGCCAGGCATTGCAGTGAGGGAGGCTGGGGGGGCAGAAATGCAGGGCATGCTCGGGAGCACCTCTGTCCCACAGCCTCCGTGTGACCTGAAAAGCAGCTCTCGCTTCACCCCCAGGCTTTTTTGCAGGATATCCTCCAAGAGGACCAGCTATTGTGAGTCACCTCTGCAGTCTCTGGCTACCACTGCCTTGCAAAGGCAGGGCTTTCCCTGAAGTCTGCAAGCATTTCTGTAAAAGGGAGTTTTATCCAAATAAAGAAGCCAGAATTTGAAGGAAGATGAATGGGAAAGCAGTCACTAGAGCAAACCTCTGCCACCATGCAGCAAATGCTGCTTTTCAGAACAAGGCAGAGAGTAGCATCTAGCGCAGGTTCCAGTTAGCACCAAAACCACAGGGGATGCCTTTTGTTGGGGCGAACATCACTGAAAAGGTAGATGGTAAAACAAGCATATCCTGGGCAGGGGAGACCAATAAATCTTTCATTAAAAGAATAGGAAGCATCATAGCCAGGGCAAAGAGAATGCTAATTTGCTTTGCAACCTGATCAAATGGAATGACTGGCCTTGAGGGATGCAGCCATTTTGGGGGCTGATTGCTAGAGTTAATACAGAGCATTAACTTTGCAGCTTTGCTCCAGGCAGAACTTGTCCCAAGTGATCTAAAACTTTCGATGCACTTATTCTATCAGAAGATTTGTGTATGTGTGTGCATGTGACTGCCTAATTAATGAGCTTCTTTTCAATATTAATATGCAGAAAAGTTTATTGCCTTAAAGGTGTGTCAATATATACATTTTTCTGGCTAAAGAAGCTTGCCTTTGGCTATTCTAAAATATAAAAGCTATTAATTAAAGTATACAGTGCTTTAGGGAAAAAAAAAAAAAAAAAGGATTGAATTGCTGAAATCTTTGGGGAGATTTGCTACAGAATTTATGCCAAATGTCTCAATAAACTGATATGTTAAAATGAGTAACCTGAAGTATTTTAATAAAGATTTTTCACAAGGCTTCACCTACTGCCTCCCACCCACCAAAAAATACTGTCAAGTGATTTCAGCCCAAGTGGAATCAAGAAAAACCAAATGCACAAGCTCCTCCGAAACCTGTTGAGTTGCTCCTTACCCTGCATAAGGACCTACAGGGACCCAGGGAGCACAGAGCCCTTATGGCGCGAGGCATCGTACCAACACCAGCAGCATTGCTGGCTGCGCGTGCATTGGGCCCCTTCTCCAAGCAGGCTTGCTCACCAGCCACACAACAAGCCCCAGCCCCATCTCAGCCCTGTCCCTGTCAGAGGCCAAGTGCCACCACACTGCTCCTTCCCCAGAGACCCTCTGATTGGTGCCTTCCGAGGCCAGCACAGCCCCACTAGGCAAGAGCAAGGGCCAGCAGCGTGGGCAGAGCTCGCTGGAAGCTCAGCCTTCACTGCAGAGCATTGCCCTCAGAGGTGCTCCCTCCCTGCACCTTGCATCTGGGAGAAGCCAACAAAGATGGAGAAGAAGCAACATTTCATTTTCACATATGGGAAACTGAAGTATGAATGCAAGACAGATCTCCAAAGCAATTTCCTCGTTATTTTCCTCGTCTGAAGAGCTTGAAAACCAATTTTCTCCAAGTGATGTTTGTTAGAGGTTATAGAGAAAACCTCTGGAAAACCCAAAGGCCGACTGTACAAAGCCAGTACTTTCACCGCAGGACTATTCTTTCTCCCCAGTGGGTGCCTGTATAAAAAGTTGGCCAAATTACTGTTCCCCTTCTTAAATTTCCCATAGCATATTCCTACCTGGCAAGTCCTGCTATAAACCTCCACCAATGACTGCTTACCATAGCCTTGCAGGAGAGCAAAACCCTTCAGAGAGTCCTCCCAGCCTGTCTGGACCCAAATTATTGCCTGCAGATACCACTACAAATGTTCCAGGGAAGTGGAAGGAAAGTAAGTCTCTTCTCTTAATTAGCCTAATGAGCTAGTGGGGCAAAACCAGCTGATGTCCATGGAGCAGGGCTGAAGTAAAGGGCAAGCAGCTGTGGCAGCTGGAAGGTTATAAACAGCCTGTGTGTCTCAAAATGTGATGCCTGGGAAAACTGGGTGGGTTTCTTGAGCAGAAATCTTCTGATCAGCAAACTCTTACTTTGAAAAGCTACTGTCAGAGCTTCTCTCTCAGTGTAGCCGATTATTCTATCTCACGTGAGGGGCTTCAGTAGCAAGAGTTACCTGGTTGCTCTGAGGTGGTAGCAGCAGCAGGGTGCAGAGGGTCTTCAGGCTCCTTTTGTTTCCTGCTTGCAGGAGCTGAGAGAAGAATGGGAGAGACAGTCAGGAAAAGGAAGAATTGTGAAATATGCCTGTCCTTTCCTCCTCAGCGCCCTGTAGTTGCAAGGCAGAGCTCCATAATACAGGAGATAAACAGCTGCTCAATGTAGGATCAGTAGAGTTAAAAAGGAAAAAAAATCATATGCTTTATAGATGTTATTTGATCCCTAATAAATACACGGAATATGGGATTTTTGCATGATGCTTTGATCTCGGTGAAGTATATCCTAGCTGAGTTGCTGCCACCCTTCTAATGAGTAGTGTTGGAGGCCCTACATAAACAGCAGCTAGTAAAAGTGGGGGGGAAGGATGCAAACTCTGACATCCCTGTTCCAAAGTAGGTCAGGCTCCTTCAAAGGCGATGGCTTCACATCGTCCCTCCTGTAGTAGCAGGCACCTGTGCAGGATGAAGAGTTGGTGCCTCAGCTGTACGATGCTGAGGACAGGTTTCATTCCTGCGCTGGGCGAGCAGCTCGGTGGCTCCGTCTGTGCATCGTGGAGCAGCTCCGTATGGCTTAACCCGTGAGCAGCTCCGTATGGCTTAACCCAGGATGGCAGCTCAGGAGCGAGGGCCCTGCCAGACCAGACTGAGAGCTGCAAAGGGCTGAGAAGTTGCTATAGCAGATGCCTTATGCCTGGTATGAACCTACCCTGGACTCGTTGTCCTAAGCTGCCAGCAGAAAAGCTAAATGGAGATTTGCCTTCTAGGATCGGTGCATAACAGAGAAATGTATGGAGAAAAGACCTGAACCTTGCAAGGTTTCAGAGGCTGCGCTCTTGCTGTCTTGTATTCAGCTGCAACTGCATCCCAGTGCCTTCTGGTCCCTGTCTGACAGTGTGGTTGTTCACACAGGTACCTCCCTACCTCGGGAGGAGCAGACACCGGCTCTCCGATGAGCTCTGACAGGGTGCCAGGCACTGGGACAGCCAAGCTGCTTTATCTGCACAGCTCAGAAAAGCCCCAGCACACATGGGCTTTTTAGGACCAGGAGCATCTCCAGGTGCCAGGTCTAGTGGAGTCCTAATCCACAGCTGACATCTAAGGTGCTGCAGTTATATTGGTAACAAACCAGCTAAAGCAGGAAAGGAGGCTTTTACCTACTGCCAGCTCCTGTAATAACGTGTCCTAAGTGTGCTTTCTTCTTGCTCTTTCAAGTCGTGCACGCACAAGTTCCTTTACAAAGTGGTCTCTTGTCTGAGCCTCACAAACTTGTTTTACTTACAACGTGTCTTAGATTTTAGCAAGGACTGCCAGAGGGGAAGCAGTGTTACACTGGATTGCACCACAGAAACCACCCAACTTAAGTGGATTACTCTTTTTGCCATGGGCTGACTTGCTTATGCAGGTTTGCTTTGTTATCAAAAGTCTGTTACGACACAGGAAAAAGTACTGAGCTGAGCAAGGCCTGTTCTGTGATCTGGATTATCCACTCTGCTCCCTGTGGGAGCTTTAAGGAAAGAGTGTTCTGTATTGACCAAAAAAAACCCTTTTCCTGAAAAGTGTAAGCATGGCAGAAGAGACTGGCAGCATCTGTCTTTAAAGAGAGCTTCTCGGTGGCCTGGAGCAGCTTGAAAGATGCTTTTAGTCCTTCAGTTGGTTAAAGCCTCAGATATGATAAACCCGAAGGCTGACCTGCAGGTTGTCAGGCTCCCTCCCATCCCTCTCTTAACTTCTCAGCTGAGTAAGGGACAGTATTTTGCTTCTGCTTGATATCACTTTGGAACTGGAATTTTTAGAATAGAATTGGCATACCTGAAATGTTCACAGCCTGTCTGCAAGAGATGGACTGGGATTCAAGGAATCTCCTTTTAATCCTGGTTTCTGCTTGTGGGTTTTTCCCAAATCTCACTTCCTATTGCAGGTTTGAATGGCCTCTGACTCCAGTTAGCCCAACACAATAAAAAGAGAAGGCTGAGTTTCAGAGGATGCATTTCAGTGGCAGAGGTATCGTCCGTAGCTCAATGTTGGGCAAAGGATCCCTGTCTCCCCTACCTCCTCCACACCTCCCTGTCCCTCCACACATGAGGATCTGAGCTCCTAAAACATGAGCTTTTTGGAAAGTGGTTTAAGGGCAATTTTCTCCTCTGAGGGTTCACTATTTTCAGCTTTTTGCCACATCCATGCAGGCTGGAAACCTTCTTCTCTTAATTAATGTTGAAACTCTGGTATATGCATATGATTCCAAGGTCTACGGTTTTAAGAAAAATACCAAGTATCATGAGACTCCTCATAAAATCGTGACAGTTAGCTAGCTGAATACACAAAGAACAGTCTTGTGCTTTTTTTCGCTAATGTTACTTCCATTTTAGAATAAGGAATCCTAGAAAGAAAGAGAGCAAAGTGCCCACAAAAGATCCTTGTGTCATGCAGCAAACTTCCTGGAATAAAACTACCAGCTCTGTTCCCCTGAAAAGAGGTAGCCTTTGAAGATGCAGTCTATCAGACAATAGACCAGTTTGTAAAGGTATTGGAAACACTTCTTGGAGGAGCCAGAAGCTGCCAGTTGAAAACCGAGGGCTTAAAATGCGAAGGATCAAAATGCATCAACTTTAAACTATTTTCTGTACCACTCTAGACAAATAAAGGAACCCTAAAGAAAGAGGGTAAAATCAAACAAGGAATCCAGGCTGTGACTGGTTGTCCTCCGGTGATTTTGAAACCTGGCTAAATTTAGAAAAAGAGGCCCTGAAACTTCTCCTGAACAGAACTGGTGTTTGTAACATGAAATGGTGATGAGAGTTTCACTTTTCATTACAAGCAGATTATTCAGGTTTCTTCAGCACTGGTGTCTCAAGGAATTTAAACCACTATTTTAAAAAAGTGTAATTTTGTAAGCTGTAGAATGACTGCAGTAGCAAGGTCTGCATGTGCTAGCAAGGAGCGAGGACTCTCCCCGCTTGGGGACCTGCAGCCATTCACCCCATCGGTGCAGTCCAGCAGGTGACTGCACGGATGGAAAGTGGGGATACTGTCCTGTTCGTTACCATTTCCAGGGATAACCTCCTCCATTGCCCAGAGATGCTTGGAGAGCTGTTAAATTGGCCTAGGGATTTTTTTCATTGACGATAACAACTTTGTCAACATCGTAGACCTCTGTGGCCAATTAATCCTGGTCATCCTGCTCCTCTGATTGCTGAGACTGATCTAGAGAGAAGGTACCGTGGGGCCAACCCTCTTCACAAGGTGTTTCTTTAAGGAAAAGAGCTGCTAACCCAAATTACTTGGCAGCTTTAAGAAATTGTAGCAGGTAATTTTTGGAGTGCTGTCAGTCACTCTCAGCCCCCGTGGCTGCACTAGTTGCTCTGAGTAACTACAGTAGCTCTGATCATGAATTACTGTGATTTGTCAGCTGTAATACAAGCCCAGCTAGGGTTTTGATGCTTTTGCCAGCAACATGTGAAAGAAAATATTTGAGTGAAGCTGTCTAAGCCAGGTTGGGTAAAGAAAAGGGGGGTAAAAAGCCAACCTGACCTGCTCAGATTTATTTTGTGTGGTGGTGAAACCAGCCCACTGCCTGGATTTAAGACGAGTGGATATATTTAATCTGCTTGAATAACTGCTGGTGGGTGCTGGGCTTCTTTCCCCTGGAAATTATAATCCAATCCTGCATACCATCTAAATAATGCAATAACCTACTATAATATCCCTTTTCTTGGAACAATTATACATAACACTGGGGGGAAAAGCATGTCTCTGAAAACAAAAACATTCTTTTGACAAGAACTGCTACAGTTTGGACAGTGTTTTTTTCACTGCTGGGGAACAGAGTAGTGCCACACGGAGCAGGAGACAGGGAATCCACAGTGGTTCCCGATTTTCAGACCCAACTCTCTGCTGAACTGTGCAGGACCTGAATGTCAAACAGCTATCGATAACCCTGCCTAGATTACTGCTGGAAAAACTGAACGTTTTCTGGGTCCAAGTGGGAGTTCTTGAAGTTCATTGAGCTTACCTAGTGAAAAATGTCAGGTAGCTGCAAAGGGTGTGGTAGTGATATTCATTACTACTGTATGTATAGCTATATATATATATAGCTAAATATATAATTACATGTAGGTTTATATATATATATAGTTATATATATAGTTACATATATTTTTTCAATAATCCAGGAGTTAGGAAAATTCCTGTGAAAGTTCTCATCTTGCAGTGAGACCTTGGAGAAGGACGACCACATTTACCTCCATGCCTCACAAAAGCATATTGCAGAATTGGGTCCAGTTTTTTTATGGACTCTTTTATAAACCTGTGTCCTCTAGTAAGAATCTGAAAGGACGGCACTTCGGTGTGCATTCAATTCAGCTTTTCTTCCTCCTGCATCTGCATATGCTCTGTAACAAGCAAGCGGCTGAAGGTTAATTGTTACTCTAGGATATTATGTTCATTTTCTCTCTTGTTAATTTTGGGGACAGGGTGGGGAAAGGAAATCCCTGATACTTGAACCTTGCTGGAAATGTCTCAATGGTTGTTTAAAACAAATATTTGTCTTATAATAATAAAATAGTAACTAAAAAAAATAAAATAAAAAAAACCCCAACCAACCAGCCCAAAGTTATTTCTCCTTTATACAAAACTTGCATAAAAAAGCCAAAAATTTTAGGGGCTGCCTTTGGTGTTTCAGTAGCTGAGAGAACAGGTCTGAATCAGTAGCATCTATTACTTCTTGTTTGGTTGTTTTTAACATTAGCAGAAGCTTTATTCCTTCACCCGCCTCAATGCCAGAGATTCTCTGTGCCTTAAACCCCTGTTTAACAAGATCAGAATTAGCCCAAATTATCTCCAAGGATGCCAGGGAAACAAGCAAACAAAAGAGGTGTTGCATCTTCCAATTCTTTTATATATTTTTTTTTATTCTCCTGAGTAGAGAAGCCCATACTCATCATACTGCCCGCAAACATCGTGGGGGGGAAGGGGAGAGCAGGAGACATGGGATCGGGAAGAGGAGAAGGCAGGGAGAGGGGCTGGTGGAGCTCTGGGATGGCCCACAGTCGCCAGCCTGGCTGCCTTGTCCACCAGCACTGAGGGGCCTGAATGGTGCAGCAATATGGGCTTTTATGTGAAGAACCCCAAAAGTATTTCCTGCACCCAGCTGTGGAGGAGAGGGTCCATTTCCAGCCCAGCTTACCTGGATCAGCAAGGCGAACGCAGCCCAAGTCTGGGTGGCGGCCGCGGGACCACACAGCTCTGCTGGAAAAGGCAGAGCCACGAGGTTCACATCAAGTGACTGACGAAGTGCCTGCGAGCGCCTGGCAGGTTCATTCAAGCTCCATCCTTTTAATTCTAGCTTCTCCTTCATCCACGCGAACCACGGGGGAGTGCATACACGAGGGTTTCTACCCAATTACCCTTCTGTCTAACAGCGTAGGAAGCTGGGGAGCTGCTGGCTACCTAGCTGAGGTACAGGGAATATTTAGCATCTAAGATTTATGTCCATGACCTTCTGGATGTAAGGTGGCAGAGCAGCCCATGCTGTGCTACATCTAATATGCATATTCATGGCTCGTTTATTCATGAAATAAATGATGGGATTAGCGATGGTTTGAAGGACACTGATCATGGAGTTGAAATACACTCAAGTTGCTCACAAATTAGAACTCCATCATTTTTCGTAATAAATTGGTAACCATTGTAAATCCTTGCATATCGGTGTTGTTATTGGAAATGCTATGTTGTATTTTATTGGATTGGAAACATTTCACAGCCATCAACCTGTCAATTATTTTAGCACAACACACGGTTTCTCACGACGATAGACGGTGATTCTAAATAATTTTTATAAAGTATTTCTACTTACCATGATGTCAGGAAGCCTGCCTGCCTGTGAAATATTGTGATTTTTGAAGCACTCACCTGATAACACTCCTTAATTGTGTAACATTAATCTGTGTGTCAATCAAATACTTGCAGGCTAATATATGGAATTTTTTTTCCTGAGGTTTTCATGGGGGTGGGGGGGGGGGTGGGGGGGGCGGGGAATTAAGATCATAGAAAACTGTTGGCAGCATATGAAGGAAGAAGCAATGCCAGACTTGTAACCAATCATGAAAATGCATGTTATGAAGAATAAAGAAAAGATGAACCCTCTTGACTAATGAACTCGACTTTTATTCAGAATGAAGATGTCTTCCAGCAACATGTTTCTTCTTTCTCTCTCTTCCTCCCCACTTCTAACACATTGAGCGAAAGGAAAAAAACCCAGTTTCACATGTCTTGAGCAGGTTCAAACATCTGTGAATAAATAAGGTGCTAGACATTAGATACCTGCTATTTAAGTTTCCAAGTCCTTTTCAGAGATTAGTAAAAGATATTATTTCATCTCACCAAAATAAGAATTAATTCACATGGAGGCTGCTTTGACCGAGATCGCGCAGTGAGTTAGAAGCAGAGATGGGTCCGGTATCCTACGGAGTACCTGGAGCAGTACACTGATGTCCCGGAATATCTGGGAGGTCAAGTACACCAAACGTCACCACCTCTGCCCTAGAAGTGTTGACACTTTTGCATTCAGCCAAGAGGGCTGCGTGGGAAGGGGAGACCCCCAGGGACAAAGGAAGGCGCCTGCTTTGGGGACATTGTCCCTTCACCCCTGGTCAGGATGAGCCACACCAGAGGGCACCGCCTGGCACTGCCCCAGTGCTGGGGTTATTAGCCTTACTGCACCCTGATCTTTCTCTGAGCCTGTGCCAGCATGTAATCCTTCGCCAGCAAGGAATAAATCCTGTCTGAAGTGCATGCTCAACCGCAGCTCCCTCCTGCTGCTCCTGCTGCTCTCAGTTCATTGCCAACAGCCAGCAGTCTGAGGCCACAGTCCCATTTCCCTGCTTTCTGAGCTCGGGGTGGAATAAGAACAGCCGAAAGATTGCAAAGGTGCACCGAGTACAGCCCTACAAACCCAAGCTGTTTAAAGCATGACGTGCTGGATCTGCAAACCTACCTTTGTTAGGAGGGTTCCCGGTTTCCATCACGGTGTGGCCCAGGAGGCCAGCTCTGCCCCGGATCCTGAGCGGTCTGTGTCTGACAGCACCGACTGCTCCGAATACCTGTGGCAGGATTGGACTCTAGGTGGTCTGGTACTTATAACTATTTATACACCACGCCGCCTTTTCCAGCCATTAAACTGATTTTATATGTGCAAGCCTGTTTCAGCAATTAGAGCAAAAAATCTTTATAGCTCTTTTGGTTTGAATTGGGCTGGTTTCAAACCCAGGTACTAAAATGGATAAAATTATCTTGAAAAGCGAAGGAATTACACTGTACTCTGAGCTCCTCTGCATCATGTTATGAAAGACACAAAGATAATATTTGTATAAATTAAAGCTATGGGAGATGTATGGTATTTCAGTTTCTGCTTCATTAAGTTGTCCTCCAGCCCTGAACATCGCTAGATCTATTTTGCAGCACTTTTCTATTTTAAATTTAATCTACCCTGCTGCAGAATGAAAGCTTAAAAGGATATTGCCTCTTTAAATTAAATGTGGAAAAAAATAACAATGGTGGAATTCTTGCTGAAGTGAAAGCAATCTATTATATAAGTTCTAGAATTCATAATATTTTCATATGTCAGTTAGCCTCCCTGCAAGTTCAGCAGTATATTTCTTCGCTGTTTCACTATCACCACAATTATGGGTTCTTTCATTGATTGTAAGACCAGAAGAAACCACTGTGACCATCTAATCTGATTTCAAATGTATAATAGACCATAGGACATGTCTGGATTTACTTCTAGTCTGATTAAAACAACTCCTGGAAAAATATCCGATCTTTTCCCTACAACTTCCAAGCAATGAAATATACCTTTGCAACCCTTCAAGAGTTGTTCCAGTCATCAATTATTTTGGCTTTATCATTGCGAAGAAGTGCCCTCTGTTTTCACTCTGGAATTCCGTCTTCCTTTGGTTTGTGGATATTGGATTTTTATTCTGTGGGATTATTTTTTCTTTGTGTGAATTTGATGGCAACCAAATCACCACTGAAACTTCTAACTGGTGGTGGAAATACCAGGTGAAATGCCATTTTCACTGCATGGCTTTTCTTTGAGCCCTGTCACCAGCTAAAGAACCATGCCATCACGCTAGCTAGTAAGAAATACAGCAAGGATTTGAATCCTGCTTTCACGGGGATTATCTGCCCCATTCAGTCCTACATTGGCATCTGCCTCCCTGTCATGTACAGCCTTTTCTCCCAAGGGTGAGCATCCAAAGTGCTCCCTTCAGAGCCCCAGCCCTGGCTGCCTGCCTAGGGGGCAAGAGACAGGGACTGGGTTTGCCGCTGCACCCAAAGGTGCGAGCATGTGTTCCCAGAGGTGCCTGGCACCGTTACTTGCCTGCTGTGCTCTGTCAAAGCTGTTCCGCTTTGTACGGAATAACATGGGCCAGAGGGAAGGAAAGAGGTTGCAAACATGCGCGTATAGGCAAATGGGTAAGACATTACATATGGACTCTGTACATAAATCCTGCTGTAGGTCCGATGGGAATGCTCTGAGAACACCTCAGCAAACTGAGCCTTAAGCCAGGAGAGGCAGAATAATATCTTATTTTCATGTATGTGAATTACACCTAAGCTTGTGATAGGCAGCAAGCTGCTTCTGGCTGTCCCAGGAGCAGAACTTCAGGGGCCCGGAGAACTTTGCTGCGAATACTGCCAGTGCCTCCAGCCTGCAAGCTTGAGGAACAGTCCGCTGGGGATTTTGAGGATCGAAACAGAAGTCTTCATGTTCCTAGTTCCCATAATAGGTGTTCAACTTCTTGTGTGTTTCTGGGTCATCAGGTGCTTGAAAGGCAGGGGGTGGGATGTATAGGAAAACATCTTGAAGTTATTGTCCTGCTGGTAAAATAGAGCTGCTTTGGAGATGGGTAAGTCCATAGAAACAGAATTAACAGAATGTGGGTGGAACAGACACCCAGAGAGGTGGTGGGATCTCCACCCCTGCAGGTTTTCAAGGCTTGCTGAGGCAAAGCCATGGCTGACCTGATCTAGTGTTGGCAACACTCCTGTTTTGAGTGGGAGGTTGGATGAGAGACCTCCAGAGCTTCTCTCCAGCCAACATTTCTATCGTGTGGGAGCATGGAGGGACGTAGTCAGGGAGGGTTTTCTGTACTCATCTTGGAGTCATCAGTAGGTTCCCTAATGGGAAGCAGCTCCTCCCACACTCCAGCTACAAGAGAGGGCTCTCCAGGGCGTTCTCAGTGAGAGCACCCCGGGAAAAGGCAAGTGCAGTCCAGGGAGGGGGAATTAAGTTGTGTCGTTGAGAATAGCAATTAAAGCAGCCAACTGAGATTTCAAGAAAAGAAACCCATGAATCTATAGTGTACATTAGTTAATTAAAACAGAAGCATGATCTTCAGGCCTCTCTCATTCACAGAAAGCTTCTGCTCCCTGCTAAAGGCATATTGAGCTGGCGACAGTAGCTCAAGACAACTGTGGTTGCTTTTGGAATGAAGTAGTTAGTTCAGAGGAGGAACAAACACACCCCTTCCCTGGAGTCCCAAGTTCTTGGCTGAAGGAGCTTCCAGCCCTGCTGTACTGCATGTTCAGGGTGGAGCAAAGTGATTCAAGCAAAGGCAGATACTGATTATAGCTTAATTGCTGCTGCAGCGTATCTCTTCCCTGTGCTCAGCTGTCTCCTGACAGCAGGCACCTAACCCTCCGCGGAGGCTGGGGTGAGCATCTAGGCCCAGCAAAGTCCAACAGCCAAATTCCCACAGTCTCTGCTCTCCCTGGAACGTGGCCGTGTTTCATGCACAGCAGGGGCTCTGCTCCATTTCTTCTGCGCCCCCTCTGAATCGCAGCGGTGGGTGCACCCACCGCACCCCTTTGCTGGTCAGCTCAGGCGGTCCACGAGCGGGGCTGGTCTCTCACAGCTGATGTTTGTAAAAAGGAGCACGCGATAGGAGTCTTCAGCTGACTCTGGGTACATCACTGCTTAAGCTGATGGATAACAAAGCAAAAGGCTAGAAAAAGCTTTGCATTCGAAGGTTTAGGAGTTTTTTTTAATTGGGTGAGGGGTTCTTTTTCCCCACTTAATGAAAAAAGACTATTCCTCGCCATAACCAAGAAAGGAGGCTGCAGCACTTGGCAAACAAACTTCTATTAAGTGCATTTGCTGGAAATGTTTATACTTTGCTCTTGACAATTATCTTTAATATACTGAGCATTGCACCGTGCTGTAGCTTGCATAATTCTGACATGGGAGCAAAGTCCTTATGGGGGAGTTGATAGTGTCTTTTCTTGAGACTTTTTTTCTTTTTGATATCTGTCACTTGTTGTAATCAAAGGCAATAACTTGTTTTGGAAAATACCTCCCAGCTTTCCAGTGATTTTCTCTCTCCTCTGCTTGATTTTAGCAACAGGAGGAGGACACCTCTGCAGGGAGTGAAGAGGAGGGGGAAACTCCATAAGAGCAGGGAAATCACCGCTACCTTCCATGCAGGCTGGCAGATGTTTAACAAGGGGTTCTCTGCCTTCCTCCAAAACTCCCCTTCTGCAGCGTGTTGCCTGGAAACCCTCTGCTTCTTCCCCTTTCACATTTAATTACTGCAAATTGCTGAAAACTTTATCTAAATTACTATCAGACAGACAAATCACCATTTGATTAGGGCAGATAAATGGACCTAAGCAATTCCAAAAGTTGATCTCTACTTGCTTGCTTTGGGTTTAGAAGGCTTTTTCTCTTACTGTTGGGATCCAGCCCAGCATTTCCCAAGCTGAGTAACAGGAATCTGGGCTAATTCAGGATGGCCCATTTTGTGTATGACTGGAAGATAAGAAAGGAGGTAGACAGAGATTAGCATAAGAGACTGGTTAAATGAATATGAATGGTTACTCTCTTGTCTAGGCAAATGGATGGCAGCTAAACAGATGGTGGCTGTTCACTAGCCCCTTCGAAATTATGCTAGCCGTGGGGTTATCCTTGCAGATGGGTGTCCCCTTTACAGCTTGACTTCCCTTGTGGAAGTCTTCATAGAAAGACAGTGAAATGCAACCCATATGGGGAAGGATTTACTCTTTGCCCCCAGCCTCTGTCTCTGCAGGCTAGAGGTAGGGATGACGCATCGCATCATGTGGGGAGAGAGCCAGAGGACAATAACCCGTCATCTTGGTGCCATGCTAATTCTGTGTTTAAATAAGAGGGTGTCGCACAGCGGTGGTGTCAGTGCTGGCACGGCTCCCTGACACCGAGGTTGCATCCACACAGGTGTGGCTTTGCCGCACTCCAGTTCCCAGAGCACAACCTGCAGCCCTGCACCCATTTCCTACGCAGAGCAGGAGATGCACGGATACCTCCCGGTGCAAAGATCCACCCCACCAAGTCGGGAACACCTATGACAGGAACAGCGAAACGAGAGGCGTACCTGAAAACCTCCCTTCCCACCTACTCACACAGGGGAGTCAAATGAGAAGATGAAAGCAAACAGGGGACTGAGCCCCAGAGTTTGACTCCAGTTCTCTTTTATGGAAGAGTTTCATCAAAGGCTGTGAGATGCAAGCTCTAGGAATCATTTGCAGGCTGCCTCCCAAGGAAGGAGCTGGGGGTCTCCAGGACCATCTCAGGCTGGAGAACAGGCTGCATCGTGAAGCTGTTGGGAATAGTTCACTCTGTCCTGACTGAAGTCTCCAAAATACAGAGCCAGGACAAGGCAGAAAGTCTAAGTCACCCAGATGGCTTCTAGCAAGAATAGTCTCCCCCAGGTCAAGAATGCAGGCAAACCTGACCCGAGGGCTAGATGCCCTCAGGGCTTGCTTTCATTATTAATTTTTTCCCTCTGACAAATGCCTGGCTGTGATTCTCTTACTACCCAGTCTTCATTGCCTCTGCAAAGAGCAACGAGCTACAGAGGCACCAAAGAGTTAACCCATGCTGGAATCAAGGCAGGGAGCAGCACTACCAGAGTCGGGCTTTTCCTCCCTGCTTCCCTGCTTGGGAGAATCCCAGTTCCCATATAGTTTTGCACACTCTCAGCTATCACAGTTAACAGGTCGATTGCCTTTCAGTGGATCAGAGGGAGTCTGTGTAAACCTCCATGCAACTGACTTTAATTACCTGCCAAACCTGCACCAGGGTATAAGCCCACATATTGTATGTGACATTACCAGTAGAGCAAGTACTGGAATGCAGGGGCTAGAATAATTTGACAGCTAACATAAAGCACCGTGATTTATATTTTGGTTATATTGAGATTTTTTCCCCTGTCTTTGAGCACTCATATAAATATTTACTTGGATCCTAGGACCTTACTTAACACTCACAGTGCCATGTTTTATCTTCTTCATTTTTTTCTTTTTTCTGGTATTTTTGTTTTTCAGCAGCTACTCCAGAAATGCCTTTCATTTTAAAACACAGAAGATTTAAACCAAAAATAACTTCACCTTTAAACTGTTTCATCTGTAAACAATGTGATCCACTAATCTTGATATATTTACTGTAGTGTTTGATTGAAAACAGATTATGGAGAAGGGCTTCTTTTAAAAGATTCAAGACTTATTGAATAGAGACATTGGTTTTATATTCTGGAGCAGAGACCAGCTGATATCTCTGCTATGTTTTAAATTTTATCCAAGGTATTTCATTAATTATTGAGCTGAGTAACATAACTATAAAATCTGTTTGTTTCAAATTTAAACTTACCTGCTGTCTAATGTTACCAGGAAAGGGTCCCTTTTTTTTTTTTTTTTTTTTTTTTTTTGTGTCACCTCATGGTTTAACTCTGCATGCACTAAGACAGAAGTCACTGGATGAGAGAGATCTGGTAATACTGCAAATCAGAAAGCCATAGACTTTTTTTATTATTATTGTTATTATTGTGATTCCTGCCTGTCTGTCTGACTTATGCATGAGTCACTTGTTATGTAGCCCCAGAGGTTCACAGGTATTTGCTTAAACCCTTTTTTTGCACTTTTGGGTGCCTGGCTTGAGATAAGTAAGGACCTGGAAATACCCTTCCAAAATAATTTTCTGCTAACTTCCTTGCTGCCCCTTTTATCCATCTGTAGAGTGAGTCAACCTGTTGCTCTGCAAATCCAGTGCTGGACCTAAGGAATCTGCACTCTGCCAGTCCCTGAGATCAGCACATGCTCTAGCAGACCACTGTAGCATTGCCACTGCAATACCCAGAATAAAATGCTTGATCCATGGGTCAAGGCTGACATAAAAATAAGGATGGCCTGTGTCAAAAGGAGTTTAGAAGTCCTCTCTTTCGGATGTCCTGAATGCACTCGGTGTTTATCAGCCTCAGCAACTGCACAGGATGGCTCAGAGCCAGAGCTGATAGTTGTATTGCAATAGCACTAACATGACATGTGGAGCTGGATCTCGTTGGACCATAAGCAAGATGGGGGCCAGACTGGGGCTAAATCTAAAAGCTTTCCATTAGGATCACATGAGCATGGATTTCAGACTCAAAACCCTTTTGCCTGTAATTGTTGGCTGCCTCAAATAGGGGGAAAATGCAGATCCAGAGAGCTGTGAGGGCCAGTGTTAGCTCAGAGACCTGTTTATAATTATATGTTCCCCATCTCATGTTTGTAGAGACTTAGCATCATAGCAGAAGAGCAAGGAAGAAGTTAGCAAAAGTTCAAGCTGCAGGTTTATCACCCTCTATAAATTATTTTCTGAATGGGCCCCACGAAGTAGCAGGAAGGTCTCTGCTCCATTCAATAGTAAATAAGGCAGGACCCATCAAAACGCAGGATTAAAGGGGCTTGGGCTGCCTTTCCCCCACTCACCATCCCCTGGCAATCAGTGATCTTGCCCTGTGCTTCCAGCTGTGGTGATGGGAGGAGAGGCAGCATCACTGTGCCTCTCGGTGCCTCGGCTTCCCCACCTCTGAAAGGTCAGTGGCCTCCTTTAAGAAATTGCCTGAAGTTCTGCTGAAGGAGGAGTAAGTAATTTTTATTTCTATGAATGCAGATTTCAGATGCTTGGCACTGATTTCTTGCCATGCTCATTTCAGAATAAAAAATTGTACTGAACACAATGCCCTTGTCACTGAGGGTTTAATATCCTTTATAAAGCCACGAGCACCTTTCTGGAAACAAATGAAGTCTCATTAGTGGAAAGTCCAGGCTAGAGCAGAATCAGATCTCTACGTTTTATCAGTGGGAGGTTGCAGGCTTCAATAGTCACGTATGGGCACATACAACTCATATATTTGCAATACACATGCACTATTGCAATACTGAATGAAAACAGCAGAGTTTAGAAATAATTCCATCTCTATATTTGTGGGGGCATGTCCCAGTATCTCCTAGTATTGCAGTGAAAGCAAGACCCTGCAGAGAGGGTACAGTTAACAAAATGGTGTATTAGAGCTGCACAGTGACATTGTCAGTGGAGGAGTTTTCTCTGGTATAAACCTTCACCCACTGCCTCCAAAACTGAGGAGAAAGGGAGGGAAAATAAGTTTGAGGTGTTTCTTTAAAGAAAGCACTGAACTTGGTAAAAGGACACAGCTTTCCTACCTTGCTCTCTGCCCCTCGTGCCTCAGGATATCATAAATTTTTGATACCAATAAAACAGAATTTTTGATGAGCTGCTATTTTGCATTAAAGCAACTTTACATGCAAAGATTGCATAATAGGAAGTAAAATTGAATTTTGCCTCAGAACAAGTTCTTATTATTAATTTAAGTGTTTTTTATATATTTTAGCAGCAGCTTATCATTCTATATATTTAATTTCTTTCAAGTGAGAACACTTAGCATTGGTTTCCTTGTCTAAACAAATCTTTTAAGAGAACACATGTATAAAGTGGAAATGTGGTGTTTTGAATCTGCGCCTTAAGACAAACAGTGAAACTTTAAAAGGGGAAATAAAACATGGCAGAGGACAACTATCTCTAAAACCTAATAGCAGCCTCTGTGGGACAGGAAAACATGTCGCTTTCTGTATGTGGAATGTTTTTTTCCCCTTTTTACTGCAGTGTTTATTCTAACCATATTGTGACAAACCTGTAAATACAAGAAGCCCCCACCAGAGCAATTCTGTTTAAGGCAAAGGATTTGCAGTACCTGGGGTCTCAAGCATGCCACAATCCATTTTCTAACACTTCCACACATGCTGATGCTCAGGACCAGCTCTCAAACATAAATTGCCTCCTCCCTGTCCTGGATGCAATAGCAAGAAGACGTTTTGCAGCACCTCATGCTGTGTTCAGAATTCACTACGGAAAATCACCATTTAAAAAATAAAAAAAAAAAAAAAAAAGGCAGCACTTGAAAGCTTCCCACACACACACACTTCTTCTTGCATAAAACAAAAGTCCAGTGTGGGACCTGATCAGACCGCTGCATGCAGGATTATGCAATAAGCTATTTAGTGTGTGCACACATGTAACTTCAGATTTACCGTAACCTACATGGAGTGAAGCAGAATGATTAAAGAAGTAAAATAAAATAAAATAACTGAAACTTGTCCAAAGAAAGAGCAAAAGAGCTTTTCCCCCTCCGTGCTGGGGGATTACTGTCTTCAATCCTGTAAGGAGGATATCCAAACTGCAAAATGAAAAAAGAACCAGAGAGGGAACCCCCGGGGGCGGCCGGCGGGGGCGCGGAGCCGGGCGGTGTGCGCTGCCGCGGGAGCCTGCCAGGAGCGGAACGCAGCGCGCCCCCCTGCCCCTGCGCCTGCCCGGGCGGCGGCCCGGCGGAGCCTGCGCAGGGAGCTGCGCGGCCGCGGAGCCAGGAGGGGCTGCCCGAGCGCTGGGGGCGTTTGATCCGGCTTCCCCGAAACCGGACCCCCACCGCCCCCCAGAGCCCCCCTGACCCCGCTCTGTCAATCACCAGCACCCACCGGCCTGCCCGAGCCGGGTGGGCGCGGCGCCAGCCCCAAGGCGGGGGGGGGGGGGGGGGGGGGGGGGGGGGGCGGGTGTAGGGAAAAAAAGAAGAATAATTAAACCCTAGCACAGCCGGGAACAGTTATCCCGCAAGCCCTGACCTAACACACCCCGCACGCCCACCCCAGCACGGAGCCGCTCATCCGCCGGCCGGCCGCAGCGCAGCATCTCCGGAACGTCTCGGGATGCTGTTTCTGTCTTTAGTTCAAAAAGTCGTTTCAGTCTTGGGTGTCTCTGGCTTGGAATTAAAGACAATCAGTTTTATACACTGTCCTGGAGGGGAGGAGGGAAAGGGGATATTGCGAAGAGTCTATTAAACGGTTGGCAGAGATAGTCTGTAAGTTTAGTGTCAGTAAAGGGAGCGGGGTGGGGGGATGTTGTCAATTGTGTTTCCAGTCTTGAGCGCCTCGTTTAATGGATTCTGGGAGCAGCCGCAGCCGCTGTCACCTCTGCCCCGGCGGGGGGTGCAGCTCCCGCCCCGGCTGTTGGCAGTAGCTCTGGCAAAGCCGCGAGATCCGACAAAATAATGTGTTTTTCACCGAAGGGAATGGTCCTGCCGCACTCCTCGAGCTCCCACCGTGAACCATCGCCCGGCAGGCGAGTTCAGCCGTGCAAACCTTGGGCTCTGCCCCGCCACACAGCCCATCCCCGGGGTGCAGGGCAGCCCCTCTCCCTGCCGCGCTGCTGCCGGGGGGCTCCTGGCTGCCAAGGCACCAGCGCTCCTGCCCCAGCATCCCCCGAGCCCCTGAGCCCTGCCCGGGCCGGGGGTGGCACGGTCAGGTCCGGGACCCGGGCCCGGTCCGCTCCTGTCTTGTTGTCCCCCCGACCCCCTCCTCCCCGAAGCTGCAGGGAGCGCACCGGGGCGGGGCCCCTCCCTGGCTGCTCCGGGCCGGGTTCGGAGGCAGTTTGCAGCATCTTCGCTCCGGAGAGCCTCAAGGGCGACCGACCGACCGCCTGGCAGGTTTCCGGGGTGGGAGGGGGTCGGTCAGGCCCGGCCTCTCTGAGCCGTGTCCATGGGCACGGCCTGAGCCCCGGAGCGTCGCAGTGGTTGCAGCCCCACCGTCCAGAGCCCCGGGGGGGTACGGCCGCTGCACCCCCCGGGCAGGGAGCGGCCCCCAGCCCCCGGCCGGGGTGTGCTGAAAGGACAGGAGAGGACGCTCAGGCAAAGCAGCACGTCCGGAGGGGTGTGTGTGTGTGTGTGTGTGTGTGTGTGTGACGACAGAGGGTTTTGGGGAGGGGAGATGCTTTATCCCCCTGCAGCTGACACGCACCGCTCCGGGTGGAAAGCAGGGAGCCCTGGCAGGGTGGTCTCAGGCTGGTCCGCAGAGCCCCCCGCTGCTGGGGGAGCACCCCCGGGCAGCCCGGTCCTGGGGAGGGAAGGAGGGGGGTCCCCGTTTTCCCTCTCGCTTCAAGAAACTGCTCCGCATCGTGCCCCCAAGCCCAGTGTCAACGGCCCTTCACAAATCTGTGATGAACGGCGAGATCAAAGCCGATACGGGGGGTTGGCAACACGCGAGTCAAGCCGGGAGGGGGGCACCCTTCGCTGGTGGGGGTCCGCGGGGGTGCGGGCAGCGGGGGGTGCAGGCAGCCCTGCCTGCCCCGACACCCGCGGGGCCGCCTGTCCCCGGGGCCGGGGCCAGAGCCCTGGCCAGCCGCAGGCCGGGCCCAGCACAAGTGCGGGTGGGTTTCTCTCGGCCACACACGCCCCCCCTCCCCTCCCCGGCATGTCGGACGCCCCCTCCGGAGCCGGCCGGGGGGAGCCACCCCGACCCCGGGCAGGAGGGCAGCTCAAGGGGCCCCGCTCCGCAGCCTCCCGTCGCGCCGGGCTCGTCCCTCCCAGCACTGGCGGGTCCCAGTGCCACCAGTCCGAGCTGGGCCCGTGGCGGTGCTTGGCTGCGGTTTTTTTTTTTTCCTTTTAAACGGGATAAATTCAACCTCGGGAACGGGACCGGGCGCTGCAAAGGCACTGGCCGCGCCGCCCGCGCCCCGCCGCGGCTCTGCCCCGCCGCTGACACAGTTCTGCGGTGGGAATCTGGAGGGCTTTCTAAGGCCTGTTTTTCCTATTTTTTGTTGTTGTTGTTGTTGTTCAATTAGCCCCAGTGATTTATTCAATGCATGCATGAGGGGACATTAATATGCGGTGGCAGTTCCCACAAACAATATTCCTCTCAGGCTTTCTGCAGCCATAGCATTTACTGGCAAGGGGGGAGGCTGTGCAGGGAAAGCCAGGCTCTCCCGGCCTTTTCCTCTGCAAACCCCTGCCCCCCCTCGCAGGGCAGCAGGGTACGAGCTTGTTCTGGGGGCCTGACTCATGTAGCCGGGGGGCTGGGACGGGCCCCGGCCCCCTCCAAGCTCCCCCAGCCCAGCGGCTGGCCCAGCTGGCTCTGCCAAGGCAGGGATGCGGCTGGGATTTAAGAGGGAATTTTTGTTTGAAGTTATCCTGTTTGCTTTTCATTTTTTTGCCCCCACACCCCGTCCTTAACCGCTTTGCTCTGCAAATGCACTTTACGCTGTCCCCGCACAGACGGCTCACTGCTGCTGGGAAGAGGAGCAGGGTGCAGAGAGGTTATTATTTTGGGTTGTGTGGTGCCTTGGATTTTGGTGTTAAGAAGGGTTTAAAGTTCAACACAGTTTTCACACTCTGAGAGTAGCAGTGCCCCGGCTCTGGGGCTGCCTTCCCGCACCAGGCGGAGAGCGAGGGCTGCAGTCTGGGGAGCTGCGGGGTTATCTGCCGTGAGAGCAGCTGATGGATGGGAAGGGGGCCTGTGAGGTGCTGAGCCCTGGGGGGTGGCGCGGGGAGATCTGTCCCCTTCTCCACATGCATCTAAAGAGTCTTCTAAACTGCCCCGTTGCTTATGCTTCAAAGGGGAAAAAAAAAAAAAAAGCCGGAATAAATAAAATGTGCAGATGGAGAGGAGGAAAGTGAATGGCCAGCCTGGATCCCAAAGGACTTGGAGGAAAGGACAGGCTTGTCCAAGTCCTCTCTTTTGATAGTGGAAAAAAAAAATAAAAAGAGGCAGGAAAGGTGCGTGCCCTTTGGGTTGCCCCGCTCCCGCAGCCCGGGGGTGACTCAGGCCGGGGGTCCCGTTCCCCGCCACCCCCGGGCCGGTGCGAGGGTCCCCCCGCTGCGGTGCTGCCGGCGGGGGGGGATGCCCACCCCCCTGCCAGGGACCCTGGGGCACAGCCGAGGCGGTGCACGGCTGAGCCGCCCTGCCCTGCGTGCGGCAGCGGTCCTGAGTGGGCAGCGCAGCTCCGCAGCCCCCCGCGCAACCTCCGCGCTGGGCGCTGGGCACGGAGCCGGGCGGCAGGGTGAGGGCAGGTACGGGTCCAGGAGTTCCCCCCCCCCCCTTTTTTTTTTTCGGAACACGAGACGTCAGAGAAGCAGGTCCCTCCAAGAAATGTCATTTCAATGATTTTAATAAGCAAAATAGGAAACAATTTTAATAACCAAAAACAGAAACCAGTCTGAATAAAACTACAATAGACCAGGTTTTTTAATATTTTTCATATCATAAGCAGGATTTGAAATTGATCCCTTCAGAACTTTACATGAAATAAAAACAAATTTTTTTCCGCTGCTGCAATGTTTTGATTTCAACACAGTTGAATCAGTAAAAACCAAAGATCGTTTTCTGATGCATGACTAATATCCACAATATTTAAAACTGCAAGCACCATGCTGTTCATTACAATCTTGTTATTACTGTTAATTTATAAACTAATACAAACTTAAAATGCATCCGGCCAGCAGTGCCAGCTATCCTAAAAGGAAACTAAAAAATAAGTTTTCATTTTGGTATTTTTGTCAGTGCAACGTAAATCCTTTTACTGACCTGCAGGAGGAAAAAAAAAAAAAAAAAAAAGTAATAAAAACACCCATAAGACTCCAAACTACTACTACTACACAACTGCAAATAAATTTTGGCTAAAACTTTCACTCGCTGCATAGGGAAGCAGAGAAGCAGATTACAAATCATTGCAAAAGAATACACTTAAAAGTTGCAGTATGTCTTCTTAAAAAAAAGTTTTAGTTTTATATGCTTTTCCAGCCCACTCATCCGCTGCTACCATTGAGAAACCTAACTGCAGTGGCGACACTGAGCCCTCGCTGCTATTGCAACTTGACTCGTAATAAGGAGGGTTGGTTGGGTTTTTTATTATTATTTTATTTATTTACCGACAATCAAGGGGCAGTTGTTTCTTAAAAGGAGCTGGATCTCGTCCGTCCTTCACTTCCTGAGTGTACAATCAGAAGGGAAACTATATGGCCAAGCCTAACCGCTCCAGGCTGGGAATTGTCCTGAAGGAAAGAGCTTCTCTGCCACTTTAAGGCATGAGTAGGCTCTAGTGACCGATGAGTTTTTCCCTGTTAAGTCTAGGTTTGTCAATGCCATTCAGGCGATTTTGCTTCTGCCCCAACAAACAAAAACCAAAATGAAAACTAAAAAAAAAAAAAAAATACAACTTAAAAGTGCACCAGATATACAAAGTTGGGTTTTTTCTAATGCAAAATGCCCATAACTTTTTTTTTCCTTAAGTATCTCTTTAATACCAAACAAACCGTATAACCAGCCTGCTGAAATGTTATTTTGTTTTTGTGTTGTGTTTTTTTTTTTTTTTCTCCTGTGCGGTTTGAAGTAGCAGATATTTACAAGCTAACAACCATAAAAGAAAACAAGAGAGCAAAACCAACGAACAAAACTGCACAAGCAGTAAAAAGTTTGATAACTTGTGATGCTTTTCTTATCGATGAAACAAAACAACAACAGAAATCTATGATCGATGATCAACATGCTATAGTTAAACAAGAAAATGGTACAAAATAGAAATTATTACCATACATGTCCAGCATGCAGGATTAATATTTTTAATGCAGATTTTCGTATTTTTCTATATAATCAAGCAGGCAATAAAACTGATGAGTTTTTTTCTTTCTTTCTTTCTTTCCTTCCTTTCTTAGATTGAATGTCCCATCTGAGTCCTGTAACTTATTTCTCAAAGCAGGCAATATATGAGGAGTTTGCATATATTGTCCTTTTTATGTATTCTCTTTTTCCAAGCAGGTAAATTGTGCATGAGATGGTGCTGTATATGTCCTCTCTCTTCCCAAGCAGGCAGTATGTTATAGATGGCTTGTTCATTGTCCTTTTTTATTATTATTCTCTTAAAGTCCATCTCGTTCTGCAAGCAAGCGAACTATACAACACTTCACTTGTCTTTTTCTCCTTTGCCTCTGCCTCTGTCCCTCTCTCTAACTCACAAACGAAAGTCGAAAAGTTGCACTTTACCTCTCCCGTCCCCACCCCCAGCCTACTTTTCCCACAGCTACTCTAGAAGACTGGATGCTGCAAAAAAATCAAGTCTCTATTTTTCTCTCCTTCTTTCTCTCTAGTCAAGCAGACAGATGGATGGAGATGTCAGAGGAGGATGGGAGTGGGGGGGAAGGTGACAGGGGTCAGGTTTGGGGGGTGGGGTTTTTTTGTTTGTTTTTTTAATTATTTTTTTTAAGCACTCACATGAAGAACTCGGGGGAAGACGGGTTGTCACTGGTGGAGCCGGCCTCTCTGAAGCCATTGCTGGCAAGTTTCTCACACTTGAGCTTGTAGGCGTCTCTCTCTCTGGCGAGCCGGGTCACTTCTTGCTTGAGCTGTTCCACCTGCTGAATGAGTTGGGTCTTTTCGTTCTCCAGGTGGTGTTTCTGCTGGACACGTTTATACCTGCAGGACTGGGCATAGCCCCTGTTCTTCAAGGTCCTCCTCTTCTGCTTGAGGCGGATCACCTCATCTTTGGTGAAGCCTCGGAGGTGCCTGTTGAGCTCCCTCACAGACATGGAGACCAGCTGGTCATCGGAGAACCGGTCCTCCACGCTGCTGGAGGGGGGATGCTGCTGGTGCGAGTTCTGGAGCTGCTGGGAGGAGCTGGAGGAGGTGGAAGGAGTGGGAGAGGCCTGGTGGTGGTGATGGTGGTGGTGGTGAGGGTGCCCGCTGCCGGCCAGGTCTTCGTGAGTGACTGCAGGGTACTGGTGGTGGTGTTGGTGATGGTGGTGATGGTGATGGTGGTGGGCACGGAAGCTCTCGAAGCCTTGCAGCTGCTGGGACACCTGGTGGGACCCAATGAGGGCTTCGACAGCGTCCTCCGGGGTGAGGTTCAGCGCCTCGGGGTTCATCTGCTGGTAGCTGTTGGCCATCCAGTACAGGTCCTCCAAGTGGGTCTTCTGCTCGGTGGGGCTGAAGCTGGGCGAGGAGGGCACGGAGCTGCAGGGGGTGCTGATGGGGGTGGAGGACACGGAGCCGGCGGGCTGCAGGCGGGTGCAGTGCCTGCCCGAGCGGTCGTTCCTGCCCAGGGGCTCCTTCTTCACGTCGAACTTCATCAGGTCGAAGTCGTTGACATACTCCATGGCCAGGGGGCTGGTTGGCAGCTCGGCTCCGATGCTGAGCTCTCCGGCCATCGCTGTCTTGCGGGCACCTCTCCCGGCGGAGGGGGCTGGAGACCTCAGCCCAGCGCGCAGCCTGGCACCGGGCTGCCCGCTCCCCTGCTCCCGGACAACTTGGGCTTCGCTTCCTCGCTTCCCCTCTGCCGCCGCCCCTCCACCGCCGCCTTCTCCCGGCTCTGGGGCTTCTGCAGTCCGGAGCAACAAAGCCAAGGGCGAGCCGGCACCCGGGGCCGCCTGGGTGTCTCCTGCCTGTTGGGATCTGCGTTCGCCACGCAGCGCGGGCTGCAGCGGCGGCGCCCGGCGCTCAGGCACCCGGCTGCAGGGAGAGAGGAGCAGGAAGGGCAAAAGCAAAACAAAACAAAGATGCTGCCTCGGCTCTGGGCAGGAAGAAGCAGAACGGTGCGAAACGCCCAGCCCGTGCCCCCGTCTGGGTTTTGTAAGTCCGGAGCCTTCTCCCCGCGGTAGCAAAGCACCGGAGTCTGCCGCAACTTTCCAGTCCGAGCGGGCGGCCGGGGCAGCGCACCGGCTATCTGGCGGCGGTGGCCGGGCTTTGCACAGGAGTTTTCGCTGGCTCTGGCAGCGCAGGGGAAGGGGAGGGAAGAGGGGGAGGAAGGACGAAAAGAAGAAGAAAAAAAAAAAAAAAAAAAAAAGAGGAGAGGGGGGACGAGAAAAACCCAGGTCTCCGCTGTAGCTGCCGCCTCCAGCGCCCGTTGTGCAGCTGTGATTGCAGCGCAGCCCCCCTTGGCTTCTTATACGGCCGTGCCCGCCGAGAGCGCGGCGGGGGCCGGGGCCGGCGGCGGCCGCGCCAATGGCAGCGCGGCGGCGGGGCCGGGCCGGGCGGGCGGCGGGGCCGGGCCGGGCGGCGGCGGGGGCGGCGGGGCCGGGCGGCGGCGGCGGCGGGGGCGGGCCGCGCCGTGACAGCTCCGCAGCGCCAGCTGAGCGGCCGCGCTGCCGGTCCCGCTCCGCCGGGCGCTCCCCGCCGGCTCCCCCCTCCCGCCCCGCCGCCCCCTCCCGCACCGCCGCCTCCTCTTGTATTTATTTATTTTTTTCCACGCACCAACACACACACACACACCCCCCACCCCCGCTTTTCGGGCTTTGCCGTCCACAAAGGAGGAGGGCGCAGGGACATCCTGCCCGTCCCTTTGTTCTAAATATAACAAAGTCCCTTTTTGCCCACTGTCGTCCCGTAGCAAATTCCAAGGCGGCCAGCTTCCCCCCATCCCCAGGCACACGCATCGCCCCTTCCAACTTTCTGGAAGTGGCCCCCAGGGGACGGTACCGCGGAATAAACGGCCACGGACGCGCAGCGGGGTCCGGCCGGGGAGCGAGTGCAGGGGCTGCGGGGCTGCGGGGGGATGCGCTGGGACCTGGGAGGGAGGGAAGCACCATCTCGGCAAAGGCTGTCAGCTTTCCTTATACAACCGGGGAAATCCTCCTGGTTACAGGAAGCAAATCTCTCCCTAAAGTAAAGCAAAGGCATTGACACAGACAATTGCAAATATTAGGGAGAGAAGGGAGAAAATATAATTACATTTCAGTTCTGAGGGGACCGTGTTTGCTTTCCTCTGCTGTTCCCTGAGTGAGTGACTGCATGCAAAAGAGTACTCGGCTTGTAAGGTTTTTTAGTCTTTTTTTTTTTTTTTTTTTTTGGTCCGGTAACAGGATTTTTTTTTTTTGAACATTTTGTAACGATTAAAGGAGATTAGGGCTTCTTTTTACACTGTTTTACGCTCAAACAGACAGAAAGTGCGACCCCAAGTGGCCATTTGTAGAATAACACCTACTTTTCACGGGGAAAAAACAGCCGGTAAAAAGGAGCCGGGTGGGCGGGAGCGGAGCGGAGAGGGAGCGGGGTCCCAAAGGCACGGCACGGCCGCACGGCTCCGGAGCTTCCCCCCCGCCCCCTGCACCCCAGCATCTCCACACTCCCCACCCCCATTTATTTAACCAAAAGAACACAAAAAGTTGAAGATCTGTCTACTTTTCAGAAATTAATTAGGAGGGAACTGCTTTGCTGGAGCTGGGACAGCGTTGCGAAAGTCCCCAAGCAGAGACACCCCCCCGCCGGACCCGAGCGCCATACCCGGGGTGATGCCCGCAGCCCGGCCCCGCTGTCCCGCTCCTCCACACCTCCGCGGAGCCAGCCGCGGCCGCGCAGGGAACCAAGGAGGCAAAAGTCACGCAAAGTACCCTTCATTCCCACCAAAAAAAATTCCAGGGGGTCCCTCCAGCTGAAGGGAGGAGGTGGGAAATCAGCGAGAGGGATTTGGATGCGATCGCCCTGCGCAGCGCAGGCGCTGCGGGGCTGAATCCCGCGTGGCGATGCCTCCTCGGAGTTTCCCCCCGGGACATTTGGAGGGGCCGTGACGCCCAGTCGGGAGCGGCCGGTGCTCCCGGCGCCCCCCCGGGGTGAGCGAGTCCCCTCGCACCCCGAGCCCGGCCGAAGGGGCTGCGCTCCCGGGAGCACACAGACCTCCCTCCGCGGGTTGCCCCGCTCCAAACGCGTGTGTGGGAGGACACGCGTGGACCCCCACCCCGGGTCTCCCCGCGCCCTGCATCCCCCACGGGCAAGGCAGCCCCGGCGGTGCTGGGGGCTGCGGGGGGTCCGCACGGGCACCGCGCTGCCGGCTCCCCGGCAGTGCCGGATTTGGGGAATCGCCGCGTTTTCGCTGTGGACGAGGCACGGAGGGGCAGAGAGGTGCCCGGTGCCCCTCGGCGGGGGGGGGCGGTGCCCACCCTGGCAGAGAAGGTCGGGGCAGAAGCTCGGCGGGTCCCGTCGGGCAGCTGCTGCCTCCCCGGGGGCTTGGGGGGAGCCCGAGCCTCCCGTGCGGCTCCGCCGGGTTATTATTTAGGAGGTCCGGGAAGCTGCTTGGGGAAAGCCTGATTTTCACCTGCACGTTAAACGGTATCGTTGCTGTGGAGGGAAAGGGGACCCTGGCGGGAGCTTGGGAAGCAGGGATGGAGCCCTGTAATGCCATTAGATGGATAATACTTTTTCCGCTCATAATTACTGAGGTATATTCACAAGGTGGAGCTACTGAAAGGAGGAGGAAGCATTGATCTGATTACCTCCCTGTCCGTCCACACTCGGTTCCTTCTCTTAATCTTTTAGACTCTTGAATTACGGATAGGTTTTGCGCGTCCCAATCTCATCGTCATAAAATTGCGGGGCGCTTTCCTCATCCGTTTCTTCGCTCTTCCGTGCCTCGCTCCCCTTTACAAAACACATCCCGCAAAAGTTGCGGCGTTGCGCGGTTGGCTAAAGTAAGAACCGCTTCGTGCCCCGAATCCCCAGTTAAAGGCCGATTTTGTTTATTGTAGAGCTTTTAATTCAGCCACCACCAAAGGTTATTCTCGCTGGGATTTATATGTTAGTGGGATGCTCCTCCGTGCGATCTATTTTTATTTTTTTGGGGGGAAGGGTTGGTGAAGAGATCGCGTTGCTGGAGCAGCAGAAGGGGGTTGCTGGGCTGAGCAGCCCGGCGAGGCGGCTCAGGAAGAGTTTGCCCCCGCGGGGAAGCCGCGGTGCTGGGCGCAGGGGGCTCCGCTCCCCCCTGCCCTGCGCGCCCCCCGCGCACCAGGAGCCTCGGCGGGGCAGAGCGGCGGCCCCGGCGGCTGCGGCTCCGCGGGGAGGGTTGCGCGTCCCTCCGCGCCCGCGGGGGGAAAGTGCCGCCGTCGGGGGGGGAGAGGCCCCCGCTGCCCGGCACGGCAGCGCCGGGGCACAGCTCGCCTCCCGCCCAGCCTTCCGAGCAATTTTGGTTTAATTGCGACCTTCCCACACCCGAAAGCTGCGAATCGTGCGGCTTTAATTTTTTTTTTTCTTTCTATTTTTTAAGATCCGGTTTTTTTGAAGGTTAGTTTCGAGTAAAGAGTGACTTCTTCCCGCTCTCCCTCGCCTGCCCCCTTCCCTTCGCCAAAATCGGGAAGGGTTCGAAGAAAATGATGGTGTCATTTCAGCCCAGCTCCACCCGACGTGCCCGCCCAAGGCAGGACAGTGGGGGTCCTGGAGCCGCTGCGAGTGGAAAGCTCCCTCTTAAAAGCGGAGCATATGGATACCTATACGTGTTTGGTTTGGTAGGGCTTTTGCCTGAATCGGAGGGGTGACATTTAGAAAGGGAATCGTATCACGGTGCCATCCCGATGCCCAATTCCTAGAAACAGCAGATCTAGGTAACCGATAAAAAATAAGACCACTGTTACATATGTATTTTCCACGCTACGCTCCTGGCTTTTGGTAGCTGACTACTACTATTCCCCCGGAATTAGCTTTTCACCCCATAACATTAGTGGGATATGTTGTCTGAAATGGGAGTTTTGTTGATAAACAAACCCCCAAACCGAAATCGCCCGTGGCTGGCAGCCGGCTCCGATGGGGAAGGGCATCACTTCCCCGATTCTTACCTCCCCTCGCCTGATTTTTAATTTCCCAGACCGCAAGTAGACACCGTGGTGTTTGTCAGGATTTTTTTCCCCCCTGTGTAAGCAGCGAGGGACCTGGTTAATCATCTATCGCAGATACATGTGCATGAGAAAGAAAAGTGTTGATGTTTGCTTGTTCGGGCTGATGGGAATGGCCCACGAATTTAGGATTAAATTACTAATGGTAATCATAAGTCTTTGTTTCCTCTCTCTCTCTCTCTTTTCTGCGGGGATTGTCAAAGTAAAGCGTACAACAGGCTTTGGCCAAAGTCTGCCCAGCAGATTTGCAGTATAAAATACGCTATTGTAGCCTCCTGGGTGAACTGGGATCTCTTCAGATTTTAACTCGAACCAGTTAGGAGCGGGACAGATCCCAGTCCTAACTTTAGCCACGTTTTCACAGGTGGATCTGTGGCAAGGGAGTGGAGCAACACCTCGGAAGGGTAGGTTTTTTTGGGGGGGTATTTTTCTTCCCCGAGGCTTTGCAGTGTCCAGCGTTAAATCCCCGCTTGAGGACGGGGGGTCAGTACTTGCGGGTGGGGGGGACTGGGCTTTGATCGGTCTGGGGGGCGGGGGGTGTCCTTGCAGGACAGGCACACCCGGGCGGGAATTGCTGCCGGGACGGTGTAATTTGGGGGGCTGACTGGAACGCACCGTGTGTAATGAAAGGTGTAATGAAAGCGGTGCCGGCTGCAGTCCCGTTCCCGACCCCCTCCGCGGGCGCGGACCCCCGCCCTCCAGCAGCAGCGCGGCCCCGGGGGGGGGGTAGGGGCTGCTGGAGGGGGGTAGCGGTGCTGGCCGCGGGGCCCCGCACCAGAGCAGACGGTGGGGGATGCCCAGGCGAGGCTCCGCATCTCTGCTCCCGGGGAGCTCGGATATTTTATTTTTTTTTTGTGCCCACCCCCCGGTGCCCCCGCTGTCAGCCCGGGCCGGCAGCTCCGTGCTGCACGGATGGGCGCCCCGGGGGGGGGCTGGCAAGGGGGCTGCTGCCGTGCCTTTCCTTGCTTTTTTGTGTGGGGAAAGAACTGCGGCTCTTCAGCGGCATTACCTGCAGTTTTCTGGGGGTCTCACTGCACCCTGGGGAGGGGAAGGGGGTGTCTCCGATGGCAGCATCTCACCCTCTTCTCCAACATCCCACAAGAGAGCCTTTGGCAGGGCAGTAGGCAGAGAGCAGAAATATTCTCCTTCTAGTTATTTCTTTCAGCCTTAGCCCCATCGTACCATGAATGTGTCGATCCAAACTTGTTTTCAAGAGAAAACAAGTCTCTTTCTCATCATTTCCAAACTCTGCAGTCTCATCATAGCCCCCTCTTTAATACACACCCCTGTTATTATTCCTCTTGCCAGCATGGTAAAAATTGTTTCTAGCAGAAACACCTGATCTGGAAGCACAAAATCCCCTGTTCGAGCCTTGCTAGGATCAGCTTTCCTCCTGTGCTTGGCTGAGTCCTGCTTCCCACTTGAACCATGGTGTGTTGAATTCATTATCTGAGCCCCCTTAGGAACATTTAGCTAATAAGCAGCACCAAAACCTTTCTGAGTGATCAGCAGTCACCTTTTGGGACTGAAGCCGGAGAACTATAATTACAGCAGTTGTATCTTGCAATGGCATTTCATGCCATTCAGAGGTTTTTCAAATGCTTCAGAACTTGGACCACTTCTTAATAGAAAAAAATCCTCTCCTGCTTATCTGCTTCTCTTATGAATACAGAGGTACTACACAGATGTCTGGGTGGGAAAAGTGATCTTCCCAAGGGTTTCTAATTTCATTGGAAGGGATATAGAAAAGGGAGGTGTCAGGGAGACAGGGAAAGTGTCCTGGACCTATGTCCAGCATCACAAAGTCATGAGCAGCCAGGAGATCTTCCAGAAAAGGTCAGCATCCCTTTCTGGCCAGTCTATTGCCTGTTTTACCAAGGGGCTCAGCGAGAGATGTTCTTGATGATCAGATCTTTAGATGGTCAAGAAGGAAGGAAGGAAGACCTGGCCTCAGTTGTGCTTGAGGAAACCCAGGACCATGCAAGCATCTTTTCCAAAAGACCAACGCTGCTGCAGGTTCAACAGCCTCAGAGCAGAGCAGAGCACGTTGGCCCTTGCAGGACCTGGGGGACTCCACGGGCACACTCCACCACCTGCTGGGACCCCTACCCTTTCATTCAGGCTGATTTGTAATTCTTTTTCATTGCACAAAGTCCTGGATCAAAAAACCTGCTTATATAGAGAAAAAATTTTGGAATTCTCTTTCTAGCATTTGCTGCATAAGGATTTAAATATAATCATAAAGCCTATACCGTATATTCTTCTCCTTGCTCTTTGCACCTTTAGTCCCCATTAGGGATTTTGTTCTGTTTCTGTTTTGACAGGCCCTGTATATATGTGTTTGTGGTTGTTCCGTAGTTTCCTGATTTAATATCAGTGCAGTTACAGGAGAAGGATGCACCGTTAGCATTTTTTGCTCAAAGTATTTTCCAAGCTCCTTTTTGATGTACTGGTCATGTTTGCAGCTTCTGTGCTCTTCTTGATCAGAAGAGGAAGGATCTGGTTCATTGTGCCCTTTGGGAATGAAGCTATCTATTCACCTAAGGAAATGCAGCTATCTTCCTACACTAGCCCATCCGTATAGATCCAGGTGCAGAAGAAAAGTGAGGAAGTATTTAGTAGGAAGCTGTTATTCAGTGAAATTAAGTCCTCTTGTGCATTTATGAGAGGTAAAGATGAGCCGAACTGGAAATGAGGTGGCTTCTGCAAGCCTCCGCTTTCCTCCCCAAACATTTTTAAGTCCTAAACAGGAGGAGGGAAAAGAAGCAAGACAAAGAAAAGGAATAATTCTGGGGAAATGCTTTTGTTTGCTTTCCTTGTTAGTCTGAGGGACACTTATTCAGCTTTCACCAAGACAGGGAAAAGAAAAAGGCTCCCAATCTGTGTTTCTTTACATATAAACAGATCCACAGCCTTGAATAGCCCCAGATCAGATGATTTAAGATCAGTCTCAGAGTGTAAATTATGCTCCATTTGCCCAGGCAAGATATTTGGCTCACAGCGCAACTTGCCATTTTATCTTTGGGAAATAAAACTGCACTTTAGCATGTGTCTCTGCGTGGTTGCTATGTGTTGTGAACACCTCCCAGCTTAAATCTCACTATACCTCCAGGCCCTAGAAAAGCTGGAGAAGTTTCCCATCACTGGCCGCTACGAGGATCCTACGGAGGGTCCAAGGGGAGAGGATCTAACACGGATCTAACACGACTGGGCCAGGACATGGGGAGGGCTGACAAAGCTGAGTGCTGTCCCTGGGGCAAGCTGCAGTTTCTCTGTAACTATTTCTTTGCTTCCAGAGCAATTCTGCAGAATGGTTAAATTAATTTGTGTGGGAGAGCCGGCAGCACAGCAGCGTTACAAATTCTCACCCACTGTTTCCCAAGCTAGACGCTTGCCAGCCAAATCGGCCGGTTGCTGTATGGGTCATTCTGGGATCCCATAAATAGTGACCACATCTCCTTGGCTGGGGAGAGAGCTCGCAGAAAAATGCGAGGAGAGGAGCAGTGAGACATCTGGGAGAATGAAAGGTGGTCAGGGAAGGTTGCTTCATTTCTGTCTCTATTTTAATGGCAATCCTATGGGGCACTTCAGGTTTGCTGTACCAAGGGACAAAATTTCTGCTTGTTTTCCTCTGGTGGGATCAGTTCCTCATGTGTTAGTGGAAACAAAATGCACACCAAAATTGCCAGCATGTACCCTGTAAGGTAGAAAAGAAACAGCTCCTGCATCAATCAGTATTTGCTTCAGAGTCAGTTATCCCTCTTTCTAGCCAGAATCTTTGGTTAAAAGTAATACAGGTATTAATTAAGTTTTTAGTACATGTATAAATATATATATAAACACCTACTGTGTCTGAAAATTTAGGAAAAAAAATTTCTCTAATTGCTAGGAACTAATGTCCATATCCACAATTAACTACCGCTTTGCACATTTTCTGAGCATTGTGAAAAAACAGATTAGAGTCTCCTGGACAGCCTTCTATACGGCTCTCCATGCTTTCAGTGTGAATGCCCTGTTTATGTTCAGCCTTAATTCTGTATTTGCAGTTTTTTAAGTAACTGTGTTTTCATCCCTCAAACACCCAGATAAAGAACTTCACCCCTTAAAGCTGTGATTACACCTCAGCAACCCCTCTCTTGGCAATGTATGTGTGGTTTCTGTTTTGTTTTGTTTTTCTGGCTTGAATTAACATGTTTCAAACCTCTAATATACTTCTTTAATAACTGGTTTATAAAAAAAGGAGAAGATAGAGAATTTTATCCAAGAATTCCCAGCTGGAGACATCTGTTCAGCAGTAAGTCACCTGATGAACAGCTCTAACCAGCCAAGTGTGAGTTATTTTTATTGGTTCAGTGTTTTAAAAATAGATAATTTTTTTTTCCTTTTAATTGATACCTTTCTAGACATTTCAGTATATTCATACATTGGTCTTCATGGACTTGGATTTATTTCTCCTAAAGGATTAGTACAGCGCAAACCAAGTGATCCATTCCAAAACCTAGCTGGCTGGCTGAAACCAGTAGGAACCAGTTAAATGCTTGAAATGAGGGTTTCCACTAGGGTAATCAAGTTTCCCAAGAGGTGATGGATTTGATGTATAGCCTGTCATGATGAGTTGCAGGCGCTCAGCACCTCTGAAAATCAGGCCATAGCAGCTTTCAGCAAATCTAAAGAGACGGGGTGTGCGCGCGTGCGAGCCGCAGATAGGACACATGTCTTCATTGATCTCGAAAGGCAGGTTGAACCGTTCTGGTTTGAATCACATGATTTGCCATGTTATTTAGCAGCTGTTAAGCTTAGGTGAGCTTGTAGGACCCTGTTGGTGCACACTCAGCCTTAATCCTCTGGCAGTTTATTTGTCCTTGCCGCTACCTGGCTCCTCTGCAAATGGGTCGGTCCCACCGTTCCTCTTGCAGTACCCCCCAAGGTGCTGAGCATCCCTCCTGTTCACTCCTCCCTACCACGCAGCATCCCCAAGGTCCTTCCCAGAGGACAGGGCTGTCATTACATTTATTTTTCCACTTTTCTTCTGTTCTCTGTGGTGTTGTGTCTTGGAAGGCTTCTGAGGCCCATAGACTTCGCCTTGACTTGAAGTCTTGGTTGGAGCAGGACCCCAGCCTGACATGGGGAGGTTGACCTGAGAGATGACAGAGGAGGAGGGGTGGAAGGGCAAAAACGGACAAAGTGGATGAAGGCAGGAATGTGGGACTGCACCATGCGCGGGATGCTACAGACTGTCCTGCCGTCCATCCATGCAGAAGACTCTCAGTCTGCAAGCAGCTTGCCTGACTTCATTTGCCATTCAACAGCCTAAACTGCTCGCCCGTCTTCTACTGGGAAAAACTAGAGCTTTGAACCCTTCTCCATACCCCAGCACAGGGCAGAGTGCATTCGGTGGGCAGAGAACATCAAAAGGTGCCACTTGCCTGCACGATCCAGGCGGTGGGTACCTGGAGGAAAGCTGCGTGGGGAGCCCCTCTCCTGTGAACCACTGGAAGGTCTGGTGTCCCCAAGGACATTTTAGATGGGGGAGCAGCAGTACAGCCCCTCAGCCCTTTCTGCCTTTCACCGTGCTGAGTTATTTGCTACTGCAGGCAGGAATGGGATGCCACAGGTGGAGAACACACTAAGGTCTTCCCTTTTCTCTTCCCTTTGGAATAGATTTAATTAATCATTTTTTGTCTTTTGAAAGAAAAAGGCATTTTTCTCACTTGAGAAAAGAGAGGAAATGTTTTCCAAAAGCTGTATTTTAATTGACCCAGGCTTGGGAGCGGGGAGGCTGAGGGAAGAATTGCTGTCATGGAATTAACTTCATGAAAGAAAAGCAAATCTCCACCCTATTTAAACATGGGGAAAACATCACAGAGGCATCCTGCTGCACCAAATGGTAAACATGTCCATGTATTATATCACTTATGGCTTCCTTAAGAGTTTTATGATGCTGTTCTCAATTACTGTGTTTGCATTTGTAATTAGAGTGCAGAACACATTGTGAAGGCAAATTATAGAGCTAACTTGTCCTTTCAAAATAACCCATTTGTTCAGTGTGCTCCCAGAAGCTTCTCTTTATTCAAGGGACTCCAGTGAAGGACTGACCTTCTCCGTGAGAGTGTTGGAATATACAGGTGCTGGAGGGAAGGGAGAGGAGAAACACATTTTTGCCCCAGGGCTTTGCTATGCTTGGGCCTGGCCTTTAAACCACTGAAACTCCTGTTGGTTTCTATAAACACAATCCTCCAGAAGTCTGAACAACTAGTGGAACTGGGGGAGGGGGTGTGGGAGAAGATTCAGGCTTCCCCCCCTGCCACTGATTTCCCTTGGTCATGTCACTTGACCTTTTTTTGTGCTTTCTTACCTGGCTAAAAATCTCCAGTGGAAAAGCTGTGATATTACTGTTCAGTCACCTAAATATCTAAATGAAGATGAATGTGCAGGGTGGCTAGTTGTCCTCCAGTACTGATGGCAATTGTGAGACCGTCTCTTTGGAGCTGATGCTTTTCTGTGCATTCTGTCTTTGTCCTGGACTCCTCTGACACGGGGGTCTCCACTTGGGTGTAACGATGCCACCTTGCCCTGAGCACTCCTCCAGGGCTCCACCAAAGACCCGGGAGCGCTCTGCCACTTGGCTTTACTTGGTGCCTCGCGGTGTTTCACTGAGAGATTTCTGACCAGCTGCCCTTTTGTTTTGCTCCAGCTATTCAGTGTCATCAGCGGAGATCTGATCTTCCTTTAAGGCAGGTCAATTTTCTATACATAAGACTGGAGCTCAGGCCAGCTGTGCACTTTGCCTTTGAATTCAGTAGGGAAAAAACCTCCATCCAAGTCTGAACTTGGAGGTGATGATGCTCTGCTTAGAGCGAAAAGGAAGCAAGGTCTGCAGTTGTGACTGTTCTGCCCTGCAAAGGATCCTGCAAAAGGGTCTTTGCGTTTGGGTTTTCTTGGTTTGGTTTTTGGGTTTTTTTGTTTGTTTGTTTTTTTCAAAATCTGCACCAAGCAGTGGGACTTGACTTTTAATGGATTTCCCTGCAAGTGCGAGTAACATTTTCATCTGCTGTACCTTAGCTGGCAGGGCACAGGAAAGTGTCCTGCAGCACGTAGGTCTCCCAGGAGCGTATCCTCCCCATTCCTGCCCATGAGGAGCTGCCTTGGCTTTGCTCTCCAGCCAAGGATTTGGAAAAGCTCAGGATCAGTGCCTGACCCCTACCTAGCACACTGCCCACCAGTGTCCTCTGCTCATGCTTCAAGGCTTCACGAACCCAGGCCAAAATTGAATAAAGGACACATTAAAAGGCTGTGCTCAGAAGATAAAAAACCCCAAAGAAACCCAAAAACGTTGCACTATGAGATTACTACTAGCTCTTTTTTTCTTTCCTTTTCTCTACTTTTCCCACTGTGAAGTAATTTGTAGAACTTTTACTCCTGCCACAGGTAATTCCCCCTTTTGTTTCCAATGAAAGAAGTTCACCACGGTGCTGGCTCTCCCCTTGCCAGCTTTCAGTTGTTACATTAATTTCCTGGTATCTCTTGCATGGGTCAGAAAACTTGATTCCTTGGCCCCAACTTTCTGTCAGGTGCTTGTTTCTTCTGAGCAAAGGTTAGGTCACCTTCTGATGATTCATTGGAAAAACTGGTTTTATTACTTTCCCTTGCTATGGGAGAGTTTCCTTAAAGAAAGAAGCTGCAGCACATGGGATGACCATCCCAAAAAGAAGGACTGCCAAGAAGTTATGGGTTCAGCTTAATATCTAGTATTAATATTTTTTGTTTAATGGCAGTAAATCTGAGAAAGTGCTTGGAGGAATGAGCCTGAACTTTATAAATTGTGTGATTATTTGTGAAGTGGTTTAGGAAGGACATTTTCTGCTGTTCATGAGAGAGAAGAAGGGAGATTCCAGTGTGGTGTTTCCATAACCGTGTGTTTACGATACTGCCCAGGTTCACTGAGCAATGTCAAGAAATGTCAAGACACCTCTGCAAAGGCTGATGAGGGAATGAAATACAGTTGCAAAATGGGCAAGCTCAATTTTGTTGGGGGAACAGGAGAGAGAAGAGCATTTGTCATCTGGAGGATCAAATCTGAGAAACACCTACTGTTGTTTGGCTAGCTGGGATTTAAAATATATATGTCATCACCCTGTCTTTGTTGCCAGTAGCACTGTTTGCTTTGCTGTGCCACGAGGCTGCTCAGGCAGCTGAACGAGACGTGTGGCTTTCCCTTCTCTTCCCAACCAGAGGAGCCCTGGCCCCAACACCTCACTCCCAGGGAACTGCACAGGCTGCCAGCATCCAAATGCAGCCAAGGACAAATCCAGAGAGATGGCCACCAAAAAATAAGAAGGTGTGAGAGGCAATGTGATGCTGTTTGTTTTTCTGGAAGGTCAATAGTTTTCCTAAAATTTCAGCTTCGTGTGCTTTTCATTTTTGGGGAAAGCCTGTATCAGCAGCTGAAGTAGGAGAACATCCTCCAAGTAACGCACGGAAGACTTTTTTAAATAAATGTCCTTCAAAATGAAAGACATTTACCTGCCTTCTGGAAATGCATCAATATATCAAGAAAAAGCACAGAGAAAAAGTCATATTCATGTTAGATTTCACAATGTGATTTTGCAACACGTACAGTGGGGTACCCATGTTTTCTGACAGTGCTCACAACAAGAGTAGAAAATAAGCATGTAAAAAAAATAATAAATTAAAAGCTCTTTACTTGATGGTATCCTTGTAGTTTGTGCTATTTTGAACCTGTCAACTGCTTAAGTAACAGCTTGTCAGTGATTGTGGCCCAGCCGAATACGAGACCTGGTCGTATGGCTGCAAATTGTCAAGAGCTGAGTGATCTCCCGGGTTGTGATTTATGACTCCGTGAACAATGACAAGTGAGGAGAGGAGGCCCTGGTAGTTTCGGAAGCAGTTGTGGAAACAATTAGACGACTTTTTTATTAGGTCATTTATAGAATTATTCCCTTTAAAAATTAGGACCTTGATGAGTGCATTTTTCACGCACTCAGATGCTTTGTCCTGTTTTTCAATTGAGGGAAAATCCTGGGCTTTCCTTTGGACACGCTACTGTGCAATGGATTTAACTTCACAGGGGCTGAGAAAGCTGCAGGAGTGTGCAGGACTTCCATGAGCTCACCCACAAGCCCTGGCAGTTGAAATCCTTTGCAAAAATTAATTCCTGCCAAGTCCTTTGCAGGAATAGTGCCGGTTTCTGGACCATTTTCTCACTGCTGGTTGCTCGCACCTTTCTGCTGGCCTGACCTTTGCCTACAACAGAGCTTCCTTCTCAGCTGCTGGGAAGTTCCTAGCACATCTCACTGATGCAGGCAAATAATACTGGTGATGAAAACTTGGACCAGAGTTTTCAGAAGTGCTGCAGTTTGGGTTTCTTCTAGAAAACTTGGACCAGAGTTTTCAGAAGTGCTGCAGTTTGGGTTTCTTCTATTCTGGTTTTGCCCCTTCCTCTTCCCAGCAGAACTACTTCGTTGTCATTACATTTCCACCTCCAATCTCTTCAGCAGCAGCTTGTCCCTTCTTGGCCCAGGGAATTGAGCAGTACCAGGTCTCATTTTTTTATAAGGAGCCAGTGAGATTTCTTTAGAAGTGCCCAGTGTCCTGCTATGCTGCCCTTGGGAACATATCTCAGAGTTTGCCAGAAAGCAAATGAAAGCCAGCTGATACCTCTGAAAAGACACATTTAACCAAAATCCCTCCACTCCCTTGTTTGCGTTCTTGGAAGTTGTTGGTCAGTGTTCCCATGTTGTTCTGCCCTGATGATACAGTCACAGCATTGTCAGTTCCGAATTCTCTTACAGAGAAACTGGCTCCAAAAGTGACCAAAGCCACGCGGCATGCCGGGCACTCCCCATAAGACAAGAGGCTCCAGCACAGATTCAGGCTCCTGGAATGGGTCTTGACTTATTTTGCACTATGGCTAAATCCATTGTAATGGGAATTTCTGCTATGAAAAATAATGAAAGAGCAACCTGGAAAATGAACTCTTGCTGTAGATTATCACATTTTCCTTGTTCCCCTTCCTTTGAAGAGGAGGAGGAAGATCTTTGCATTTCCCCAGCACTGAGGGATGGGAAAAATAGCTCTGTGGTGCCATAGTCTCTACCCCAACGAGAATGGAACTTATTCTCAGCTTTGCGTTTTATTATTCCCTTGCAAACCCCTCTTCTGTTGTGCTATGCACCAGCAAAAATCTTTTTTATTGCCATTAAAAAGGCAACTGAGGTGCCCATTATTTTTTTATTATTTTTATTTGTACAGATCTCAGCAAATAAAAACCGGTCCCAGATAAAAGGTGTGTCCTCTCTAGTAAAGCACAAAAAAATCTTAATCTTTGGTTCAGAAGCAGTAGATTGCCACAAACAGTCGGCAGCTAAAATCATTAATCTTTGCTGCTTGCCCAACTGGTACTAGTAGTAAAGAAGATAATACACTAGCAGAATCAGTGACCCACTACAAATTGGTCCTGAAAGGTCCACCAGCCTAAATAGACTTTTGCTGATCCAACACTTGTTAGGAATCCCAACAAAGAGACTATTGGCTCATCTGATGAGCCGCTCACTATTGGGCCTTTTGCAATGGCTGGTGATGGATGACCATACCCTCTTTGAGGGGGAAGATGCAGCTCCTGGTATGGGGCCTTTTCTCATCTTAAATTTGTACTCAATAAATCACAGGTGCAGAAGAGACAGCATCAGTTTCATTACACCTACATGCTCCAGTATCAATCATGCCAACACAACGGGCTGCGTACAGTTCATTTCGGTAGGCTCTTTCTGTTCCAATACCATTTCCATTCCGTTGTGCTTTCACATTCCTAAAGTGTTGAGCCTCCACCGCAGTGAAATCTGGGGGAGAAGGATGGGATGCACGGTAATTGCGCTCTTTCAACATGAGACAGGGCTTAGCTCACCGACGTTGGTTTACGATCCCTTGCTATTGTTAAAGGTAAAGTCTTAAGTAGTTCGGGCAATAGTATCACTGATTCCGTGGTTGTCACACATCCCTTTTCTTTCTAACCCTGAGCTCTCATTTGCTCTTTAGCACAGACCTTTAGTCTGGGTTGCAGCAATTGCCCTGGAATGGTCCCATCTTGTGATTATAGTATCATTTTTCTATCTGGTTTATGATATTTGTTTAGATGATGCTATAATTCTGTACTTAACCTAACCCAAACCTAACTGTAACAAAGAAGCAGTCTCAGGGAACTGCTTTGGTGTTTTCTCATTTAAAAGAGTTTCTGCCGTGTTCTTTCTGGCTGATAAATAGCCTGGGACCTTTGAAAGGTACGTCCATTATGATTCACAATTTATGAATGTATTGCAGAGCTCCCACATTGTTATGTTAATTCCAATGTCAGCAGTTAAAATACTGTTAAAACGAAGGAGGCTTCAGAGCTTTCAGACTTTATATTTAATGTATATAATCAAATACTTTCATGGCATTAAATGCATGTCTAACTCTCATCGTAAAAACTATGAACTATGTTTTTCAAGTATAATAAAAGGTAATAGATTATTATTCCCCATGTGTGTCCAAAATCCACTTTGCCATTTTTATACAGGGAGAGAAATTTCTTAGCGTCCAATTATACTCTGAATTGCATAGGAACAACTATGTTTCGTGCAATTAAGTTATCACAAAGTCCTGTCATTCTGTAGCATTCTGTTAATCTTTAACTCAACGAAAAGCCATGTCAGCAGAGCACCAACACAGAAAAGATGGGTGTTCAAAGGAACTGCAATAGGAGCACATTCAGGACTGTCAGACAGAACAAGCTTTTCAAAAGGACACTTCCATTCAGTTTAAACCTACAAGGGTGCTGGGCTGACACCTCCATTTATTTGCTGTAGGGCTATAAGGAGAGAGAGACTTTCGGTCTTATTAAAGCAGTATTTGGAATACAAAAAAAGGGATTCTTTTCCTCTGCTCCTTTTACTCTGTCTCAGCAGCAGATCATAAAGCACAGACAGCATTAATGCAGGATGAGAAAGCATTGGCTCTAATGCGCAGCTGAAAGACTTGATTTTCTCCAAACTAGCCATCAGGTCTATTTATTTGTTTCCTTTTTATGAACGGTAAGGAGACAAAAAGAGGATGTTTTTTAAAAATGTAGTTAGGAGTACAGAAGTCCCAGTAAATAGCATCTTTCTGCCTCATCATTTTGTGGCTGTCTGGTCTGTGAGCTAAGGGCAGGTTGTGGCTAACGGCACTAGTACGGTTCAGTGATTATTCTGGTCAGGTACCTACAGTGGGTTCAGTTGTGCAAGATTAAAAGGGTAATTGATCTTTAAGAGAACATTTGAGGACAAAACATAATCCTGTTCGTAACAGATACTTACCTGGTATAAATTGGCATAAGGCCATCATAACCAGTCTCTACCCTCTAGAGCCCAGCTGCATCTCAAACCCCATTTAGTCTCACAAAATCCTGGCCACAGGGTGATATCTGAAGATGTGAATATTGCAGGTAAAGGTTTGCAGGTTGGTTATTTTTGCATGATTTCCAAAGCTCCCAGAAACGCAGCCCAGGCAGGCTCTTCCTACTCACATTATTTTCACTGCAAGCTGGCACTTACCTTTCCTGTTTTGTCTTGGGGATCTTTACTTCTGTGAATACATATTATCTGGTGCTCTTTTTGCCTGGTCAATTTGCAGAAAATGTTTCACTTTCAAGGTTGCTTCTAAATTTTTATATTTTTCATGTTTCATCTCAATTAAAAATAAACTGTGCTGAGTCCACTTCGTAGTTCTTTTATTGTGCTACAGCTCTGCAGTCTTTTCACCTATACACTAACGCAAAGGTCTTTTCAATAGATATAAAAATATATATATACACCTCAGTAACTGGTTTTTAGGGCTACTGTCCAAAGAAACTTTTCTTGTTTTTCATTTGCACTGTGCTGCAAAACACAGTTTTAACTGGAAAGGAACTGTAAAGAACTCTTTGTTATCCTCATTCTGGCCTTAATCTATAATGAATATTAATAGCACTTGTAAGGTGAGGTACAGATTAAAAGTGTTAAAACATAGCTTGGATGTTTTCAAAGGTTGCATGCTGGGTAACATTTCTGGAAGTGCCAAAGGGCTGCATTTGTTAGTGCACTTTTAGAAGTGACTTTGACTCCTCTTTTTAAAGATGTCTAAAGCCATGCAAAAGTACAAATAGGCATTTTATGTAAGGTTCAAAAGCACCTTCATCACCACCAATGTAAAATAAGATTGAGGTGCTCTTGCAAATCCCTTTAGAAATTTGTTTGCACTGTTACGGCATCTGTCTAAAATACCTTAAAAAAACGGGACTTTGTCATTTAAGTGTCTTTGGCAAGTGTGTGCAATGCGCCCGTCGGGAGAGCACAGGGCTTTAGCCAGAGGGGGAGTTCAGGGGATAGATTTTGTGGGGAAAACCGAACAGGCTGTTCAATAAGACTGAACTCTATTCCTGCCAGAGTCGGTGGCATAACTGCCCCCAACGATCAGTGACATTGGCCCCTGTCTACCAGGACTCACGGAAAATGGCAAACCCCTGCACTTGCCCTTTTAGCGTCGTGCCTGCAGCTGGACGCCGGTAACCGCCTCAACAGCAGGAAGCTTTCTCCTAGGGACATGGGCGTACACACAAGTCTGGCAAGATGTCAACTGATTTGGCAGACGAGGGCTTTAATGCAGCCTGTATGGCTTCTGGTGGAAAGTTCGGGGCCCGCTGGGCCCTCGTGCACAGTGCTGGGCTGCCCCCCAGTCTTTCGGATGGGGGTTTTCAGCTCACACAGGCTGCAGGGCCCAAGCACAGCATCGCACACGTGTGCATGCACGTATGAGGACGTGTGGATCTTGGACGGCTTCTACCACATGCTTTTATTCACATCTGCCTCTCTGAAACAACCCCCAGAAGACTCTTTAACCTGTAAAAAGGATGATGCAATGTATGGTCTCTTCAGTCCAAACCCAAATCTGCACAGTGAACTTGCAAGCATTGCTACCAGCAAGCAAGGGCGGGGGGGGGGGGGGGGGGGGGAGAAGGAAGAGCCTGTATTTTTGGCAGCATGTGCCGTGAATTAAGGTGGGACTAATTGCATCCTGTTGGATATCAGAGGCGTGACTGAACACCGTATTAAAGAACACGTACAAGAAAGCGATGGTTTTGGGATGCCAATTTAAAGCATCTGAGTATAACCTTGAAAAATACCGCTCTTGAGTGGTTAAGAAGTTTGTCTTGACTGGGAGGGGTTTTGTGAGATATTTTGCTTGTGTTGGTCAGGAGGAAAAAAGCTGGATCAAAGGGCTGACCACTGAAATGAAGTTGTAAGCCACCCCTCACAGAAAGCGGTGGGGCCCAGGCTGCTCCAGGGCAGACAGAAGCCATGAAAATAAATCTGGAAAATATTCTCATAACCTGAGAAAAGAGCAGGTTTCATAAAATTATTATATTGTCAGTTTATGATTTTACTTAGGAATATTTTGGGTTAGTTCAGGTTAAAAAAAAGTCACCTGCTTTAGTTCTTTTGCAGAAAAAAGAGCCCATCATTTATTAGATGAATGAAGATATCAATTTCTGTTTAAACATTAACAGGGTGATGCCAAATATTAGTCAGTTCCTAATAATTTTGAGGGATTAAAAAGATAATAAAAGTAATAGTCCATTACATTACCTACTTCAGCAAGATTGTAATGAATGTAATAAATTCCAGATCAGGGTTATAACAACTTCCATCTATTTAAAATGAATTTGTAGGGTTACTTTCATTAACTATGTATATGGAGAAAATGATCTGACATATTACTTTAAAAGAGCTGTAAAACCGATTAGAAGGAAATATGCTTCCCAGACAGTGATCTAGGCCACTGGGGAAATTTTATCCCTGGGAAGAAGGGGGGGAAAAGGAAGGGAAGAGGAAGGCATCTTAGGGGATGCTATTGCATCATGTCTTTAACATGCCCCTGAAGCTGCTTGGCTCCTTGGGAGAGATTTGGGCAGTAACAGCCGTTAGAGACCGGGAAAGGGATGAAAGCCACTTTCTCTCCTGGCTTTTCTGTTCCCTCCGCCTCCTTCCTTGGGAAAGGACGTTAATGAATAAAGGGTTCCTGCGCTGGGGATTTGCGCATGGAAATGAAACGGCGCCTGGTTCTGGTTCGGCCTTTTGGCAGCCCAGGGGGAGGCTGAGGCATTAAAGGGGACGGTGGCCTCATTGCTCGGAGGAGACAAGGGACCTAGCACTTGACTGCACTACAGAAATTACTGCTGCACCTAGAATGCAGCCTTCATTTATCAATTTCATAGCGAGGGGGAAAGGGAAAGGGAGGGGGGAATGCCAGCATCTGACTGCCTTTTTCAGCTCACGCTACATCTCGCCACCCAGCGCCCTCCAAATCCAGTCATGTGTGCTAGAAAGAGTCTTGGATAAAGTAACTTAATACTAATGATTTATACTTAATTGGACCTCTAAGTGATTAAAGTGGCAGTAATGAATGAGTAACATCCTTCTAATTCCCTTTTTCCATTCGGTTTGGGCTGAAGGCCCTTTCTTTGTGCAGGATTTGACTTGGGGGTAAGCGATGCCAGTGTTTTTTAAGCTTTTAGTGGCATGTCTGGAATGAGCCGCTCGGATCATGTTTACAATAAATGACTCCATAAGCATGCTACCAGGGCATTGAAATTTTTTTTCTTTCTTTCTTTCTCTTTCTTGCTTTCTTTTATTGGATTAGCCAATTGTGAGGTTAATGAATATGCATTTGGCAACCCATGTTTGTGAGGCCAAGTCCCACGTGGGCATCAAAGGGTTTGAAATGTGCGAGCGTAAATATCAGCTTTGTCAAAATATTGATTCACTTTAAGAGTAACGCAGTGCCCTCCCCCCTTGCGTTAATGTGCATAAGGATAAACCTGCTTTATGTATTTTTCTACTTATTTTATAGGACTTAATATTGCTAATTAATTGACTGAATCTGCTGAGATTTTGTAACTCTATACTTCAGTACTGTTTCCTTGCTTTTTCAATCTAAAAATGACTGTTACCCTCTTTCTTTAAAAAAAAACTCCAATGAAAATGTAGGTCTTAACACTTGCAATATGTAAATTTTTAAATGGAGAGAGAGAACCTCAACAGTTTCACTTTGTATTGGTAAAGGGAATATTACATAGCACAGAGGGCTTGAAGTTGGAAGGAGATGTGTGGAGCGTTCATCTCGCACTGGGGCAGTTCCAGCTCATGCCTGGCAGCTGGGGCAGCTCTGAGATGGGGTGGCACAAGAAGAGCAATTCGTTGTTTATAGCACCGCACTAAGTTGGCAGTTATTTAAAATTAATTTGGAAATGCTTACCCATATGCCCCAATTGTACCTCTCGCCGGAACATAGGTAGGAGTGTACCACGTACACCGTACGGTAGCTGGCGTGATGATGCTATGATTGGCTTGTCACAGCAGAACTGCCATAATGCAAATAAACCCCCTAATAATAATAATACTTAGGCTTCTTTTACACTAAAAAATCGATTAATTTAGACAACCCCCCAGCTCTCTATCATTGTATGTTTTCTTATATGACTGTGGTGGGTTTTGAATCATCTGAATTCAGTGCAGTGGGACATCGTGTATTAAACAAAACCAGGAAAATGGCATAATTTGGGATGTTTCCTTTCTTTCTTTCCTTTTTTTTCTTGTCTTTTTTTTTGTTTGTTTGTTTTTAATCCCTGATTCAGGAATATTTGATGGTGAGAAAGCTTTATGAAATAGCTTTGATTTCATCAGATATTGTCAGACATGAGGACTATTCAGTAAGCGTGAAAACTCCCTCACCTGATTCTGAGTGCAGATTGCTATCCAAGGCTGGCTGCCGTCATGGGTAATAAAATTGCACTGCAGGTGTTGATAGAAACTGGCTAATTAATAGACCATTACTGTGCTGTCATTGACTAACATTAGAACCCTTTGAGACTAGTTATGCTGGCAAAAATCTGGAGGAACTCTCAGAGCCTGGTGAAATTTGGATTTAATGGTAGGCTTTGACCTGAATTTTAGGATTATATAATTTTTTTCAGGTGCTGTCCACATTCACGCCCGAATTGTGTGGATGCTTTCTGTGAGACAAACACACAGGACTATGCACTTCAGATAAAGGGACAAACAGAGTGAACGAGCAGTGATGCAGTCATACCCCTACAAGCACCTGATGAAGTTTATTCCCTTTTCACCACAGCTCTTTGTAAGGTTTGCCTGCACCTTTGGAGAAGGAGCTGTGCACCCAGACACCGAGCATCCCTCTCCTCTCCTCTCCTCTCCTCTCCTCTCCTCTCCTCTCCTCTCCTCTCCTCTCCTCTCCTCTCCTCTCCTCTCCTCTCCTCTCCTCTCCTCTCCTCTCCTCTCCTCTCCTCTCCTCTCCTCTCCTCTCCTCTCCTCTCCTCTCCTCTCCTCTCCTCTCCTCTCCTCTCCTCTCCTCTCCTCTCCTCCCCTTTTCTCAAGATTTTGGGGTCACCTTGACAAACTGGAGTGTGCTGGGGGAGGAACTTTTTGACACTTTGGGTTTTCTCAGTCTGGCAGTTCCAGCCAGGGGTAATCTCAGTTAAACAGCTCTCAGGATAGTGCAGCAATGATTCAGGAGAAGGCTGACAAGGACATTAGTAGGGAGTAGCAGGGAAGGGAGAGGTATTATCCAGAGCTACAGAAAATGCCTGGTCAGGAATACAAGAAATGAGAAAAAGTGAAAAGTGGAAGAAATAAGCAAAGAAAGAGAAGTAACAGCAGCATTTAACCCAGGGAGAAAGAGTCAAAGTGATTTCTGTAGCAGCGGGAATACGAAAGTATGAGCAAAAGTAAGATTTATGGAGGAGCAGCTAACATGAGATTGGAGCCTGTCAAAGGCTGAAGGAAACTAAAAAGAAATAAAGAGAAACAAAACAAAACAAAACAAAGCAAAACAAAACAAAACAAAATATAACAAAATAAAGGAAAATAAACCAAGATCAATAAATAAAGTAAAATAAAATAAAATAAAATAAAAATAAAAAAATTAAAATAAAATAAAATAAAATAAAATAAAATAAAATAAAATAAAATAAAGGCAGCAAATTGGGCATTCTTGTTGCCAGAAGTTAATCAGCCTTTGCACCCCTGAGGCTGGCCGTCTCCACTGAGCACCTCGGGGAACGACCCCAATGGCTGCGTCCAGCTGCAGCAGTGAGAGCAGACACAGCACTCGGGTTCCAGCACCGAACCTTTGGCTGCTGAGCTCGTGGCAGGGTGGTTCATCAAACATGTTTGCATCTTCTGCGGAGAAGGATGGCAGAGCAGCACGCAGCTTGGTTTCCCTGGCTCTTTCCTGCAAAGCTACTTCTGCTCAGTCTCTTTCCACAAAGAAACACAGTCTGCAGTAGAAGAGCTGTGAAAATGTCACTTGTTGGGTCCCTGAGAGATGCTTCTCCTCCAGATCCCCCAGAACAAAGTGCATCAAACCACCTTAAAATGGAAGAAACACTGAATGCACAACTCTGTTCCCTGATAATCCTTCCAAATTCATCTGAAGAGCCTCATTCCTGGCACAAAGGTTCCCAGGAGGACTTGCTCTCTTCAAGGACCAGTTAGCTGTACAAACGTACCATCTGCTTTTGCATCTCTTTGAACTATACTCAAAACACTGGCATAATAATTGGATACCCTTACCTCTGCTGGCCTGTGAGGCATGGGTCATATATGTAAACATCAAACTCAAATAACAACCCCCAAATTTAATTTATTTCTACCTAAACAAGTTCTTTTATCATAAAGCAATAAATTTGTCTTGGTGCTAGCAATTTGTTGCGGGTGACATAACACTGCAAATTGATTAATCGCTACTGTACACGACAAAATGAGAAAAGCAAGGAATTATTATGAATAGCGTCCATCTGATACAGTAGGGATTCATTATTCAAAAGTGTTAGCTAGTGGTTAGCTATCCCCTTGTTGCAGATTACATTCATTTGCAGAATCCTACATCATGCTTACACAAATCAACAAACATGCATTTATTAAGACATGGAATGAAAGCTATTAAAATGTGAAAAATTGCCTTTTTCTTTAAAAAAAATGAGTCAAGTTTGGTGGTAGCTTATTTTTTGGGTGGGGGATGTTTCTATGTGGCTGAAGCAATGACGCTTATTACATTATTTCCCTGTTTGCATCCAGAACTAGTCCCATCAAGCTGAGTACATTGATATTGGTTGTTAGTTAGTGAGCCTTCACATTGCAGGTGGGAGGACCTGGTGTACCAGAGGTGTTGGGCTAGAATTATAAATGTAATAAAGCAGGCTGGCATAGGCTGTCTTTGCCCTTCCAAGCGCATTGTAATTTTTAGCGTCATATTTGTACAAACAGATTTCAATTATTTCTGAGGAACTCATTCTGCTTGATGTGAAGTACAAAAGGGTGAACAAAAGAAGAGCTCTTCCCTCTGATAAACTACAAAAATAGTATTTAGGGCTAAGATGCTCCATGTTTCCCAGGCTGATCACTGGACTTCATGTTAAATATGAAATTACTCTGAAAAAATGAATTCCAGATGCAAACTACAGGAAAAGCATGATCTAGCCCCCTGCTTTGCATAATATCTGTCCTGATAATTTTGTCCTGATATCTGAGGATCATCAATCTCTTCTGAGACTGGGAACAAAGTTTTGTGTGTCCATCTCTATTGCACACAAGTGATGTATCCGAGCTTGTCATCGCTGTCAGGCAATCTGTGTTCTCTGTGTAAGCAGGTCTTGGCACAATAACACAGAAAAAAAGACTGGTTTAACTTCTGAGGAAGGGCATGAAGAAAATACAGTCTTCTCTTCTGTCCCTGTTTCAGGAGCTCTTATACTCCTGCTTTGTGATGCTTCTACAGATAATAGGATTAAGGGCACCAAACAGCGAACTTTTCCTGCCCCCTCCCTTCCCTCTGCATCTCCTGTCAGTGCAAAGTGCTTTTCCTTCTCTTTGGAAAATTGCTTCTATCATGCATTGCTTGCGGAAAGGAACACTAATTGTGGAAGCAGCAGTTCAGCAACAGCTCAGTCTTTGAACTCGGGTCTCTTGTCTTCTAGCTCAGCTCTGAAATGCCACATGTTAAATTGTTTTAATGGCTACTTGCAGTGAATCATCACAAAAATATCATCAAAAGGGAATTTTTCATAAGTTGCTAGAGTTTTAAGTGAAGTTAGTCATTCCACTTGGGTGTTCTGTATAAGAAAAGAAAATGGTACTGAAAAATGAAAACAGGCATATAAAAGCGGGGTGTTAGGTTTGTGGTACATAACATTAGTGCTTTCTGGTATTGATTATTGGCCAGTCTTTTAGGTCTGGTTTCATTAACCTGCTGTGACTAGATTAGTTGAGATGCACGTGAGGTATAACCATGGAACTTTACCTGGGAAAAACATCCCTAACTAAGCCTGTTACTCAGCCTGGCTGAGAAAGGTGGGCCCAGAGACAGCGAAGCAGCTTTGCACTGTGAGTGGTTTCTCCTTGCCTGTGCCCACTGAAGCCATGCAGACCCCAGCCACCATTTCTTTGCACCCCAGGAACGCTAAAGCCAGATGAGCAGTCAGCCAGAGCCGGAGCCCACGCTGGCTCTCCTGCTTTTGATGCTGCTGCAAGCCTGGCTTGTGTTTCTGAAGAGGATACTGCCGGTTTCTCCTGCAGCACTCACCAGCCAGCCATGCCAAGCTGTCCTTTCCAGATCGTTTTAGGCACTTTCATTTCATGGGTACTGGCTGACTCATTTACAAGAAGGCGGTGGTGTGCTGCCTGGGGGAACGCCGCGAGCCTTGCCTGGCGAGCAGAGCCGTGATGCTCGCTGGACCGTCTTTCTCTGTGCCTGCTGCTGTTAAAACACAGAAGGGGAAAAAATACAACTGAGGGAGGGCTTAGGCTCTGCTCAGGGGTGATGGCCCAGGAGAAGAAACATGGGAACATCTTCACACTAGCCCTGCCTGAGCCACCCTGTTAAACGTGCCTGGTGTGGGCAGTGGAGGATGACAGGGATGCTGTGGGACATGGCAAGATCGGGAGGTGCAGCTCTCCCTCTGTGTCTCCTGGGAAAGAGCAGGACGTTCCAATCTCATTGTGAACATAGGGATGGACACCAAGCCCTGCTGTGGACCTGGTGCTAACCAATCTGTATCTTCAAGGACAACAGTGGCGAGCTTGGTTACAGCTGAAATCCAGGTCCCAAGGGAAATCCTGAGCTCCTTGGTGGTTAAATCACATTGTGAGGTTGTGACTGGCTCTGACAAGGATTTAGGGAGCAAAGACATGGGATATTTTACTTCCCCCTTCAGGCACAGCCACAACACAAAATAATTGACGTTAGATTCCAGATCAGTTATGTTTTTAATTTAATTCTGGACTCACACTTGATTCAGAAAAGTGATTTAAGCACTTTTAAGGTGCCATCAAATCACTGTTCTGTCTAGAATTTCAACAGAGTTGATTCCTGCAGCAAATTAGCTCTTGGCCGTTTCTCTCTGTGCTAGGTAAGCCATTTCCATCAGCCACCTATGGTCTTAATGAGAGGAATGGGGGGAAGAAAAAGAAAGATCTCTGTCTGGGCAGTCCTCCTTTGCCCTGGGAGAATTTCTGTGCTGCTGTGCAGTGAAAAGTTAATCTTTCTTGACGGGTGGTGCATGTGGATAGTACTTCATGCATTTCATACTGAATGCTTGGTATAGCTCAGTGATCCCATATAAACACCGCAGAAGCAGAGGGAACCCTGAGCAGGGAAAAGATCTGTCTTAAATCCCTGTGTCTGTCACATCACAACATCCTTCTGTAGTGACATGCAAACTTCGGAGAGGCTGAAGCATCTCTGCCTTGTCTGGGAGGCACTTGGCTGTTAATGACTAACTTCCCAGTGACAGCGCTTCCTTTTGTAGCTTGCTTCCCTTTGGATTTTTGCAAAAATAAATAGATAAATAAAATCAATCCATCAAGGGCAGGCAACTTGTGTAGGTGGACAGCAGGAATCCACACCCTAGCCAATTGGATCAGTTCAGGATTGTTTTTCCTGAAGTGGTAGCATCTCTCTTCCCTCCTGTTCCCCTCACATGGAGCAAGGAATGGGCCTTTGCAGAAGTGACTTAGTGTTTAAAAGACAGAAGAGTGACTTTATATGGGATAAAAATGGGTTTGAAATTCAGTCACAAGACAGCTATAAACCAGCAGGTTTGATAGCTGCTTAGAGCATTTGAATACCCAAGAACTAAGAAGCTGCTGAGTGTGCTGTGCTCACAGCCTGGTCCTGTGCCAGTGGCAGCTGGCGGGGCTGTGCTGAAGGCAGGGCAGCAACTCAGCCAGGTACCGAAGGCAGGGCAGCAATTCAGCCAGGTACCGAAGGCAGGGCAGCACATCAGCCAGGTACTGGCTGGGGAGCGCGCCAGTGGGCCTGCAATACAAGATAAATGTTTATGGAGGGAGAAAGTTCTCTCTGGATAGTACCATTGCAGGAAAAAACAGCTCATACAAATCTCTTTATCTCTCAGTTTATCTGTTGTCATTAACAGATCTTTAATTGTTGTTTTGGGATTAACTTCTGAAATCTACATTCAGGACAAAACCCTGTGAAATGCCTATTAATGTTCCCACATTAGAGATGAGGGAGGGCTCCCTTGCAAAGCTCCTGGATGCAGTCACACCTCTAATTCTCCCTGGTTCCCTAATTAAAGGGTAGCAAAACCTTAATCTTCCCTAGAAATGCTTTGTCAGTAGGCAGTGGTGGTCTGCCTGCAGAGTTAAGTACATCAGAGATTTCATCTCCTTACAAATGTTGACCTCCAGCAAGATATCATAAGCTGCACTGGTGAAAAAAAAAACCCCAACCCCCCGAACCATTTTGCAAGTAACCTGTCAGCATCAGCTGGGGGGTTCAGTGGGGTGGATGTGGGGTATCTTGGGCTGCTCATGGCCAGCACATGGGCTCCCCCGAAATTTAGTCTGAAAAAGTTTCCTTACAGATGGGCAGAAAGTCTGTGGGGCTTTACTACAGCCCTCTGCAAACACCACCCTGCAGCTTTGCTTCTGTCCTCACGGTGTTTTTTTAAATTGCAGAAATTCACCCTGTAAATCACCAATTATGCAATGGAAGGAATGGAAGGAAAAACAAGGCATGCAGATATTTGTGTGGGTATAGGTATAAGAATAGGAACAGGAATAGGTATATGTTGTCCCAAGGTCATCCGAAGCGCAGCGGCAGGCCTGGGAAAAGCTTTCTTCATTATGTGTCTTTCTAAAACACTCATGAGTTTGATGTAAATGGCATACAGTCCGCCTGCCACTTCTCATGCCGTGCTCTGCTCTGCCATTTAACTGCACACCTCTCAACAGGTCGTGTCCTTAGCAGAGGTAATTGAAAAGGGGCATCCTCACTTTTCGACGGAAATGAGTAACAGGAGGGATGAATGGAGGTGAATATGCATCGTGCCCTTTGTCAATACCTCATTTTACTCTCAGCAGAAGAAAAGGGAGCCAGGCTTTTATTTACCTATGGGCTGAGCAAAGGCCAACAATCCTCACTCTGTCAAATTACTTAAGTCTAGCAAATGCTGCAAGACCTGAACCAAAAAGGATTTTAAAGCTGGTGAAAGATTGTTATCGGGTGGGCTATGCAGCATTTATAAAACAATTGCATCAAGCTTGGGAAGGGAAAGAATCTAAGGCCATTAACCCAGCAAGGGATGAGGCTGTCAGCAGAGCCAGAGAGCGTTAAATGTCTATTTGCAACATATTTTCAGTGGGAGTCAGTCAATAAACTTCTTCATATGCCTCTGAAAACCCCAGCCCATGGATGGCATGGGCACCTCTTTGTCCTTCCTACAACTGACATGGATGGGTGGGAAATAAAAAGGGGATGCTTCCTGGCAGGGACAGAAGAGCGAGCGGTTGCGGAGGAGTTGGGGATTCCTCCCAGCTGCCACAGAGCTGCTGCACCATCAGGGCACATCGTTTCACGTCTCTGCACTGCAAAAGACCTGGCTCCCCCTCCCCAGCCCCACTGTGCTGGCCAAGAGCTCAATGCTTCGCTGCCAGGAGGTGAAATCTTCTGTTCACAGGTGAAGGTGGCTACAGAGGGTGGAAGATTGTGATGGTTCCCCCAGGACATAGGGGTTTGGGGCATTTCTCATCTCCCTAAGGTGCTGAAAGCCCATCCATGAAGCTGTTGGAAATCATTGGATCAAAACCAGCTGTGGAAGTGCAAAGTGCATTTGTTTGTTTTGAAGCAAAAGTCTCTCCTGTTGAAAACATCAAATAAAGTGTGCAGGGGAATCGGTGGGCAAGAGGAGGAAAAATTAGAGCTGATTACAAGCTAGCAATAGAAATGGCTTTTGAAAAGCTTTTTTTTTCTTTTTAATCTAAACCAGGGAGGGAAGAGAGAGAGGAAGAAACTTGGATTGGCATCAAAACCCTCTTATCTCACACATTTACACTCTCCACTGCACAGATCACTCTGGTTCACCTTTAATTTGCCTTTTGATAGTCATAGGCTGATACCAAATACTCCTGAAAGCTGACACTTGGCAAATAGCGCATCGCGCTCCCATCTCAAATGTATGACATGAGAGAAGGATTTGAGGCCATCGGCGCTACGAAGGCTATCACTGGTGTGATCCTAGGACATTTTAAACATGACCTGATTTTGCTATTCCTGTGCATCCCAAATGCGTAAGTGTGACAGAGGGACATCTATTTTAAAAAATGCCAAAGCAAAGTGCCAATGATATAAGCTGGGCGTCTCATATCAGAAACATCTCCCTCCACCTTCCCTTCCTTTTTGGCAAAATCTCAACCACCGAGCTGCTTTCCATGCCCATGTGTTTGTCCATACAGGCAGCTGATTTATCCATCACTCTCCTCACCCCAGAAAATTTCTCCACGGTCTCCTTGTTGTCACTGACACCCACAGAGGCCCTGACCTTTGCAGTATTCGATAGCAAGCCTCCCTGCAGACATACTTAAGGGTTCAGCTGTGTTGCATTGCTGCTGCCTGAGCTGTCAGGAGGACAAACAGCAACAAGATAGTTGCACAGTATTAAATAATTGGGGACTAAGTGGATTACTTAACAGTACTGGAAAAACACCTCACTGTTGATAGACATCAACAGAGCAGGAAAGAGGATCACATGCACTTTGTGCATGGATAACCAGCAGAGATTCTGAACCCGACTGCACTTTATCAAGCACTTAGTTCTTGCTCTTAATGTTTCATCTAAACCTTGCTTGTTGAAGTTTAAACCTACTGCTTCTTGTCCTACCAACAGCCAACTCAGACATTGTTTTCATCCTCCTTCAAAGTGAAGACTGTTGCCTTCAACAGTGGTCTGTTTATGATAGGAAATTAGCTGTTGAAATGGATGTTCTCCTGATGCATAATCTTGTTCATAGATAGGATTTTTTTGGCAAAAGGTCATGTTTAAAAAAACAGCTCTGGAATTTTGACCAAAATAAAACAAAAACCATTTCCAAGTGACTCCATGAGAATAGAGCAAAACTGCTCTCCCACCTCTGATTTCTATGGGGTTTTGTTCTGCAATGTTCAATAAAATGGGGTATATGAAGTCTGGTTTCTAGCCTTAAGAAGGAATAAACGCTCTGGCTGATGGTGTACTGATATTCTTCCTGCAACCAACATGCTGTACAGGTACGATGCAGCCAGTGTTCGTATTGCACTACCAGTGGCATAAATCTCAAACATATCACAGAGCAGCAGCTGGTGGGTTGTAAGAGTGATGTTGAAACAGCCTCCTTGTTGTTTTTTTTTTTTTTTAATTTACCATTTGCTACTCACTGAGAGGTACCAGAGGCCAAAATTGGGTTGCACTGTTCAGCCAGGGTGTTTAAATATGAACCATCACCTGATCTGAGCAAAAATTTAGGCTAAACACATGCTCACACACTGGAAGGGGAAAAATGTTGTGAGGGCTTTGCCACCAGTTCACATTGCTGCTCATAACCACATTTTCCTTCTCTGCTGTCCAGGTTTGTTTCCTTGTGCATTTCTAAATAAACATGTTAGCCAACACGATCACACATAATTAAACATCTGGCAAATTTACCATGAAACGAAGTGACAGCATCCAGTGGAGTCCTTGGGAATGGGGAGGGTTGGTTTGGGGAACAGGGCTCATCCTCTGGCTGCCTGGGACCTCCACAGGCTGGGTGACTTCCATGCCCCAGCAGTCACAGTGACCAGGAGATATTTCCCTGTTCTGTATGGCCATTACTTTAAGCAAAACAGAGAGAAAAGAAGATGCAATGTATTAGGTTTTGGCTTGATCTACACGGAAGCCAGCCCTCTTGCGTCCTTTGACTCTTTGGCTGGGTAAGTGGACCAATAAGTCACCTGGCTGCTTCCTCTCAAAATGGATAAGGACTGAGCTGTAATTACCTTTCCTTCAGCAGGAGCACTGTGTTTGGTATTTGTCTTTTGTTGATTAAAAAACCAAACAACAAAAAAACAAAAAACCAAACAAAAAACATTATGGAAATCTCATGTCAGACTGAACGACAACACAAACCTCGCTTCCTTAGACAAACGGGGCAAAACTTAGTTAGAAAAAAGCTGTTTTCTCATAAGCTATTGCTTTTCTATCGTGCTCCTCTTGTTCTAGCCCCTGGATAAAAGAGTTTTTGGTTTGATATTCCAATCCTAGGACATGAAGCATAAACCTGCACTGTCCATAAGAACTGTGAACCATTCCTGTTTATATTCTTGCTGTTGTATCCCTGCTTTTTCCATAGCAGTTAATGACAAAATAAGAAGCCAAAAAAAATGAGTTGTTAGGATACGCTTTGCAGCCCATGGACCCCAAAGTCCTTAAAAGTCATTTTGTTCCTCTATGAGATAGATAGCCATGGCTCTCCAAGACCTCCTCCTTCATCCATGACAACATCACCCTCTCCCTACCTTTTCCTATAGATCTTTTTTATGCACGGCAAACCCAGCCAGGCAGGGTTTTGCTGGCTCGTCATGAGAAGGATCCTTTGCTGCCCCTGAGGTCACCCAGAATATTCTCCTCGCCCATCAGATCGGGGCTGCTCCTGTTCCCTGCCGCTTGCACCCCCCTCTCCCCCTTGACACTGCCGTGCACCATATCAAATAATTGTTGTTATAACTCTCCTCCTTCCCCAACTAAAATATACTTGATTGGGAGGGAGAGGGGGAACGGGGAAATAGCTGGGTTTATTTTAATAGTTTCCACTCTCAGTTCAGCTTTATAGTACAGTATATTTAACTTTTACGTATGGACAGCTGGATGCATTTAACAGCACAATGGAAAGAATTTAGCAAGTATACATTACAGGCGGTGTATTTGGAGCTGATCACCACATATTTCTTCATAATATTTAGATGCGCCTGTTACAGATTGTGTCGGGCTGATCAAAATATGTTTGTGTCAGGTAAGATTTGCCATGGACGAGCCTCTGTATTTCTTTACTTACTAAAACTCTTCCTACAGGAAGAAGCTCAGTTTAGCTGATATCAGCAGGTTTAGCCTGATGCTTATGATAGGGTTACTTGCCTTCTCTGCAGAAGCCAAAAAAAGCCATAAATACACAGAAACATAGGGGCGTATTCTGCGTACAGACTGTGGGCACATTACTCCACTTGTGGTGTCACCTTCACCAGAAAACCAGCTGGAGAGTGAATGATCACCAAAGGCTCAGAATCTGCCCCATATCCCCCATATACCGTAATGATGGAAAACAGCTACTGCCATGAGACAGAGCTATAAATCCTTCACATCTTTCCATCCTGCATCCCTCTGAACTGGCTGGTTACCCTCTTGCACCCTCTCCGCAGTGCTCTGGAGATTTTTTCAGTGACAGCCAGTGAAACTAGACAGCAGTTTTCTGCTCTTCTCTCAGAAATAAGAATAAAGGAATTTTTCAGCAATACTTCAAAATTCATTTGCCTTTTATTAAAAAAAAAAATGTTCATTATTATAAAACTATAAAATTCACTACTTTCATGTCACACACCCACAAGCCTAGGTGCCTGAATGACATGATTTTATCAAATTTATCTTGTTATCTCTGTTTTGTTACTCTGCTTATTGCAGCAATGCAAAGGGAAGGCAAATCAGCCAAGCGATTTGCCAGCATATTTAGCCAGCTTTGTCTCTGATGCTGGAAAATAATAACAGCTTCATCTTTCAGAAGACTTGCTTTTTATCCCTGTGCGTGTTTTAAAAGTGCCGTTTTCTCCCGCTACTGTAAGGTCACATGATCAATACTGACAAAATGTAAGGGGCTGTATTCAAGTATTCTTACAAAAATGCCAAAGAGAAGTCAGAGCCTAAGGAAAAGCAATACTTATGATTTGGAGAGATTCCAACAAGTAATACGGTTCAAGCCTGCTTTCCAAGCTGTGAACGAGCTTCAGTTACTGTGGAAATTATGATGATTTTAGATGTGTTTGAGTAGATACGTTGCTTTGCCTCTAAGCATTGCGGGAAGAAGGGAAGGAGAAAGATGCTCAGGGAGAAAAACCCCTCTGGAGGAAAGACCAAATTGTTGGAAACCTCAGAAGCGTTCTCATTAATGTCATGTCATTACACCGTATTGCTGCACAGGTTAATATAATTGGGTTACTGTGTGTGAGCAATGATCCATAGCATGTTATGGCACTGAAACAAATGACATTTAACCAAGAGATTTGTAAGGCACCTTGTTATCTGCATGGTGAGCAATTGCAACGGACAGTCAGATTGCTAGACGAGCGACTGACAAATTAGTTGTTGGGTTTACTGGACAGCTTGGATTTATAACTGCACAATTCCAACATAATTTATTAGATCCATAAACAGACAGATCCAGTGTTTTTACTTAGATTACATTCTTATTGCAGCCTCTGATCCTGTCCCGTTTGCAGGGCTGTTACAGGCTGGTTGTATTATTCATGTAGCACTCAGTCCTTGGTTGGGGCAAGGTGAGCTTAATCAATTAGCTGCAGATTTCTAGCCACAAAAATATCTACAGCCCAGTTAATAAAAAAATAATTTGCAGACACATATGGTCCCACACTCCAACTTTAGTCTCTCCAAGGAGAGAAGGATGCAAATAGAAGGGCTTGGTAAAAAATGATTCTATGATTCTACTATTCTAAGATGATAACTCGGTTTAGAAAAAGATCTTTTGTCTTTTTGTTTCCTGGTTGAACAGATGCTAAAGTCCCTTGCCTGTATGTTAAACAAGACAAGCAAACTGAATAAGATGTAGGGGAGGGAGAAGGGTTTTGTCCCACCCGCATGGTCATGGTGGTCTCTTTCTACCCTACGCCTCTGGGAGAAGGAAATCACCCCATTTTGTTCCATTTCTTCTGGGCTGGGCTGGAGAGCAGAAAGCTCAGCATTGCCCTGGCTGCAGGACAAAACTGTGTTCTTTCTGGAAGGGCTTTCTTTAAATACTGGTTGAAAAGGAGCCCACAGCATCCACAGGCAGGCTATTCAAACCTTTAACTTGTGTCGGTTCCCCAATACCTATGTACTATAACTTGGGTCAACGATTTCTTTTTCTTTCCTCAGCAACAAAGAAAAGACACAATCACCTCCACCTTTATGGTCCCCTCTAACAGATTAGAGGACAGCTATCGGAGATGTCACCACCACGTGCCTCTAGTTGCTCCCCTGCACCTTGCATTTCTTCTTTCCACCTTGCACAAATCCAAATCTTTGCCCTTCAGCAGCTGTTTTGCAGCCTTGCAGCCATTCCCCATTGCAGTCACCACTGTGTTCAACATTCCTGGTGGCACACGGTGCCCAGAGCTGGATCCAGGCTCCCCTGACCCTCAGGAGTTGGCTCGGGGGAAGTGTGTCCCTCTAGTTTTTTCCATTCGTGGAAATGATGAAATCTCACCTGTGTTCAGAGCCTTGGCTCACACCAAAATTTTTATGAGGTGATAAAATGGTCACCTTCGGGCTTGTGGTTGCTGACTTAGACCAAAACTACAAGTCTGAGACTACCACCCAAGAGAGTATTCTTGCCTCTAATCCATCCGGCATCTTGGGATTGCTTGCTTGATTTCCAGGTTAGAGGCCAGTTTTGTTTGGGCTAGATAAACTCTGGAGAGATGCCCACGTTTTTTGGATGTTCCCCCAGAGCAAATCTGACCTCCACTTATTTTGGAAGTTTGCCTCTCTCTGTATAGGATTTTAAAACTCCTCTTGTAGGTTGGTTGAGTCAAAAATAATGTTGGGTGGCTCACGAGGCTGGCTCTGAGCTTCGGCTGTAAGCTGGTAAATACTTTAAGTAATGAAAATAAGAGAGGAGTCCAAACTCGATCAAAGCACTGAAAGCCATGGCTGTGAGTCTGAAATCCCAAACTGAGGAGTGGAGCTGGATGAGCATCTCCCTGCGTATGCCTGGGCTGAGCCACACTGACCATAGCGAAGAACCCAGGACCCAGTTTGTAATTTGGAAGTTGAGCAAACTGAATGGAAAACACTGGCATCAAGTGCCATTGGCACTGATGAGGTGCTGGAGAGTAGAAAACAGGACGTGGTCTTACTGATACCAACTGGTGTGGTTCCAGTCCCTCGCCAGTAAGCATGGCTCAGCCCGTGCTGTGTGTTCAGCCTGCGCCCAGCTCTGCTCGTCGCTTGCTTTGTAGCTGCAGCCGCTAACAGTCTCGCTGAACAAGTCCATCAGGGGTTCCCCTCATGTAAAGCTGTTATTGTTAAAATAAACACGCATTTAGCTTCACCATATAATATTTCACAAGCCTGAGGCACAGCAGTTGGAACGCATCTCCCCCAGCCTTGAAATAGGAGGCAACACAAATTGACTCATTGGAGCATTTTCAAGGTAAACACCAAAAGCCTTTATTGATGCAGGCTTTGGTGTGGCTGTCACTGCGGCGCGGGTGCTGCGTGCTGGGGCATCTCTGTGCCTGAAACAGCACAGTGCAAGCTGATCCTAACTACTGCTCTTTTAAACATATCTAAAAACCAGCTGCTGGAGGAGTTTGGTCTGGTTTAGTCAGATGTGGTGGATCCTTCAGTCCATGCCTGAACCAGTGTTAAACCCTGACCAGACCGAAGTATCAGAAAAACAAGCCCTGCCTATCCCTGCTTGTGGTCTTCCTGAGCAGGTTCTGGTGAGTTGCTTTCTTGGAATAATTTGATTCATTTTTAATATTTTAGAATATTACAGGCCAAGTTCATGCCTGGTTTAGCATCACTTCAACTAATCCACCAACGAGTAAAGCCAATGAAAAACTTAGAACCAAAGCAGAGCAAACCATCATTCTTTCTTGTTTTGTTTTGAAGCAGATTCTATACAAAGATGCAATAACAGATTTTATTAAAAAGTGCCTAATTAAAGCAAACTATGCATTTTCATTTTTCAGTGTTCAAGTAGAAAAAACCACCCCTACTAACAATTACTGAAAATTAAACTCAGGAGGGTGAGCAAAAGCATACATGGATGACAGTGAAGGAGGAGAGATGTTCAGCATATGGAGGGGTTAACTAAATCTGAGCCCTGTGATAATGCTATCATGTTTGCCAGGGAGACTGGGGAGAAAATCCTAATGGACCTACTGGAAACTGTTAATGCATATTGGTTATGTGTGCAAAAAGGACACGAAGCCAACAGAAGTGGCTAATGAAAAATTATGTGAGCATTCAGCAGTGCATATTATTCAGAGCCCTGATGGTGGTGGAGGGATGTGAATGACGCTGGTCAGGTGAAGAACTGGAAAGCCTGGTGCAGTATCACCTTTCAAACTGAGTGCTGCCAACACACTTAAGGAAATGTTGAATCATAGCTGGGAGATGAGATATAGCTTTAGGGAGGTGTAGGGAGGCATGTTCCTAGCATACACTTCAACCCAGAGAAAGCACTCATTTGTTTTACAGGTGAATAAATAACCGTTTCCTTGAGCAAACCCAGTCATCCAGTAGCATGCAATGCTATTACTTAGGGTTTCATCACAAGCAAAAAATCGTGCTTGTTACTACTAATAGGAAAATCTCAGGGCTAGACGTAAGATAACTCCTTGCTGCTCCCAGACACTCGGATTATTGTGGCTTTGGGCACAAGCTGTCTTTGTGCATCACCCAGCCCGGTGGGAGCTTGCTTTGGGCTGGAAACCTACATGTGTTGCCACAGAAAAATTTTCATATGGTCTTAAATAACCCAGCCGTAGCTTTCTCATAGACAAAAGGAGATTAAAGCATTACATGTATTTCTAGGAGACTAGGACTGTGGGAGAAATGCCTTTTAAAAGTTTTTATTTTGACTGATTTTTTTCTCTGTATTTAAACTGAAATTTGAGGAAAGAAAAATGCAGCTCCCTTTCCCCATCAACTCAGCAGGATATTGCAAATCTCAGAAATTTCAGTTTAGGGATGGGCTTTCTTGCCCTCCAATTAATTGTCAGCATCAGCAAGGGCATGAGAAGACCAATTTGTGTCCAAGATAAGAAAGTTCTTATGAGACTGAGATGGAGGAACTGGGGACACAGAGGTGTCCAGCTGTGACCTCTCTGCTGAGGTGGCCTCCTAAACTCCTTTGTCTCACTGCCACCATCCCTCCTTATGCCACCACTTCCATGGAGAAACCAAAAAGGGAGTCAGAAAGTGTCCTGCTGTTCTTCCCCTGTGTGGGTAGTGCTCTGGGCCGTGTAGTGTTGCTTTAGGTCTTTGCTGGTTTAGGCCTTGTTTGAGGAAATCATGAACTGTCTTTCTCGAGAAGGGATGATACTTCCCTTCGTTTAAATAGCTTCGAGCAAACAAGCACCAATTTGGATGTACTTTCCCATTTAATGTTTGTGTGATTTATGCTTCCAAGCAACCCTTCTGCTCTCCTGTTTATATGCCCTCAAAGCTCATTTTCTAACTACAGTTAATCACGCTGAAGCAAAACATAACTCACAGCGAGATGATGCTGGCCAACTTTTATAACTCGGGCTACCGTATTGGATGTCAGCACTGCCGCTAAAAATAACTACCCTGGGACAGGTGCCTTCCCTGGCCAGCAAAATTTAATGCCACTTTTTAAAATCCTGGCCAGAAGAAGCCTTGGAAGGGAAGAAACGCTTTAGCATTTGCAGGGGGAAGGATTGGTATTCCCAGCCCAGGAACAGAAAGCTGCTTGTTTGAAGTATTGATGGACAAACTGGCTGGACACAAAGCAAACAGCAGTGACTCAGAGTACTTTGCCTTTCTACCCTGGTCACAGCCTAGGCTGTGGAGTGGCAGACTGAGTAATTTCTAATCTGGAAATGCTGTTTGCTGAACCGCAAAAGAAAGTCCGCGTACAGATCCAGAAAACAGCTCAGTCATAGGCAGGTGGGAGCCAGAATTAAGAAAGGAGCAGGACAAATGCCTTGTGCCATGTTCCTTTCTCTGCACAAAAGATCTTTCAACCATCTCCTGCTCCAGATGAAAGCCCCATCCCCCTGCCCCAGCTGCACTCCTTGATGCTCCTTCAATCAGGTACCAACGCATCAGCATCCAAACACACCAAGAGCAACCCTGGTGCCAGGGTGAGACCTATAACTTCATTTTTTGAAGACTGAAGCAAGGAAGAAATTAATAGAGAAATGTGAGAGAAGGAGGTTGAGGGGTCTGCAAGTGCCTGTTCTCTGAGAGTTTGGTGGCTGGACACAGCACTGCCTGCAGCAGGGATACACACGGTGTTCACTCTCCTAAACACGCTCAGTGTTTGAGCACTACAGCGGGCAACACATCAGAAAAGGGTGTAGTTAAACAGCCTCGGCTAGTCCCAGTGGGCCAGGAAAGAGGAGAACTGAGGGTTCATGACAGCTACCCAGGGGTTTCTCTTTCCTGGGAGGTTTATACTAACCAGCTCATCTGCGGCAGGCAGCAGCATCCCTGCGGAGCAGAGGTCTCCCCAGGCCGCAAAGCCTGTGGTTAGCCCTGCTGAGCACCACGGCTGGTGTTGCAGGATTGTTCTCAGGCTGTGAGTAAGCCTGTCTAACCCACCAGCAGCTGCGGAGATGTAGGGGAGTTATAGGCATGATTGCTCTCCATCTTCTCTAGATGCAAAGTCCTGCTTAATATCGCATTGCTTTCCTGCACAGTTTTGTTACCCAGCAGGATGAGAAGCCTTCCCAGGTGCTGGGATATAAGTATCCCCGGAAAGTTGTCAGCCACGAGGGAGTGAACAAGTAGCTTCAGCAAACAGAGGCGATCAGGTTTCTCACACCTCCCCGCAGACATGCCAGCCGTGTGCCCCAGCACTTCCCTCCACCTGCAGCTTCCAGGAGCCGGCTTGGCCATGGCCGGGGGAGAACGCAAGGGAACAACCCAGCTCCAGGCGAGCAGCCTCATTTCCAATAACCCATTTGCTCATCTCTCTCGACAGAAGTGTTCTGTGCTCCTTTTGGGTGCTAAACCAAATCCAACTGGATTTTCAGGGACTTCACAGCAACTGTTCCCAAGCCCTGCACCCGCTCTTGGCAATGCAGGGAATGCTGAGCTGTGGCCCTGGGGAGCAAGCAGGAATAATGCATATACCTCCCATCACATCCCGCATGACTTTCATATGCTTCGTGCCAAATTATTCATACCTTGTTCTTCCTTGTTACAAGAGGAAACCCCCCCCCGCCCAAAACAACGAATAGCTCTAAGTCCTCCTTTTCCTCCAGGACAGGGAAGAGGCAGGGAACATCTCTGTGCTACACCTGATAGTCTACAGAGGAGAAGATTTTTCTGTGGTTGAGTCCTAGGGCCCAACACATCATCTGGAAGGATACAAACACTTTTACAGACTGTCATTTGTTAGCAATTATAATTTCACACACATTTACCTAAGGACCATTCTGAAAAATGAGAAGAATGACAACAACTTATATTTCTGCCTTTAACCGGCACACTTGGATCTGGAGTCACATAGCAACTGGTTGCCAGAAGGACCACAGTGATGCAGATTATTTATTTTGAGTGGCAAATGCCTACAGAGCTGGGAAACCTTCTTTTTTGAGGTAGCAGCATGTGTTCTGCAAGCTCTGACATCAGAATTTATTCCCTTTTCAGGCTTTTCATTTGGAATTTGACTTTGTTACCAGGTTTCTACAGAAATGTGTTGGTGGGATAACTTTAACTGGTTCTTACTTACCTGGTTAATTTTATTTTTCTCTGATTCCTCGCCGCCCCCTGAAGTTCAATATCTGTAAGACAAAACAGAAACATAGAAATTAACTGCTAATCCTTTAAAAGTTGAGCTTGCTGGCAATGACTTCTTTTGTTAGAACCAGCTTCCTGCGCAGGATGAGATTAAGACCAGCCTTAGTTTTTTATTTGCCTTCCCTTGAAAATCCTTGTAGATGTTTTTTAGATAGCAAATGCAATAAAAAATTTTACATCAGAATCTGTCTCTTTAAAAAGAGACTCCATTTCAGATACTGGCACAAGAGGTAAATTATAGATTGCCAAGTGCAGGAAAGGCACTGGTTTCTCTGTAGGAATGTAATTAAGGAAAAAAGTTTATTCAGGTTGCCACAAACCAATGGACAGGGTTCGATATACAATTGACAATGTCAATACCTCTGTTCAGCATAGGTATTTTATCATTTTTCTTCAGTGTTGAAGCTTCCAAACATGAGTTTGGTTTCATATGTGATGCCAGACATCTGGTTTTCCAGTGCCAGGCTCTGCATGAAGGGCCGGGTTTCCCACGGCGTAAACCTCTGTAATTCTGTTGACGTCAGTAAAGTTGCATCAACTTGCAACTAGGTGATCTGCCCAAAGTACCTTTTTCGTCTGTGTGGTGTGTGATTGTGATACATTTTCACAAAGATGAAGAATAGGAAGCATAACACTTTCCAGTAGACAAAATGGATATTGTTTCTATTTCCAGGCTGCCCCATTTATTTATTAATTGTTGATTAGGAACTGCAAGCAGAGGAGACAACACTTGTGTGTATGTTCCAAAAATAGATGGTGTTGAGGTGAAAGATGCCATTGAAATATCCCATGAGAAAGGGCAATATTGAAATGCACTAATGGACACAAATTCAAGGCACAGAAAACAGGGGCGTTGCCTTTAAAGTTTTATACTTCTGCATTTGCCTACACTAAAACTCATGGAAATGCTTGGAAAAACTTTTGTCTTAAAGCCTCAGTCCTGCAGAGCCTTATTAACATCTTTTATTTGAAGCACATGACTCACCCTATAGTGCCCGCCACCCTCATGCCTGGTGCGTTAGGCTTTGCACAAGCTTGTAGTGAATCGACGCTACTTGCCTCGAAGCATCTCGCTGTAAGTAGCCCATGCAAACGACTAGGAGAAAGCAGTTTTTTCTGTACTTGTCTTATTTTAATATACTGCATAAATACCCTGCCAAATACTGCCAGATATCTTGGCTGTCTTGTAAGCGTTGCCATAGATTTTAGTTCAGGGAATGCACGTTCGTACCTGGTATTTATACTGCAGGAACAGCCAAAGCCACGTTCTGGCACCGTTAGGAGATGACAGTGAATGTGCCTTCAGACACCCCCTTCACTGAGCTACTGTGCAGAGCTAAGGTTAGTAGGGGTCACACCCCACCTTGCCCTTTTATACTAATTTTCACTCTTCGTTTTCTGGGTAACACTGGTTTGAAGTGATATTTGCAAGAGCCTCGTGTCCTATTTACATTATGCTTGTGACCACTTTGAAATTTAGCTCCATCATGCATAGAATACATAACATTTTATTCTTCATTAATAGATCGCCTGGGTTTATGGGTGATGACAACAGCCTCAATGTAAAGTAGGTAATGAAGCCAGCATCGCTGACAGATATATTTTATTTATTTTGTGTTATCCAACCAGCACTAATGGTTACCTGTTTTAACAGAATGTGCTTTTATCAGCATTTTGACCCAGGATCTTCCTTTGATACAAAGTCAAAGTCTTGTCCTAGGCAACTGCTTCAAATTAGGTCACATAAAGGAATCCAGCATCTGTGCGATAGTCCAGGTCACGCTGCTATTTGTGGAATGGATACTAGTACGGTCTTTGTGAGTGCATGATATATGAACTGTATGTATTTCCTTGATAAATTGTTTTTAAATATTTCCTCTTTTTTATTAATTGAAGAGGAAACTCATGCATCAATGACATTTTTATGCTGGTTTACACATAAATTATTTCCCTGTGATGTTCATTTTTATTATTATTGCCGATATTATAGCAAATGCATTTTTTTTTTGCCTTGTAAACAAGATTTTGCTTACAGCCAAATGAAAAGAAGAGAAGTTAATCACGTTGAAATAATAGGTTTAAAAAGGTAATTCAATAATGTTTGGCTGATGTTTAATCTTCCCCAATAGAAGCCATGCTGAAAAAAATGACAGAAATTCTGGTTTTATAATTAAACAGTATTCATCACTGGCAGGGAAGCTGAAGGACAGCTGAAATACTGCAGTGACTGCCTGCTCCTGGCAAAGCCTTCCAAGCAGGACTTCAAGGTTTGGTAAGCAGCAGTGGTGGCTGCAAACCTTGAAAATGAAGAGCATCATGCTAGCTTTCAGTGTAAGAACTTGACGTTGTGGATCTCTTCACTAGGTTTCCAGGAGGGAGTGAAGTTTTTTCTGAGCGCATTAGAAAAGATGCCCATCATTATATGTACCTGAAAACAGCACCCATCTCTCAGCAGAGGAGTCAAAACAGTCACCCAGGATACCTGTGGGCCTTTTTCCCATGAAATCTCAATGTCTCATGGCAACATATTTTCCTGTAGGATATTCCCCAGAAGAAATTCCGTCATCCTTGCTTTTAGGATGGAGAACTGAGGCTTACTGGTAGCACGCAATTGAGCATCTCCATCCTTGAAGATCTACAGGAAGTTAATGACTTAGACTCTGAGGCTCTAAGCCTCATGAGTTGTTTAAGATCACAAAAGAAACATGTGGCAGAGCTGGGTCTTAAAGACAAGCTTCCTAAATTAGCTCACTTGCAACTTTGTCTCCATAGAAGAACCTTCTTTTCACCCTGCTGCAGCTGCTAGCATCCATCGTGGACTCTTGGAGCTACCCCTCATTCCCTCCTGTGTGAACATGGCTGTGCTTTCCTCTAGCCACGTGTTTTGTTCCAAGCACTGTGTTACAGAAGGAAAAGTTCAGCGAAGAAGCTTCTGCCTCTTGCACTGTTTGGTTTCTGACAGTCGACTATTCCAGCAAGCCAAGGCAAGTTGCATCAGACTCTCCAGCTGTGTGACCGGTGCTGCAGAGCAGTGTCGAGCTATTGCGTTTAGGTCCCACAGCCAGAAAAAAGCTTTTTCACTTGTAGGTTTTTGCTGTTCAGGTACCACTCACCCAATTCATTCTGAACTTTTGGGAAGAGCCTGTGATTGACAACTCACCTGCCAGCTTTGAGGACAATAGAGATTTTGCGGCGCCTGCCAAAAACCTGACTCCTTCCTTTGCATCTTTTGCAACCAAGTTAGCGCTCATGCCCATGGGGCAGAAGAGAAAGCAGAAAGCAATCTCCAGCATTCTGTTCCGTAAAGAGCTATCCGAAATTGCTCCTCTGCCTTCCCTGTAGACAACCAAAAGTTTCTTTTCTTTCATGTATAATCCATTTCCAAATCTGGAATCAGAGCCATAGCTTTACCTAAAGTTCTAGCAAACCTGTTCTCACCTGTCTTCAGCACCAGGGGCTTCTACTTCCAGGCAACCTATTGACATGCAATGGCAGTTATGGTTATAAGGGTATTTTAAGCACATCTTCCTGATTTTTTCACAGCCCAGGTTGTTCATTATCAGGATCTATATTTCGTATTTCCTGATCCACTCTATGAGTTTTTCAAATCAAATCCATATCCTAAACCCCCCTTCCTGGAAGTGCATCTGAGCTTGACCCCACTGTCCCGAGGGGACACGCATGCTACACTTATTTATTTATGCTAGGTTTTTACCATACTATTTGGGATACGGTGTATTCTGATCTTGCATGCCTGCTTGGTAAAATGGGTAATTATTGCTGTTGTACCATAAGTGACAATAAAGTCAATTTTAAGAAAAATAGTTTTCATGCCACAGACCCATGTGGAGGGAGCCCAGATTAGCTGGAGGAGAACTGTCCCTAGGAAAAAGTTAATTTGCTTGTGGGTGAGGAAGTCCTGTCAGAATCACATTGGCAGTAATTGCATCCAAACGGCGCTATCAAGCCTGAATCCAGTCCCTAGCCAGTCACTGAATCCGCCAGCTCTAGTTTCAGGTCTGACTGCTCTTCCTTAGCACTTTTGAAAGAAATCCAGCAAGGGACAGGACCCAGGAGTCCAGATCCCACAGGGACCAGTGGAAAGACCAGAAGGCTTTGAAGCCAGTCTGCCTCTAAGTCCCCTGCTGTAAGTTAGCTGCACACTTGCTTTCCACGCTTGAGTAAGCATATAGTTCCCAGCCGCTCAGAAGCACAGTAGTATTTGTGCATTTGTCTTTAGGTTTGTTTTCTGCTTGGCAGCTGAACGGGCAATTTGCAGCTCCCCATGAAGAGCAAGCCCAGTGGGCAAATGGCATTTAGTGTGTGAGCCCTGAATGAAAGTTACATTTCCTTTTTTCCCCTCTGTAGTTCGAACCTCCAGCAAACTTCCCCCTGCAGCTCTGGAAAATATAAACAATCCTTTTGCTGTTAGAAACCAGCATGATCGAGCTTTGATTTGTGATTTTCTAGGGAAGAACCTCATCATCCTTCAATGAGAAGATCTGCATGTTGAAGTCGCAGAAGCAGGTCAGTCTCAAACAGCATCTAATTAGGCAGATCTCTGTTGTTTAGCCAAGCAGATGTATCCATTGCTGAATGCTAAGTGCTGCACCATCCAGTTACAACAGTTTCTATCTCCTTAAAAATGCAGAAATAAGCAATCTCCTTTGCTTATTGGCTGGTGCTTTGGTCCATGCAGTAGTGATCACTTCAAGGTATCAGTAAGAAAATGAATCAAGCAGCTGTGGATGAGCTATTTCGGTGGTCCCCCCAGCTTTGGGATATGTGTTTAAAGCATTTCCTAACAGAAGGAAATCAATTAAAAAGCTTGCTTCTTTCTCTGGGCAGGTTTTCGTTCTCTCCCACCCTCCTTAAGGTCAGATTAATTTTTTCTCAAGGAATTTTAAAGATAATCAGGCATAAACTCTATCTGAAGGAACAGGGAGTCTCTTCAAAGAAGGCGATTCAGGGGCCAGTTTGTTGGTGCCTTTACGCAGCCCTGGTTGGAGGTGCCGCAGCAGTGACTCCAGTGGCATAAGGAGACCATCACCTGCCTACAGATGCTAAGGCCAGGCTTTTCCTCAGGTCATGCTGCAGCCAAACCTTGCTGGTGCCTTCCTTTCACTGGGAAATGGCCAGGAGTGCTGCAGACCCCATGTTGCACCATTCCCATCGTGTCCCTGGGTCAGGATCCCACATCACACTGTTCACACCATGTCCCGACATCAAGAACATTACTTAGAGCTTCCTAGAGGTGGCCTACATCTTTATCCAGCAGGACTGGTGAAGATGATGTGCTCTTGGTCTACCCTATCATCCTCATCTTATAGCATGCTGATTCAGAGAGAGCTGGGTACCTAAACACCAGTCTCTAGTACCGTGCTCACCTGTGCTCACAGGTAACTGAGTCATCTGCGTGGTCCTACTGGTCAAAAAATCATTTCCGTGCCAATGTGTTAATACTTTCAAACATTTTTACTACGTGGCTTCAGCTTTTGAGTCTCATGCACCTTTCTGGAGCTTGGGATAGTTTACAATCAGAAATCACAGCAGTTTAAGTAAGGATGATCCCTTGTGAGCTATATATTCATTATGCATCTGACCAAGGTCTCACACAACGCAACAACTTTGCTAAACACCAAGAGACCACAGTGTGTAGTGGGAAATGTAGTCTGAGCAGAGCAGGGGAGCTTAATGTCTGGAACTACTGTTTGCCTAATATCCAACAGCCCCTTTCCAAATCAAATACTTCTTTTCCAACCCAAATGCTTTATTAAATTATTTTTTTGGTGAAAAGTCTGATTGTTCTGTGGAATATTTTTCTGCTTTTCTTTTTTTATAAAAATGAGAAAATGAAAGTTTGCTTTTTTGATCAGTTCAAAGGGACTGACTGGACAGAGCATCCGTAGTCATTGTCCTTACCCAAAACTATCAGCATCAGCCCAATAACCTGTTCGAGAATTACCTGAAGTCAGTGCATGAAGGGATATTTTTAAAATTTATTTTTTTATTTTATAATGGAGTGCTATGTATTACTAAGTTTTTACAAGGTTATGAAGATGTTTTTACTGAGGAATATTTGCAAGGTTCAGATGGCTGGCAGATGTGTTAAAGAACATATGATTCAAATAGAAAACCTTTCTTTTTATTGCTGAAACACTAATAAGAGTGCACTTTAATATGCCTTAATGTGTTACTCCTTAATTGACAGCAGATGTTTCCTGAACAGCATTTTTTAAAAGATGTGCCGCACTTCAAAACAAGAAGAAATAAAGCCTTACTGTATATACAAGAGCTTCCAAAAACAACGCCTCCCCTTGCCAATAATTGTTTATAAAAACAGCATTCCAGTTTATTTGAAAATCAATATTAAGTCCCATGGAATATGTCAGAGTAAATCTCATGTTGTTTCAACAGAATCTTAACATAGCCAGTGTTAAAGGGCTCCTTTTGCTATCCCTCCAGTCTCCAAGATGGGGAACATCATCTAGCCCTTGATGCCTGATCAGAGAGAATAGGACAAAGCAGTCGTCTCAATGGGAAGCCAAGTGTCCATCTACTTGGTCAGACAGAAAAAACTTCCAGAAGAACAACTACAGCTCTGAATCTTACCTGAGGAGTATGAGAAATATTTTTCACACTTACACGTAAAATACTCCAAGCTTTGGAACCCCCTCATACCCTGTCTGCTGGCATGGTCCTTGGGCACGTTGATTCCACAAAGCTAGGCTACAAACATCAAGGGATTGTCGTCGATGTGAACATGATTGTGAATACTCCTATCATCACAGGCCAGGCAAAGGGAATGTTTTTCCTCATTATCTTGCCAAGGTCTTGCTCTAACTCCAAAATCAAAGCAGCTCTCTCAGGATGTCTCCAAGCAGGCAAAGTCCCTCACAGGGATGAAGTTTTCACCATCCTCAGCAGTGTCCCAAGCACTGACAATTTGTAAATCTTGTTACTGGCAATGGGCGTTACTGCAAAGGGCTGGAGAGGGCTCAAGTTAGACGAGAAAAGAGGAGAAAGAAAAATAATGCAGCCCCTTCTTCCGAAATCTCTTGGCTGGCTGGACCCACTCTTTGGGCTCAGACATCAAGCCCTGCCCAGCGCTGCTGTCACTGGTGTCACTGCAAACCCTTCAGCAGGTCCTGTGTGACACAGGACAGGTCACAGCCGCTCTGGCCATCGGCTCTGAAGAGCTTGGCTTCACACACCCTCAGGCATCAGCCAAAGGCTGGCATGCTCGGCTGCTAAAGGAGGTGTTCCTCTGAAACCAGCTGGGTTTATTCCTCCTTCCCCTTTCTCTGATAGGTTAATAACATTTTTATTTCCTTAGCCTTCATTTTTTTAATACTTCCCCTGTGTGTTGTTCCAGGAGAGGTCTAACGCTGAAAATCACACACCGTTTTGCTCCAATGGAAGTGAGATGAGCTGGGTTGGGCAGGGCAGGTCATGCCGCTGGGAGCCCTGAGCTCCAGGCACATCCCAAACCTGGGCTGACCCTGGATCTACAAAAAAAAAAAGCCACACGTTTGGACCTGCTGCACATATTTTGCAGATGCCATGCCTACAAAGGCAGTAAACAGAAGAAGAATCAGCAGTACAAGGCAAACCAGAAAAATCAGAAAAAACATGGAATGTTGTTGTCTTCAGTAAAGGAGAGAGGTGAACATAATCAAATTATTGATGGGTAGAGGTCAGAGGAAGATCGTCTTTTGTCAGCACAGGATCAGCCTTACCAGCCTCAGGAGGCTTGTTGATGTCCTGGGAAAATAAGACTTGCAGAATTTACCGCACTTCTCCCCAAACCCACCCAGGAGCAGCCCCAAACCTCCCCATCCCTCCACCACGGTGTGTGCTGGGCTCCGGAGGCGGCTGTTTGATGTGTGTGTGTTTGTAACACACTGGGTTCCCCAAAGCATGCTGCGAGCTGCGATTTGTGGTAACAAATGACAGAATCTTTAAATACAGCCAAGCTGTGGTCAGTGTTTATTTATTTTTATTATGTAAACAACCCATCACTTTGGGTTATTACAGTTTAGCTTTAAAAGCAGTTGATCGTTTAAAATGACTTGATGCTATCAAACATTTTTTTTTTAGACCTTGTTAAAATACTAAGTAATTGACAGTGCTTTTTGTTATTCTGCTTATAAAATACAAATCATTAGGGCAATAAATATTACTCATTTAGAACTGATGCAAACCAAATGTTTTCTTCCTTAAAATACCCATAAAAGTGAAGTTTTATCTTCCATCTGGCAATGCCTCTTATGCCAAAATGTTCTGAGTGGAATTGCATTAATAAGAAGACATCAAGAGAAATATGTTACTTGTATCCTTTAATATGCCTTTGTAAAATGAGATACACGTTGGCCTTCTATCAATAAGCATCTCTACCTGTGGGTTTTGAGAAGGATTAATAGAGAAGAACCATTATAGGATGAAAGGACAGAGCATGCTGGGAGAAAAATGAAAATCAAACATCCACCAGTGCATACACTTCCTTCCAGGATAATATTTAGATTTTATTTTATTTTCTTAATTTAAATATATATGTAAAAAAATAAAACGTTTAAGCTGGTTTTAGATAGCGCACATCTGCACGGCAATAAGGCCATTTTCAAAAGTACAGCTCTCAGTGGGATATTTATTTAATTCGTATTGGTTTTGGACCTCAGCCTATAATGAGGAAAGATATGGGCACATGCTAGAGACGGTGCCTGCGCCTTGGACTTTTTTGAACATTAAAGTAGAAAAAGCCTTTGCATGTAGGAAGGGTTTAGTGAAAATTCAATAACTTTTGCTTCAGACACTGTTCTTCAGAGCACTAATAAAGTCGAGAGAGAACTGATGCAGACATGAATCCACGACCAAGCTGCCTGGAATATGCCAGCCATTCTGGCAGGCATTTCCCAGTCCTTCCCTCTCCAGATACTTTTCACCTTTCTGTTCAAATTTGCTTTTGAAACCAGTTTCCAATCCCCTTCATTTATCCACATCTGAAGCATACGGGGATGGTCCCTCTGTGGTCCCTCTGTGGATGAGTCTGACTCCACACCTCCGTTTCCGTGATGGTCAAAGATGTGTTTAAGGTGTCACCACCCCTAAACTACCACTAGTAGCTAAAACTACCAGTGCTGCCCCAGTGCTGGTGCTGAGCTGCCTTTGCAGCCTCCCACAGCACAGCCCCAGCAGCACAGCTTGCCCACTGCACAAACACGGATGGGTTTGCACCACATTCATCAGGTTTGAGTGGGTTTTAGCACAGGGGGGAGGGCAGAAGGTTTTCCCCAGGAGACTGGGGGGTCAGCAGGGTCCGTGGACAACATCTGGGGCAGCTGAGGGTTGCTCCATCGATTCTGCTGCTGTGTGGCTCAAAACTGGAAGTGGGGAAATGTTTCTCAGCCAGAGCCTGTACATCTTTTCCTTACTGCACTATTGTGAACCTTACCCATTTTGCTGCACCTTAGGGACCAGTTCAATGACTAAAATTGATTTTTTGGTACTTCAGTGGCTATGTGTGGGAACCAGAGGTATTATTTTTTTATTGAATACAACCCTTAGAGCACTAGCTCACAAGCTCCCATCAGCACACTATAATAAAGCAATACCAACATTTCCCAGCTCTCCATAACTTCTTTACTCTGTGTCTCTTTGGGACACTATCGTTTCTTACCCAGACTCTTTCATGGGTGGTGGGTTTCCCATCTATGCTACATCTGAGGGCTTTGCCCTTTTCTCCCTGTGTGTGTGTATGAGCTGGCACACACATGCATCCACTGTCTTTACATATGCTCAGCATTATTTGCCAGATTCTGCAGGGAAAGTAGCACATCCACGCGCCAGTCAGAAAAATGCACTTGACTTTCAAGGAATTGACTTCATTAAAGCAGGATCAGGACCTGCCTGCAGACCCAGAAGTGTGAATGGAAACAATTTCCCCATGCAGGAATCTCAGCTGATGTGCAGCTGCCGAGCTCTGCGTTCCTTTCGGTTATGTTTTCCCTGAAACCATAAACAGTCCCTAAAGCCAAAACTCACTCGGCAATGTTGCACGCAGATAACGTCCCGTGTGCCAGCACTGGCCAAGGTGGCCGCTGGTGCCTCCTGTGCTTCACCAGCCTCGCTTGGTGAGGGGCTGCAACGTGTCTCCCGCATCCCTGGCTGACTGCGTGCATCTCCCCGACTTGGGGCAGAGGGTTTCCCTTATATATTTGTGCAATCCCAAGCATGACTATGCTTTGAGCTGTTGGAGTGCTCCTGCACTCCAAGCATGCAGTGATAACGAAAAGCAGTTGTGGGAGTGCATGCTACATGTCGCTCCCGTGATATCCTTAAATACTTTTCTCTCTTTCCTGCTACATCCCTGAGGACTGCTGGGATTAACATTCAGAAAAGATGCTGCAAATTTCAGTCTAAAATGAAATTGTTAGGGAAAGCCATAGGAAGTTATAGCTGGAAAGTTGTTAGAATTAGGGGATGATTTTCCAACATGCTCAGCCCTTTCTTCCCTTGCTGGCACTATTGAAATCAATGGGTATTTTCTGGAAATCAAAGCTGGGTTAATGACTAAGGGGTTTTTAAAGATGGAGAGGCTGAAGCAGTGATCACTGGGGCAAGAGGAAATCTCCTGCAGGTATTAGTCTTACAGGACGGCATGCCAAAGGTTACTGTGGGGCTCGCGATGTGGAACGATGATGAAATACTATGGGAAAAGCAAGTCCCCCAGCTACAATGTATGCATTTGGTGGTCATGGCTATGCACCGGTTGTGATCAATGGGTGTAAAGTCAGGGTCAGGGCTGCAGCAGCCGGAGATGCTGGTGCTTTGCAATCTAGCCGGGCCCCAACCAAGGGGCTGAGTTTCCACAATTCATTTATCATAAACCAGCAATTTGCAAATGTTAGCACTTTTCCCACACATCATGAGCCCTGATGGACTTTAATAAAAGAGAGAGAGGGAGACAAGAGGGGGGGTGGATAGAGGGAGAGAAGAATACCTACATAATTAACTAAAGTTCTTAGAATGACTTTAATTGGGAAAATGTTACCTTTTTGGAAGTAATTGCTGTACCGGTTTTCATTTGTTTTCTAGGTTCTGGTTTTTTTCCTTGGTTTCACATCAGTTAATTAGCCGGTTGTCTCTATTGGTGGGGTTTTGCACCTCTCTCTTTTACCCTTATGGCTGCCCAGGAATGATTTACCAGTTTGCTTGACTCAGGTGGTCATTAAAATTTGAATACCTGCATTAATTTGATTACTGCATTGCTTTTAAGCTAAAGGCCTTTAAAGGGAAGGAGTAACAAAGAAGAATAAATTGTAAACAAAACTTGAAAACATAGGAGAGTGAAAGTGTGCAAAACCCCAGCTGTGCAGATGCTCCCAGAGATGTTTGCAGGGGTCACTGACAGGGATTACTAGCCTTCGAGCTTTGGGGAAGTCCTGCCCTGGGTCTGGCCCGTCTCTAGCCTATAAACAGGTAGATCTGGCTGAAAGAATGAAATCTATGGATAGAAAAAAGAACAAGAGTTGACACTTTTCACTAATATCAATGATAACATCACTTTAACGTGATTTTCCAGGTGTCTTTTCTCTCTAGGCTCATATTCTTCTTCCCAGAGTGGGCAATAACAGAGGTTTCAATGACAGGGATAAAATGTTCAGAGCTGTGATTATCAGATTTTCTCCCAGTTTTTTCACAGGAAGTTGTTCCTCTCATTGAGGGAAGAATTCAGAAGGTTTGGATCCCTTTGAATTGTTTATTCTACCTCATGCAGCTTTGCCAGTTCATCTACCTTTCTGCATACCTATCCCACTGTCTAATGCTAATTACCAGATCAGCATGAACCTGTTCTGCAGTTCTCAGAGATTTCTCCTCTGGCGCTTATCTCTCTTCTTGGTTAACCTCACAACACTTTGGTAGCTTTCCCTTCTCATCTACCATGTGCTCCATAGAGCACATCTATTGCTGATAGGAACAGCTGTCATTTTCTAACTCATAGATGCAATGCCAGCATCATCTGTTAGAAACAAGGGGAAGAGGCTGGGGGGACAAAAAGCCCTTAAAATGTCAGACCCATCTAACCAGCTAATAAGAAATTTCTTCTTCTAAAAACCCTACAAAGCCACCTTGGGCTGGTGGTGACATCAAAGCCAAGCTCTGTCTTTAGGGCTCTGATGCCCTAAAGCCCTTGATGATATTGTAAACTTGTATGTCAGTATAGCCCATCACTTTCTCCTCAGTCATTCACCAAACTGCTCAGAAGAGCACAGACTTAACTCTCTTATCATTCAATAGGTGTTGGGCAGCACAAAGCTGACCTTCTGGAAGAAACCGAACCCTGTATAATTTTCCACTGCATTGAGATAAAATGGATTCTGAAAGAGAAATGTCGTTTATATTCCCATCTAAATAAACAAGAAAAAACAAAAGCAACATCCCTGTGAAAAACTGCAAAAATTGTATCTCCTCCAGTGTCAACTGTTCTCCTCGACTCCTTCAAGAGCTGTGAAGATGAAGAGTGGGAGGTGCCTACAGAAAAAGGAGCTAAGGTCTAACAGGAGCTAGATAAACACATCTGAAATAGTCTGTAGGTGAAGTGATAGAGCAGAGCTGGTTTGCTGCATCTTTATTAGGATGTTTGTGGTAGAGCTGGTCCTGCTTTGAAATAGAGACATCAAGTCAAGCAGCCTCCTGAGGACCACACACTCTCCCTTTTTCTTGTGGTCCAAACCGATCATCTCTAGGCTAATGTCATTGTTCACAGCACCCAGCCAAGACGTGCCATTGTCCGCAGCTCATCTGGGCTCCCTTGCTGAACAACTCTACTGATTTCCACTTTGAACCACTCCCTAGAACAGCTCCGATCAGTGGACAATGGCACCCGGAGAGAACAGCTGGCCAGATTAGGGCAGCAGTCCCATGAAATGACATTGCCTTGCAGCAGTCGTTAGTTAGATGAAGTATTGGGCTGCCCTTGTTGGCCTTGGCTTCTTGGTGGCCTGGCACAGCAGAAATGGAGACCTGCCAGTCCCCAGCAGAAAAGGTCTTGTGAAGCTGGACCGGTTTGTCACCTTTTTCACCTGCAGTTTGGTCCTAGTACATATTATAAATCTCAAAAAATGTCTCTTCAGGGACCAAAAGAACATGCAGTTTGCTTAAACCCTAAAAACACAGGTGTGGGGTTTTTTAGTTCTTTCATTTCCAAGCCTGCAGCATGTGCGTTTCCCGGCTGGCCCCCAAGTCAGAAGGGCTCTGAGCAAACCCACGTTGCAAAAATGCAATTCCTACGCCCTTGCTTGATGCCAAGAGTCACAGCTAGAAAGCAACCCAAAACACAGAGGCAGCAGAGGAAACCTCAAAAACTGGCAACACTGATGCTTCCCTGGAAACCCTTGAAGCTGCAAGTGTCTTGCCACCAGTTCCCCCTTCCCGATTAGTGCCTGTGCTGGTAACGGTGCTCCTCACGTGGTACCATTAGCACTGTGCTGAAGCATCTTCCCCACCTCTTTTCCAGCTCAGGCAATGGCCCGAGGTGGTACTGGATGTGAAATGAACCCCTATTGCATAGTAGCTGAGCAATGCATATCTCTTAGTGCATTTTGTTTCCCTTAACACATTTCTTTTTTTTTTTTTTCATGACCTGCTGCCAAAATCTCTTTGCTAATGTTTCTGCCACCATCGATGCCATGCAAGAAAAGTGTCTTTGTTAACACATTTAGGGCCTGCTTTTAATTTCTACAGTATTCCCTTTAATAACAATGTCTAATTAAAACATCTGTTAAAAAGTCTGTAACATTAACTTTACAGGGAGAATTTAATAGAATTATATTTGAATTGCAGCCATTTAACGGGTTTCCTAATTAGGCTGTTGAGTTTTTATTTTTTTTAACAAAAACATTACACAAATTAAAATCAGGCCCAGTTTTTTATTATTATTATTACAACAGAGTGTGGTCAAAAAAAGGCAGGCAGTATGTGATAGTGTGCGAAGGGTGAAAAAACCCAACATAGCAGCCGGTGACTGAAACATTAAAATGCATAAAATGAAACAAATAAGAGATGATACTTGAAAGGGGGAGGGGACCAAGAGATGAGTAGGGAAAAAAATTATCTGGCCTTTTATTTGCATGATTTTTTTCAAATGAATCCTGGTGAGCATCTCCCTATTTATGTATCCCCGGACCCTTGCCACCTTTATCCTCTCCCCACATCTCTCTTGTTTGGATATAGTCTCCGTCTGGGAGAAAAGAGGGGAAGAAACCCTAAAATAAATTGATTTATGCCAGATTTGTGTTTGCCCACGTTTCAGAAGCTTGGATAGGTTTGTTCCCAGACTGAGGTTCCTCTGCAGATCCTTTAATAATGTGCAGCTTTTTATGTAGAGCTTTGCACCCATTAACTAATTGACTTGCACAACATACAGGAATACATAACCTCCAGTACTTTCAGTAGAATATGCATTCATGGGCTTTCAAAGGCAGGATTTTTCAAATATTTTTAAATACAAGGAACCGTAGATTGAAATTGTAGGTGAGGACAAGACGACAAGATAGATCTTCGCATTCATAGGAAAACCTCCACTGGTAATTTTTTCCCTGTTCTAAACCAAAATGAAAACTAACAGGAAAAAAAGGAGATATATCCCATGAAGAAAATTTATAGTGATTGTTTTTAAATCACACATTGTAACTTTTAATTTAATCACACTGGGTTAAGATATCCCTCAACTGAAACGATGGTCTTTTCAAGAAGAATGGTGATTTTCCAGTGAGACGGGGTCATTTTTATGCCCAGAATGAGATGCAAGAAAACAATACAGTTTCACTCCTCAACATAAATATTTCATGTGGCTCTCAACAGATGCTAAAGTTAGTGCCTGTACAAACATCTTGGCTGAAATCCTGGCCTCTGAGTTGTCAGTGATAAAACTCACTGACTTCGGTAAGGCCAAGACTTCATCTTTTGTCTTTAAATTGAACTTAAAGTTGGAGCAACCACTGGCAAGGAGAAACCCACTTCAAAGGAAGGCTCTGACAGTTGGACACTTCTCTCCCACTGATCTAAACTATAGCAATCTCTTTTTTGTTTCCCAAGCTAACTTGGAAAGCCCATTGAGAGCAAGTTCATCAAAATAGTTCTTTTGTTCTTCTAATTTCCAGCAAATCCAATGAAGAACACAACTGCCCTCGAGGAATTTTCAGTACGGCGCAGGCCAACCCCAGACAGAAAGAGCAAGTTTAGTAGGAAAAAAAATAACAACAAAATGTTCACAACAGGGATTAAGAAATGCATTAGCATTCTTTAGAGACCCAGGACACTGGTGACGCCTTTGATCTCTTCTTTGCTCTGCCATACTGCATTGCTCTTGTGGCTTTTGCACTGGTAACATGAGTTACAGGCTCTTCAGGGCTTGTGGCAACCGCGTGAGAGGGTTATATCTGGGCTCTTCTAGCCCAAATGTCCATTCTCCAGTGGCTATGAGGGGCCTGTCTTCATAACCAAATTTTCTGTTCCAGACCTATAGGTATTTCTTCAACCCACCATTCTGCATATTCTTTTTTTTGCAAGGGAAGAAGCTGAACTGAACTCAGATGTAAGTGCCAGATACAGAGTCCAGGTGATGGACTCCATCTCCTTCCTACAATGACTCAAAGCAGCCATCCAGCTCTTACAACCTCTTGCGAAGTCCCTTAGAGGGCATCCTCCAAAACCGCCTTTCTTCACAAAGCGGGGCATTTGCAGGGTGATTTGTAGGGTGCTTTCCAGGAAACACCTGTGGTCACCAGGAATGCCCCATCCAAGAATGAGCTCCAGGGAAAGTTGCAGAACAAAGTTGTACACGGGAATTACCGCAGGACCATGGTCAATGTGTTTCCTGTGTACTTAAAGCCACAAGAAATAAACTTGTTTTGGAACAAATCCTCAAGAATCTGCTTGGGTGTTGGTGGGGAGAGGACATTTTGGTAGTTTCAAATGGCATTACACATTTGTGGAGTGGAAATTACAGTTCAGTGTGTGGGCAATACTTGATTGGACAATCTTTCAGTTGATGGGTTCTTCTGTTCAATTACTATTAAAATTCATCAAATGGAACAGAGTGGTTTTAATGCCCGTAATTGTTGTACAAAATGCTCTGTAATTGGTCTTACAAATGAAGCTGAAGAGCAAGATCAAACTCCATTGAAAATGAATCTGTCTTTCCACTGAAGAGTTCAAGAGTCACTTCTACAATCCATTTCATGGGGAAGTGTTTAGCCAATTCCAATTCTGGTTCATTTTGTGTGGCAGGTTTTATTTGCTTATTTTGGCTTCTCATATGCAAATGAAACCACCAGCTCTTGAACGGTCCCACGTGCTCTCCTCGCTGGTCAGTCTGGATGGAGGGCAGTGCTGCAGGCAGTGGGCAAACCTCAAAGCCACCTCAGGCACATTTTAGGGGATAGGGGACGCCTGGCACCGGGGCGATGGGAGATGAGGAGCCTGTGGGTCCGTGCCATGCTGCCACTGGTAGAGGAGCCAGGTTCAGCAAGTCTTGCCAACCTCTGCCTGTGTTGGGTCTTTTTTGTGGGTGAAAGGCAGTTATTTTTAACCTCGGGCAGATGAAAGGAGAAGCAATCTGAGAGATGGGGGCAGGGGGGATGAGCAGAAGGTGAGAATTTCTTACACTACTTTTGCCACTTTTTACTTACTTCTTACACTTCTTACTTCTTACACTTTTTACTTCTTACACATACTTCTTACACTACTTTGCCACACTTTTGCAGCATAACCTGGAGCTACAATGATATTCAGGAAAGTGGGAAAACAAGCAGGACATTTAGGGCATTGGTCTTACCTGGTGCTCTACAAAGAATTCATTGAATCATTCACTCAGAGATATCCTAAATTTTCACCTAGAAGCTTTCATGAATGGCAGGTGCTTTCCCCAAATGTGGAAAACATGGGTGTAAGTCTAGTAGACTGCCACTCAGTTCCTCAGTGCCACCAGCCTTCTCCCTTTTCTGATCTGCACAGTGTGTTCAGGGGTCGTTATGAGTCTCACACAGCACTGGTGTGATGGGGGTATGGAGCAACCAAAGTACTGGGGTGCTCGTTGGAGCTCTTTATGACCTGACTGCCCTCATATCTAACACTTGGTATGGGTCTGTGTCTCCTCGAGGTGGCAGAATCAAAATGTCCCCAAACATGATGGATTTAATCACTGGACTCAGCGAGTCAGGATGTGATGTTTAGTTCTGTTTTCCATCTCTTTAAGACTCCAGACAAAATCCTCTCTCTGGCCCCTCCCCAAAGCCCGCTTCTCTCTTCCTCTACCTCTCACCCAAGCCAAAAACTTCCTGTTTTCCACCACTGATTCTGCAAAACGCAGCTTATTGTTCATGCTGCTTCTGTCAGGTCTTTTCTGCTTTGTTTACTCTCAAAGAATCAAAAAGAGGGCTCAGAGGGGATCACTCCTCTTTGCAGTGGGTAGAGAGCTTTCTATGGCACCTTCTTCAATGAAATGAAGTGATGGCTGTGGAAGAAGAACCAATCAGAACTTAAACTGGAAAAAAAAAAAAAGCTACATGCTACCGTCCCAAAACCATTTAAAAGGCACAAATCTGACTCTGTGCTCCTGATTTGTTACCAGGGCATGTTATTCACACAGGCAGACACTGACTCTGTCATCATTAATCTGCTGAGGGAGTGCATGAAAGAAGTTCAGGATGGCAGCTCCTGGGGATAACAGGGAAATTGTGCAAGAGCTCCGTGCGGGTGTGCATTCCCACACATGCCTACAAGCAGGTAGGCTACGGTAAAACAACTGCTTCCAATTAAACTGCAAGTGTAAATAAAAGGAGCAGAATTTCAGACTACATCCAAGAAAATTAAGAAAAGGTCATGGCCAAGACTGTATTTTTTAAAACCTACCAGCAATGTTTATTAAATGTGATTGCTTCGTACACACTCAGCACTAATTGGATTGCAGGTTATTTTGTAGTTAGGTAGGAGTGGATGAAAGGAGGGAATGGAATAAGGGAGGGTGAAACCCACTCATAATGGCATCAGTTTTGTCCTAAAACAGTCTGTTAGTCAGCATCCTGACCTTTTCTTCCCCACACAAAACACTTTGCTTTCTTCTTATTATTATTTTTGTTGCACCTAAACAATTCCAGTGTGGTCTCATCCTCTGCTGCTGTTTCTGGGACGTCTTTGTGTACATGTGTGTGCACATGCACAGCCAGGAAATGTCTGTGAAGCTGCAGGGAAGGCCCTAATTGCAATTAAATCTAGGTGCCTCACCTTCCTCCACATGCGTGTGTTCTTGCCTATGTAGGCTAAGGTGCCAGGTCTATGTTGTAAATCATCTGGGGAAACCATAGTGAAACGAAGGAGTTGCACTGCCAAAACCCAGCAATTGAAAACTTCTCTATTTTAAAGAAGGCACAGCAGAGATTCCTCTTTGAAGGGCACATCTGGGGAGGTCCGAAAGGTTTGGGTGGAGTGGCCAGAGCTGATGCCAAGTGGTGCCTGGGACCCTTCTTTCCCTGATGGTAACTCCAAGGCGAAGCAGAAAAGATGAGCAAAACTCAGCGCCGCAGTGCAGGAAGGTACCTGTGCCCGTGCCTCACCTGCCCTTCGTTCATCGGCCATGGCAGCAGAGCAGAAAGCGGGGCCCTCAGGGCCACGGCTGCTTTTATCTTTGCCAAGCCCCCCCAGCCCGTATTTTGTGCAGCTCAGCACCGCGTGTCAGCGGGTTTGATGAGCGACACCCACACACTCTTATTGTCAAATAACGGTGCCTTTTCATCTCCTCTGCTGAGGGATGGCGTGCCCTGTGTCCGCTTTGTTTTTTGGCACACCCCCTTGGCTTCCCCAAGCTGGAAAAGAAGAAAAAAAAACCCCAACAACAACCCCAAGCCTTAACAGCTGAGGGTGGGTGTAGGAAAGAGTTGGCAGGAAAAATCAGAGTTAATCATTAGTGGGGCTGAGCAGTGCTTGGAGCCACATGCACCCCCTCCCCTCACTGGCTGCTGGCACTGAAAACTCTCCTTTTTTTTGGAGGAACCTGCCTAGAAAGCGTAGGTTTCCCCATCATCCTTGTGCTGATCTGAGCTGTGCTGCTCCAGGGATCTGCTGGAGAAGCTGGGATGGAATGAAGTCCATGGAGGGACCTGCTGGGACATGGTCCTGTCCTGCTGGAGTGGGGTGGGAGGTCCCCCGTCCCCCTTGGCTGGGCAAACACTGCTAGCAAGTTTTTACCTGCAAATATGATGCAGATAGAAAGTTGGTGGCAGTGCCTGCACAGGTCCCAGTCTCATTACAGAAAGAATATTTTTTTAAAATTGCACAATTGAGTGGTAAGTGAACTGACAGCCGGGGCTGGGAACTTGGACATAGGAAAAGCCCTGGCTATGTTCAGTTTTCACAATAAAATTTGCAGCCTAAAGTAGTGAACATATTTTCTCCTGAAAACCAAAAGATTTTGTTTCATTTCAGCCCAAAGCATTCCATATTTTGGTGAGGAAAACCACATATATCTGTGACAAGGGAGCCTTATTATGAAAGGTACAGTTTAACTAAAATCCAATTTTCTATTGAAACAACAATTTTGCAGTTTCGGCGTTGTACTAGTAATTTTTTCTAGTTTGTTAAATCATGTGACTGTGTCCATAAGTAGTTCATAATTCTGTTTATTCATTAATTAAAATTATGCCTGGTTTTCTTCAGCAATTAATTGTTGCTAAGAAAAAATTGAGTATATCGAGTCATCTCCCTGAATCAGCACGGAGAAACCTGTTTCGGTCAGGCAGCATCGCTTATTTTTTGTTTTGCATGTAACTAAACCACAAGCTGAGAATTCCTTTAGCTGGAATTTGAAAGGATATTACAGCTTACCATATGCAGACTCATAACTGAAATGCTGGTAATACCAATGAGAAGATGAATAGGTCTCTTTGGATCAAAACAGCACCTTCAAAGTAAAACAAAAATTACAGACTGATTTCAGTCTATTTTAATGACAATAACAACAAAAGAAGGCAGATTAAGGTCTTTAGCAAGGAGTTTTGGGGAAAATGGGGATTGCTAGAAACAGTTTCTAAGATCGATTGACTTGAATAATACTCTGGGGCACAGAGAACATAGAGAGGTAATGCCTGAAAAGAATAAATCAAATATCTTACAGCATTTTAGTCATTCTTTCCTTTCCTAGACACTGCTCTTAGTTTTCAGAATATGAACAATTCCAGGCAAGCAGAGAATAGCCTGTTCATTTCTGCCCCCGTGATGAATAGTTGCATGTTAGCTTGTTCATTTAATGACAGCTATATGTAACGTGCATAATAAATCAGACTCCAGGACACAAATGCCTTCTGTTTACCTTTGAAATACCATTTTGTTGTTGGGTTGGGTTTTTTTCCCTGGGAACTGTGATTGTTGCAGAAGTCTGATGTATTCACCCACATGTACAGGGATCTGAACAACTAATTACCTGAAGGTTTTGGTTCAGTAAGGTCCCCAGTCATCCCAGAGCTGCCTGGTGCCCCAAGACCCCAGTGCCTCGCAGGATCAAAGCCTGCACAGGCTACAGAAGATAAACTCAGCCCTCTGCATGCAGTTAAGAGGGTATATCAGTCTGAGCTTTGCATGAAAAGTCTCATTTTAATCAGAGATCTCAGTCAATTAGTTTGATTATTGCATTATAAACACTTGTCAACTTTTATATGTGCCTTTGAAATATGATGCCTGAACTCATCAGCCCCTGAAATAGCATATTTTTAACCTGAAGTACACTATGACTTCCCTGTACAGTAATTAACCAATTAGAGTTTCTATCTATATTGCCATACGTATATATGTTGCTATTCTTTGTCAGATTAAAATATCTGGTGTTTAGAAAATATCTGAAATGTTTAATTTCTAAGAAACAACAGAGATTCCCTTTCAGATTAAATATTAGCAATTCTAACTGGGCTGGAAAATGCAAGTTTCAAGTTATTCTCTACTAGCTGAAGTTACACCTGTCCCCTCCCAGAGAGCTGCCATAGCACTAATGAGATGCTCCAATATCCCACCTGCCAAATTAGAAATTCATGGGCTGGATTCCTGCTCTGGGTCAGCCCCGAAGTATTGTTCTCTAGGGAAGAAAAGGGGCAATGTCTATATTTTTCTTTATTCTGGGAAAACTTTTCATGCAAAGAAATGAAGTACAAAGTACTGAGAATTGCCGAAAGACATACAGATTATGAATGTTTTTATAGCCGTGAAGTCACTCAAATGGCTTTGTCTGCATTTCATTGTTTGGCATAGATCACTTATTGTGCATATGTTTTCAGATGGAAATGCTGAATTAGACTATGGTAAAATGGATAATGCAGCCCTAATGCTAGCATGAGCTAATAAGAAAACAGCAATGAATCTACTGTTGCAGATTGAAGTACATGCATTTCATATTATTACTCAAGGCTTGTCTCTCCGATTAGATGATTGCATAACCTTAATATTATAAATCTTGCATGATGTGAATTGTTCAGCTGTAACCATAATCAGTTTTTACTAAGGTGGCATTTCTGTCATCTTGTTAAACACAAACATTATATATGCGCTAGTCATAATTTTATAACAGTTGCTTTTAGCAGGAGACAGCTTTGTCAGTCAGGAGATGCAGTTTAGCACAGATATGCAGTGCAAGTGCTTAAGATGCTCATAATGCCAGTATTTGCTTCAGAAAATATCATTTTGTAGATCCTTTAATTTTCTGAGTATAAATTTCTTTTCAGAAGAAATGGAAAAACTTGCAAGCTTTCAGACAGAACTCTCTAAACGCCACTTTTCCGATCTTCCAAGAGCCAAGTTTATTTAATCAAGCGAAAATGGCCATACACTCCGCAGAAATCATGGCACACTGTCGGCCTTCTCAAGTGCCACTGCTCAGCTCTCAGCTCCCACTTATTTCAACCCAATTTTCCCCAGAGGAAACATGGCCAAGCTCCCCACGTGTAAATTACCAAAGGCATGGCTTTATGGAGAACCTGCGCTGCCAGCAGCGTTTAAGGGTTTAAGACCCACCATATAAACCTCAGCCAGGTTCTCTTCTCCCATCAATTCACCAGGGATTTACGCTGTTAAAGCTCACAATCAGGTGATAAATTTTAAGGCGTATCATGGGAAGAAGGGGGCCCGACTGGTGTGAATACGCTGCCACGCTGTCCTTTGTGCAGACCTCGGGGATTATTTAGTCCAACTTATCTCCTTGACAAATTTATTGGCTTCGCCAGATGCTTTGTAGGGGAAAAAAAAAAAAAAAAGTGAAATCCCTGCCTTGTCAGGTAATGGAAACTTTCCTATTTTTTGCTGTAGATCTTGTGTTGAGATAGCCCTTTAACAAAAAGGAACATATTGAAGAGATAAAGGCAATAGTAGTGCTTCCACTTCCATCGTGTGTAGGAAGCCCAGAGACTGCATAATCAGGGAAACGGGAGCATAAACCAAGAGCTCTCTCACCTCACTGGCTCTACAATAAATCTAATCAAGGGAGAGTTCTTAATGGTTTGAATAGCCGCAGAATTGGCCCTATATTCAGTAATTTTATACTCAAAATTACATCTTAGATCTAATGTAAAAACTGAGTTCAGGTAACTTTTATCAGAAAGTCTGTAGATGTGATTTTCTGGTAGGAGAAATAAAACAACCAGTCGCCGCTGTTTGTTTTTTGGATAATAATTCTTTTCTGGTTTTAGTGTGTTAAGCATCCCTGCAACAGCTCCTGGCACATTTGTTGACGTGGAAAGCACAACGTTTTCAGAGGTGGGCATCCTCTGGTGAGAGGTAACGTCAAGGGGGAAATAACCAGAACTGCAAGATGTGAGTGCTCAATGCTCCTGCAGATCAGAGCTGAGATGGGAAGAAGTCATGCCCAGCACTCCCTGACCACTCGCAGCCCAACACGAGGCAGTGTCAATAAAATTTCACACATATCCAATACTCAGAACCAGTTCTGAGACAACTTGTACCCATCAGTAATTTGCCTGGCAGGTGCTTGCTCTCTGCCTGCATCTTCTGCTACAGTAAGATTTGCAGAGCCTTGTTGGAGGGTTGTTAGGAATGGTTTTGTGTTATGGTCCAGAAAGGGACCTGCAGCAACCTTCTCCTCTCAAAGTCTCTAAAACACAGGGCCAGCCCAGCCTCCGACCTCAAGGTCCATACCCAGGTCTCAATGGGCATCTGGGAGTGTTATTGCACATGACTCCGTGATGGTAAGAGAGGGCTGGCTTGGCTGGCAACTTGTCCTGCAGGGAAGCCCATCCAGTGACTAGCCACAATGCTCTGCTAGCTGCTTTACCGTGCTGAAACTCTGACTGACACGGGAGAGGGTTTCTCACAGAGGGAAAAATAGTTTTTAATATCAGTTTTTTAAAAAAAGAATGTATGGCCCCTATAAACTGTTAAACTTCACTTTATTGATCATAAATCTGTGTTTTGCTCAATGCAAAAGTTTTTCATCTTCCACGGAAAAATGCTGAAACAGCTACAAATGTCAAAAACACAAAGTTTTCTCTCCTGGACAATTTATATGGAAGTTATTGGATTTTTTTGTTGTTGTTTAAAAGAGCTCTTACCACGCTGCGCTCGCCCACTGGGTTAGGAGAAATTGCCTTTCATTGCCAGGCATTGTTCCTGCCCATCTCTGATGGGGAGAGACCTGAAAAATAAAGCAAGGGTGCTAGCCTCTTCTACATACCACTAAGGACAGAAGGGCTGAATTGGGTAAGAAATCCAAGCAATGGGAGTAAGACCTCAATAACATCAAAGAAGGACATGCTCCTTTGCAAAGCCACTGCTAAAGTAGGGCACAGGCAGCAAAAGTGCTACAGAGCTGAGCACGGGGCTTGCAGCAGGGACATCTCGCACTGGGATTTATCCCAAGCTCCACCATCCACTTACGATGACTGCTGTCAGTGCAGGATGGCCATGCCAGGTCCCATGGAGACATGCCTGGGAGGTGATGCAGCCCCAGGGTGCATCCCCCTGCTGTGTGACCAGGGGCATGGTCCCATCTGTGTCCCAGCCTCTCTGTCTGCAAGTGGGGCGATGCACCTTGGGACCAAGAGATTAACAGCCCTGTCTTGGCATTAATGATCTGCAAAAGCTGTGAAGGTGCAGAGCAGGGCAAAGAAGTCTTGATTTATTAATGGCAAAGCAGAAAACTGGAAGGAAAAAGTGGAGTATTCCAGACCAGCCAAGGGTGGTATCGAGACAGGGAGATTTACCGTGTTGTAGCATGCATTTAAAATGGGTCATTTTAGCTAAGGTAGCTGTGTGTTAGTACATTGAATGTATTTGGTCTCCCGAGGCTTTTTTTTTTTTTTTTTTTTCAGTATCAAAGCCCATTCAGGAAGAGGAATAGCAGGAGAAAGGATATTTTTTTCTTTGCATCCAGCCATCCAAATTACAAGAATTGTGCTTTTCCCTCGTAACCTGGAAGCCCCCTTTTTCTGTTTGTTCTCCATCATATGGTACAACAAGTGTCTGTGCTCCCCTGCAGTGGTCAGCATCTCCGTAGAGATAATGGACTGGATCATCACCTGGATGCAATGTTTCTCTTTGGCCATAAATCACGATGGGAATACAGTAAACAGAAGCCATGAAATATGAACCCAGATAAATAAAGGAAGGGAAGGACTGTGAGTTGTTTGGGAAATCTGTGAAAGAAAGGGAGGAGGAGAGATTTGCACAGTTAGAGGAACCATGACAAATATACATCCTGATTTTAAAGTTAAACTGTTACTATAATTATTTAAGATTGGCCTTCTCCTGTGTCTCACAGGATGAGGCTTTGTTCTCCTTTCCGCTAATTTCATGTGCTTTCTGTTCCTCTTGGGCTGCTTTTATTTCTGTGCTTTTCCCACTTTTAGTACTTCTGTCTACAAATACCCTTGTTATTTCATCACCCCTTCAAGCACACACAAACCCCAGCTCTTGGACAGTTTCTTATTCCTTTATCTCTGTTCTGCTAAATTCACGTACTTCTCGGTACCAACCTGAGAACTCAACAGCCCCTGCAGTGACCAATGCAGGTCCCACAGGTCACGGGCTTTAGCTCTCATCCCTGTTCAAAAGCTGGGGTCCAAGCACGCCTGCGTGTTTAATGAAACTTGAAATGCTAAATTCTCCTTCACAGCTGCCCAGTGCTTACCAATGTGATCAACTCTACAGTTTTGGAGATGTGGTGAAGGTCCCAAAATTTAGCAGATTATCATATTACAAGGAAAAGTAAAAAGCAGAGGAAAAAAAGATGCTGAAATATTTATTTTTTTTTAAAAAAAAGGTCCTGAAATCTTGGATGGGAAGCCTTAATGCTAAAACTTTGCTTAATCTTGGAGACAGAATTTCACCTTTCATGTTTATTGAAATGGGGGCAAAGAGGAGGAATCTGTCACTGCTTTGTTTTACACCAATAACTGGAGCAAATCTATATGTCCATTCCACTGTGGAAACAGCTCTGTTCTCAGCATCACTGCAGACATACCAGGTAGTCTAAAATACCCTGAGATTCATAATTTGAGCACAGTTATTTTATATATGTTAAAACCAGTGGCTGATCCTGCTGTCCTGAGGCTACTTCCATGTGACAACTAAACTACTAAGCACTTCATCACCAAACCACTGGCTGCCACAGTTAATTCCCTAGCCCCTGGCATCCCACGCTTTGTGTTCCACAGACCTGAAGGACCCTATTTAAAAAAAATACTAGTCTTATTGAAACATGCATGATATAATTTTTAAAAACATATTGTATTTGCCATTACTTTATTGGTTTTAATTTTCTCCTTATGGACACAATTACATATTCACATAGATACTAATAATTAGGACTTAAACTCCCACTTTTAGTGGTTTGTTGAATGTTTGGTTCAGTTTCCTCCTAACGATCTAAGGCATCTACAAGGATTTTTAACATGGGTGTAATTTTATTTTCTAAAATAACATATGTCTATCTGTTTGGTGATGTGTGCATATTAGAAGACAGGATAAAATAAAGAGAACATGGGGCTTTGATTTGAACCAGGTTGAAGTGGCACAGGTAGAATTGTGTTTCCTTTGGATCAGCTGCTTTGCTTCAGCTTTGCGGTACAGTTAATAAACGCTGCAGACCGCTTTTTCGGAGCTTATAAACTTAGCAGAAATAAAAGGAACTAAGAAATCTGACAACTGAGTGAAGCTTATAAATGCCACTGAAAGCCTTTGGGGCCCTGGCTCCTGGGGAGTATATCAGAGCCCTTGCAGGGTTTATAAATTCTGCTTATTTACTGGCAAGTTTCTCTCCTGACCATAAAAACCATAGGTCAAAAAGCATTGCTAGATGGGGAACATGAAGTCTAGCTTTCATTTAACTCCAGCTTCTTCTTACACAAGCCTGTGTAGCTCATCTGTCAGGCTGTGGTGTACAGTGCGGATTGTCACATGGAGTCCGTCACAGGGGAAGTGTCTCCAGCTCCTGACTCGATGCAGGGCTCAGCCCCTGGAGGAGGTAGCTGCTGGCTCCTCTCTCTCCATCTCTCATCGTACTTTACAATCTGGAGAACCCTGCCAGTTAGCTCAGATGGGTCAATATTTAAGAAGTGCAAAAGGCACTCGAGCTGCTTCTCAGCAGGGTACAAACAGGGCCAGCCCCCGGGGCTCTGTCCCTGCTCACCTTGTGTCCCCCACTGCCTGGGCTGGCTCAGTCCCCCAGGGTGTGAATCAAAACTGCTCTTTGCTTCCCCCCTGCCATCCCATCTCCATCTCAACTTCAAGGAATTTGGGCTCATGAATAGACAAATTTGTTCGCAGGAACCCAGCAAGCCCTCCACCGATTCCGTGCTCCCGAGCGTTGTTGTATGCAGACATCCACCTGGCAGGAGGAGGAGGAAGCACCGTGATCACATCAGGTTTCTTCTAAGCATCCCGGCCCCGCTCCATTCCACCCCACCCACCTCTTGACAAGCTGCTTTAATGGATAGGCAGTGGCCTTCAGTGGAGAGGCTAAATTTAAAACTTTCCTATGCTTCTCTTGTCAAAGTTAAAAGCTTTTCATGTCTGTGTTAATGTTTCTTTTTTTTTTTTTTTTCTTCTCCTGTCTGCTGGCACCAATGACAAATACTACATCTTGCATTGAGTAACAGTATATTGAATGGCTGGCAGAGGCAGAATACGGCACCTGTAATTTATCTCTGGGAGTTTGGGTTGGATGACACTGCTGGGAACAGACGAGGGCTCTGAGCTGTCACCTGATTACTAATTCTAGGATTTCTCCTCCGAGAGTGAGAAGGAGTGAGCTAGGATGAAGGGTACAAAAAGCAAATCAATAAACAGGTTAGTGTTTGCATCATTATTAACACTCAGGCTGTCAACACACCCATTGAAACTATCGCTCAGGGCAGCTTCAGATTTAATGGTCAGTGTAACAGATTTACTGTAAATGTTAGCTAAGGCAGAGCAGGAGGGGGGATCTCATTGACAAATAACAGAGATTTCAGTGGGATGCATGAAACCGTTTATGTGTGTGCATAAATAACAGCGCGATTGCCAGGCGGAGGCGGGTGGCTTTCTGCAGTATTTCTTCCTGCAGGGCTGCAATGCATCCCTGTGGGCTCCCCTTCCCTCCCCAGACCCCTGCCTCCCTCCCCTTTCAGGCAGCAGCCACACATCAATTAAACCACCGAGGGAGCTTTGCTCTTGGAAACTCGTCACAAACCCCTCAATAGCCTGGAGAAGGAAGGGAAGGGCAGAGTGATGCTGCCATCTTCACACCGAATTAACCCATGACGGGAAAGAGCTTTGAAGGAAGTTGGGTTGTATTGCCTTTACCCAGCTGATGGGCTCCTGTCATTTTCCCTTCCCCACGGACAAAGTCATCTTTGCAGAGGTTTCTTAGGGAAACTCCTGGCATTGCCCCTTTCCTGGTGATCTGTCCTCATGCTTTCCACAAGTAACACACAACCAAGCAGCTCCGAGCAATGTAAATGAATGCACAATCAAGTGTCTCTGCTTAAATTACTGATGAAATGATAAATCTGTTGCAGGTTAAATTGGCTGAAGATGAATCTTTCCGAGTCCTGCCAGTGCTGCTGTTTTTTTAAATGAAAATCCTTGTAAAGAAATTAAACTGGTTAAAATGAAAGGCACCTAAATTCAAGTAGCTTTTGCAATGGAGGGCTTCCTGGATTGCACTGTCATCTCAAACAGATCCTTCTTCAGGAGCACTTTGCTGCTTTACTTTCTTGTTTTAAATGGTTCCTACATGCACGTTTATAATGGTGCATCAGTCTCCAGGTAGCAGCTTTCACTCACTGCTGCTGCCAGGAGAAGGGACCCAGAGGCTGAAGCCTCAAAGTGTCAGGACGTACCAGCCACGTGTAGCGCGCTCTGACTCAAGAGCTAATGGCAAAATATAAAATGCTGGAGCTCACTGCTTTGATATTCCCAAACTGCATCTTCATCTCCTGTCCTCCAGGCAGACACCTCAAGAACTGCCTTGCTCAGTGCAACCTCAGAAAATGTTTTTTTGAACAGCAGATTGCATCTCCTGTGCTCCAGGATGAAAGAGTACTTGCTGGCAGTGCCCACCTCAGTTGAACTCTGCCTTTGGAGCACGGACTCAGGATGGAATCAAAGATGCTTAAAAGCTCCTAACCATGCCCTAAAAATAACCCTGTAAAGCTATTTCAAATTCCATTCATAGGGAACTTCCATCCAGAGCAGCTACAGAGAGACCCAGCAGAAACTCAGGGCAGAGTTTGAGACCATGTGAGAGATGCATCTCCAGGGCATGGACCAGCCAGCAGAGTCCAGCGAGGGGGTGAGACTGGTCACTCAGGAGGTATCTCAGGAGCAAGAGCAGCATAAGTGCCTCTCCCCCTCTCTCCAGATTGTCCCAGCCTTCATCTAACTGCATACAGCATCTCAAGATGCTTTTTCTGCTTATCTGCCCACAGTGATGTTGATAATCTCTGTCATTAGTGTAACCGCTCTTTAAACACACGATACGGTGGGGACAGGCTTCTCTCAGCCCCTTACTTCATTATAAACAAGCCCAAGATGAAACCCATACAGCTGACAGCAGGGCTTACTGGATTCCCTTTCTGTCAAGCAACGTCCTGTGACAGGGGATGAGGATAAACCAGTCAGCACCAGCATCTCTGGGCTCTGGGACGGCCAGGCATCACCTACGAGTGGCTTCTACATTCAGTAGCTTGCATTATTTGTCGGGACCCTAAGCCCTGCCCAGACCCAGTAGGAGTGGGCAGGAATCACAAGCTTGGTGGGACACGGAGGATGCAGACAAGGTTGTCTGCTGCTACAGTTTGTAAGTGCAAGTATTAAACCCCTCCAACACCTGGCTCAGGCCCCACCAATGTGGATCTCTGTTCACGTTACTTGATTTTGTGGTCTTTTGTTCCTTAGCAGAGCTGGCACCGAAACTCTGCCCATGCTGGTAAACCCTCTGCACTGGGGGACCTCAGGACATCCCCAGAGTGCCTCTGGGATAACCTGGGACTGCGCATTTCACCCAAACTCCACAGCCAATGCAAAGCTCCTCTCCAGAGAGCACATCTACCTCGTGCCACGAAGATGTCAGCTCAGCCTCCCTGACTTGCAACATTGGAAGCTCAAAAAAGCCAAATGCAGCAGCTGCAAAGCCAGCATTAATGTGTTTATGTTTGATTTTGATTTCTAAAGGGTTAGTGGAAAAGGAAAGCTCTGGCTCTGGAGCCTCTCTGTGGAGCTGAGCTCTAATGCCTCTAGAAGAGAGCAGCCCCCTGCCTTCAGAGAGCAGCTTGCTTTCTTTAATCTGCATACTATTGACTAGAGGAAGAGCAAACCTCCCTTGCAAGCCTTAATTGGAGCAAGTGGCGTCTGACGATTTTTGTTTAAACTGTAGAAGACAACTCCTCCCTGGTGGGAGATGTTCAGCAATCAAAACGAGGGGGCGGGGGGGCGGGGGGGGGGAAGCAACCTTTGCTGCGCACAGCTTGGCTGTGCAGTAGATAACCCAGCAGAGAGCGGCCCTGGGAGTTGCTGAGATATTTGGACAAGGTGACCTCGCACCGAGCACATTAGCTGTATTATCAGCCTATAAACCGTCTCACCACTTTACATAGCCGTATGGCCCGCATATTGAAGGAGAAGATTAGCTTGATTATCAATGGGGGAATGAACCAAACAATTACTTTCATTATTGAATATCCAATTAATTATTCAGGAGGCAAATCAATTATTCATATCTCATTTAAACTGGGTGGGGGGAGAAGCGTTGCCACTTGACAGAGCTTTTCACAGCAACGATTCTGCTGCAGGGAGGAAACTCATCCCCAAAAGTATTTTCCCCAGCCTGCATGGAAATCCATCCATGAACATTTGATGGCCAAGGCCAGTTCTAGAGAGCTGTGACAGTTTGGAGTTCCCTGCAGGGTCACCTCAGCCATGATTTTCACTACTTTTTTAATGTGATACAAAGCCCCTTCCAGGCCAGCACCGACAGGAGTTCAGAAGCCCATGCGAGTTAAGCATGTGCCATGGGAGCACTGAGGCATTGAGGACTGGGAGGTGTTTGTTTTCATGTGAAAGAAAGGAAAAAAAAAAAGCTCTCATCCAGGTATCAAGAGGGAATGTCTAATAGCATCATACACAGATTTTACCCTCAAAGTATCTATGTCTTGCTTCCCTCACTTAAATAAAGGAAATAAATGAAAAAACCCAAAGCATTTTGCCCACCTTCTGGTTGTGGTTGCTGTGCTTTCTTTGGAGGCAGGAATGGGTACGCTACCCCCATGCACAGTCCGATCTGCATCCCACCAGCATCATCGGGTGCTGGGGTACCCGGTACAGCTCCGCACCCCTTGCCACGGCCACACAGGGTGCTGCCATCCAACGCTCCACAAGCAACAGATCGCTGGATTCAGAGCGCCCTATGGCTGCAATGTAGAGCAGAGGGTGAGCATGAGAGAAAGGGGAGAGAGAGAGAAGGCGAGGAAAGAAATACAGCCATGGAGAGAGCAGATCCAGGAATATAACCAGGGTGCAAACAATATGGAAAGGCCAAGGTCTGAAAACTCTGCTTTTTCCATAAAACTACCCACACAGGCGGTGACAGCTGGCTGCAACTGTTTGAAAAGCAGGGAAACAGAAGGAATCACAACTCGTGTGTGTGTGTGTGTGTGTGTGTGTGTGTGTGTGTGTGTGTTCAAGACAAATGGGTCCCTGGGACATTCAGTGTCTGGGAATGCTCCTTCCCTCCTTGCCCTCTCACACAGTCGCTTGTCCTCACTGCAGCCAAAGCCCAGCCTGCCAGTAATCTCAATTTTATATTTTTTTTATTTCTTTGCACAAGCAGAAGCAAGTGATACCATACTGGAAACAAATTGTCAATTACCGAACAATCAAGCCCTCCATTTGTTTGTTAGATTGGCTCTCAAATAGCCCGATTAATTATAACAGCACTAATTATTAAGATACACTGGTAGTCATCTCCTGTTTCAGGGAGAAGGAGAAAGTCTTTCCTTCTGCTTTTGCTGTCACAGTAGCAGCCTTACCCAATAGGGCGATTTATCTCTGTCAAGCCAGTAAAATGATAATGCCAATTAAATCACACAAGTAATTGCTGTTGGGGTCCCCATGGATTTCTCCCAGCAGTCAGGTGGAATATGAATGCAGGCTGGCCAGGGAGGGCTGGGTCCTGCGGCAGGGAGCACCGTGCCGCCCTGCTCCCGCACCAGTCCCTGTCCCCCTTTGATCATTACAGTGGGGACCCCAGGGCAAAGCTCTCCAGTCTGTGCTCACAGGCTTCCCAGTAGCCCCAACAGTGTGGTTTTACAGCCAGAAGTGGGTGAAGTTGCTCAGTCTCTAATAAGGATGCCACTGAGCACCCATGGCACGGAGAGAGGGGGCTGTCCCTCTTTGGTCTCTCCAGACTCAGCCTGTTTTCTTCTCACGGCTTTGGTAGTCTCTGGCATCTCTTGCTCCTGACCTGCTTGGACCTGGGCTGTGTGCCCCATCCTTTCACACCAGAAATGCAGCTGAATCCCTGGCCAGACTAGCATTACAGGCCTCCCTGTACACATACACTGTAAAAAATAGAGATATACATACAGCACACATCTACGTACAGCTTCATCCAGAGCGGCTTGAAGAATCACATATACAGATAACAGCAGTCACGATCTCTACGGCTGCTGCAAAAGGGTGTGTGTGTGTGTGTGTGTGTGTGTGCCCTCACCTCCTGTCCTGTGCTCCTCTTTATTGTAATGAATTGATGCCTCTGCATCTGGGCAAGCCCCACCTAAAAAGAACGATGTGATCTAACCCAATCTCGCTTCTCATTCAATTAAACCCTGTGAAAGCAGGCACATAACCTTGTTAATATCACGTTTATTAGAGGGAAGGGGGACAGAAAATTAAGATATACTTCATGTTGTTGCTAATTAGAAAAATTGAGACTTTGCATCTGTGCAAGGCAGAGCAACATGTGGCATTAACAGATGTGAACTCATTACACAGCTGCATTGTAGGAAATTGTGCCACCACAGTGACAAAAATCTCAAAATCAGATTTCTCCTGATGCCTCAGCATCCCATTGCCTTCTCCTTTTTTCCTTTATAAAAGTTTGTTCAGGGGGTGTTGGGTTTGGGGTTTTTTTACTGTTTTACGTCAGGGAGCAGAGAGGAAGGCGGGGGGGCTATTCTTGTTGTAAAGGTACACTGAACCCCCTGGAAAGCTCAGAGCAGCAACAAGCCAGACTGCAGTGTGACAACACGGCCACTGGCTCCTGCTAAAACACAGGGAAAAGGTGCTACATGGCTGGAATAAAATTTATCCTGCCTATCCCCGGCTGTAGTCTTTTCTGCAGGGGGCCAAGCAGGGAGGCTTGCAGGCAGCCTCCTCCCCAGGGCTTTCCAGACACCGCTTCTCTGCAAAGGCGGGGGGAAGTGGGAGTAATACCTTAAATGAGGTGTCATCGATAAAGTGCTTCAAATCCTGCCCTTCATCCCCCTGGGAGCTTTCTAACATCACCAGACCACTTGTCATCAACAGCAAAGAGCAGCCAAATAGCATGGAAATAGGTTCCTTTTTTATCATTTCCTCTGTATGTTCTGCTTAACTTTTTGTCTCAGATAGTGGAAACCAGTCCCGGGGGGGCTGGTTTGGAGCCTCTGGGAAGAAAGCAGAGGTCAGACTTGGGATTCCTCCATTACAGAGTTACCAGGAGCTGATTTGCTCTCTGGCACAGTGGAAAGCAGCCCAGCAAAGCAGCTGTGATGCATAAAAATGCACCAACTTTGCTGGAGACTGTTTCATTTGTGCCTTATTCAGCTCTGGAGAGGCTCAGCTGTATTTCTGTGCAGTCAGAAAAAATCACGGTGTTATCAAGAATCATCACTGCAAGCTAACAGGTCTGGGGAGGCACAGGCAAGGTGCAAGGGGCTATAAGCCTCTTCCCAGTTAGCTGGGCACTGGATACAAATAAGGCATAGTCTGGAAAACTAGCCCCAAAGATTGCTTCTGTCTTTCTCCCAGAAGCTTTTACATGGACAAAGTGGAAGTTTTATTGCAGTAATACAGCCTCTTTCCCACCTCCCTTTCCCAAAGTTTCCTACCGACATGAGGCATTCCAGCAAACGCCTCTCTGACCCCCAGCGCTCTGCCTCTCCAAACCCTCTTGGAGCAGGATGTGGTACAAGAGAGCATCTGGAAAGTGAGATCCAGTTTTCCTTCTGCTCATAAGCACACAGGTTTGGACATTTTGCTAAACCAAGTCTTCTGCTCAAGAGCTCTGCTGAAACAAACCTTCAGTAAATGCACTTGGTGCTCCAGCGCAATTTGCCAGCTTCCTCCCTCACCAAGAAAAGCACTGGGGGCAAAAAACCCACCCCAACAGACTCTCATTTTTAACAAAAAATCTGGTTGGTGAGCACACTATGGCCTGTCTGGCAAAGCTCCTCTCTTCATTTGCAAAGGCAAAGAGTTGGCTGGCATGGATTTTACGTGAGCTGCTCTGAGCAGCCACTGGTAGCAAAGTCCCTCGCTCGCACCATTTTGTTGAGAGCCCTTTATCCTTCCTTTGTCCCATGCAAACGTGCTGCATGCAGCACAGAAACCCGTCACCCCACACACTGCTGAGGCCTTCAATCCCTTTGTGTAGGCTGTTTCATTTCATAGACTCAAGGGTCACTTTTATTGTGGTCTCTGCTAAATGAAATCACAAAAGCAATTTAAAATCGCTTAAGCAAATCATGAAAGATGCAATATGAGGAAAGGGCTGTGAATAATGGTTAGCCTAAAGCATTGCAACAAAGGGAGTGACTGTGCTTCTGTCAGGTCCTTTCTTTGGGTCTGTATGCTTCATGCTGAATTCCTCATCTTCTGCCCCAGATTTTGGGCAGGAACTCATCAAAGGAGAAAGACACTCTTATCAGATTTCTAACACTGCCTGCTATTCTTCATGGAAAATGGTCTCCAGGACGTAGAGAGTGCTGCAACCGAGTATGGTATTTCAGATATGCAGTAAACAGAAAATAATAACAAAAACAAAGGATACCGTTTTTATCCTGAAATTATTTTCTGGGAGAAAAGAAATGTCACTGTACCCTGTGAACTTCATCCTTATCTGCCCATCTAATATTCAGCAGAAACTTCTGGCTGCCTCCAAGCTTTGTCCTAGTAGGCAGTGGTCCAATACAGAACAAAGTTAGAGGTAACTAAAAATGGCTGTGAGAAGTTTTCAAGAAACTTTGCTTCTCATCCCATCATCAGGGGTATGTTTCATAGAATATTTTTATTACCCTGTGGATGATTTTCTTGCAGCTTTGAAAAGGTGTGTTCTTCTCTCATCACCTCTTTGAACTGTATGGCACTTGCTGCCATGATGTTATATCCTACAAGAGAGCAGCCAGGGTTTCTCGGATGTTCCCTGCTGTCCTGGATGCTGTGCAACTAGATTTCCCAGTGCTTGGCACCCAGTTAGGGGTAAGAACCTTGGAGTTCCCATTAATGCAGTACTGGCACTGAGCAAGGGGCAACACCTCACTGTGGCAGATTCATTATAAACCAAGATCCAAGATGGCTAGGCTCACTACGAGCCAAAGTGATAGCTGACGTCTCCTCTAGAACAGGTTATCTCGGTGTCAGGGCTCATTTCTATCCACAGTTATCTTGATCTAGGTTTTCTCAGGCAGCTACAAGTCAGCAGCGTTCAAAGGCTTTATGAAAATAGTAGCCAATTTTGGTACCTCAATTTCTGGCTGGGAAGGGGGAGAGAAAACTGATCTGGAAGTCTCTATGTGGTGCTCAGGAACTGCAGTCAGCATCACGAGCGGCTTTTGAAAAGCCTGTACTTTTGTTCTGGTGATGCTCAGCTTTATGCCGGAGGAAGACACGCCCAAGTTTCCTTCCCATGGCCAACACTTCCCAGATCCCAGCCTTGAGGTTTCCAGCTGGACCTATTGGACAATATTCAAAATGGGATTAAAGTGTTGCAGCAGACCCTCAGCTATAAAATGTGATCCAAGCGGAATCTACACATCTGAAACAGCAGAAATACTGCAGATGGTGGGCCAGATGTGCCCTTATTTTCAGCTGAGGATCACGTTGGATTCCGCCACCACCTTCTCAAGTGGTTTGGCTCTGCCAGTCACAGGAAGGATCCTACAGAGTCGCTGCCTACAAGCCTGAAGAGCCCCAAAGACTGGAGAGGATTTGGTGCTACTGAAAGGGCAGGTGAATTCACACTCCAGCTGTTCATAAGGTTTCCAGTCCTGCTGCACCACCTGCTCACTAACCCTGAAGGTCCCCAGAGTGTCTGGAGAGGTCAGCACAGAGGCAGTGGAGAAGACATCCCAGCAGAGAAGACCTTTCTATTTCTTCCCTCAAGAAGTGACTCAAGAAAAGTTTTCAGCATACATCCCCCCCCCCCCCAAAAAAAGCCCTTTAAGCTTACACATGATAATAACATTTCCTACATTTTCAATTAGCTCAAATAATCTTGCTAAAAGCTATTAATACTCCACGTTTAGCTGCAAGCACATGTGCACCTGCGTGTGCAAGAAGACAAGCTACCGCTGGTGGAGTGAGAGCATCAGTGAAAAATGAACCGCCTGAAATTAACTTTAAGCGTCCAAGTGATTAAACCATTGTGCTGTGATTGTGTATGATACTCCCTTTCTTCAGCAATTAAGGCTGTATTGATCAGATACCATGAGGAAAGGGACCGGCAGAGCGATGCTCATTCAGGCTGCCGTAATTAAGAGTGATCATCTATTGTTCCCATAGCCCAGCCCCATCAGGCTCTTGCCTCTTGCCTACCATTCCCCTCGCTGGCCTTCACTCCCCCGTGGCAGCCACACAAACACATGGACCGAGCATCTGCTTGGAGTAAAAACCAGAGCAGGAGCTGGCTGAAGTTGCTCTGTAGCAGGTGAGGATGAAATCCCCATCTTCCCACAGCCATTCGGCCTCAAGAGAAGCAGCTTCTGCTATTTATTAGCAAGAAGGGGAAAAAATGGGAAAAGGAAGGGAGCAGGAGAGAATGCAGCCCATAGCGCCTGAAAGCAAGTTTCAGCCCCCACCATGGGGCTACCAGAGTTCACCAAGATTTTTGGGAAATGGCCCGTCTGCACCAGTATGGGTCATTCCAGCAAGAACAAACACCTCCCCAAAGAGATTGTCCTGCTCCCAAAATGAATCACGTTTTTTGGTTTAGGTTTCTCCCCTCTGCCAGCCATGTACTCAACCCTGTCTTCTGCCCTTAGACACAGTTTGAAATTGGCTGCTTATTTATATCTTACCTAGCAATTCTGTCTTTTATAGCTTCTGCTGAACCTTTGCTAACTGGTAGTGTGACCAAACCCTTCTTTGCCTTTCTTTGCTTCATGGTGTTCGGCTCCAGCCTGTGAAAGCTGACATGGAGCAACAGCATTTAACATCTCAGCCTACAGACTGTATGCTCATGATTTCTGTGACAGTGGTCCTTGGGCATTTAAACTCCTGTGGTAAAGGATACTTCCTTGCTTAATTATTCTAGTTCCCAGTATATCACTTCTCAGTGTCCTGACGGCACTTACTGTGAGCCCCAGAAGAAGAATGCATGCCCATCAAAGCGTGTAACTGTTGGCTTGGGGAAGGATTTGGGTCATTTCCTCATGAAGAGGAATGCAGCACCTGAAAAGATACTTCCCCAGAAAGCCAGGGCATGTGGGACTGAGCCATATCACTCAAAGTGATGCAGTGATTTGTGATTTGCCCACAAGACCTTGCAAAACCAATGTGATAATCACTGATATTTTCCTTCACCTCGGTGGATTGCTATCAGACTTGAAACAAGCAGAAATTATTTGACATACCCAGGTGACATCTGCCACAGCCACGAACCAAACCAAGCTAACCTAATTTTTAGCTTGGTGCTTTAATCCCAAGAGTGTCTTCCCAGTTGTTATGTGGAACCCATAAGTATGACTGCAGCTTTCTCATTTTCAGTATCTGTCCCACTCATCGAGCTAAAAGTACAGGCTGGCAAGTAGGGATGGCGCATGAGTCTGATCATGCAGTCCACATTCACATAGTACCTTCCTTACATAAAAATAAATCAAGGACACAGTCCTGCACTCTCAACCTAGTCAGCCTCTATTCATTTTAAATATACGTCTCACTACTTTACCCACAGTTCCTGTTCTAGTAGATGAGATGTGCCCTTGCCATTGTTTTTCCAATTATCTCAGTTCTGGACCTCATGAAGATATTTCTCACCTCTGCGTCAGCCAGTGTCCTCTGCTGAACATAAGTCTCCTTTCTCCCTTTCAGTGAAGAGAGTTTGCATTTCCTTCTGCTTGACAAAATCCACGCCCTTGATAACTAGCGTGTCCAGGTGCTGCTGTTCCAAACGCTGGCACTGTGCAATTTTGTTTTGCACTGCCCCTGGACCAATCCTGTTTCCTTGAGTACTTTGAACAGCACGAGCTGCTGCAGGATGAGAGATGGAGATCTCTGCTTTGCTCCTTTTCTTCCTCTCTCACAAGCTCAGTGTTACTCAACAGCTCATGCCCAGGCAGAGCAAAGGGTTAAGCACGGAGATCTGGAAGAGGCTGTGCTGTCCCGACACAGTGCTGCCCTTTTGCCTCTTCCTCACACATACACACTGTTCGCATAGCCTGCATTCCTCTCCAGTTAACACCATTAAGCTTTGACCTGAACTAGAGATAGAGCTAAATATGCATGCACCTGTCCTCTTATAATGACCTGCTATTATCATTTTCCACCCCTCTTTTTTGATTGATGGATATTATATACATAGTGACCCTCAGGATTTTCCCCCCCCCCCCCCTTCTTTTTGTTAGGCTTTGCTAAAGCAACCTGCAAATTAATTTAATATCCTCTTTTGGTTGGAAGCTATGAAACGAGGGCTCGAGGCTGATGATGCGTAAACCATTTGTGGCATGTATTTAATCTCCGGACAATGGATAGAGATGTTAGTGCATGCTACACTAAGTTCTATTTACGCTGGCTATTAAGTGCAGTCAAGCTGAAGGCAATCGGAGCACATTACAGGGCCTAATGGGAGAGGATGCTACACAACAGTACATTAAAGACTGAAAATGAATTAAGAAGGAAGCATGGTAGAGAAAGCAGACAAGGAAAGGGTTCTGTATACAGATAACTCTTATTGACAGCACAAATATTCATGTACTCTGAGTCCCCAAATCCAATTTCGGTATTGGATACCACTCTAGAGGGAACGTTTTGAACTCCATTTTCATGTAGATACAAAGTGACTTGCAGCCAGCCTGCCCCCTCCCACCTCCATCTCGGTGGCTTGCATAACCTGATGCTGGGAAACGCGTCCCCCTTAGTACCTTGCAAAGCCAAGCCAGATCACTCTTGACCACCTAAATCAGGCTCAACTTTCTTGGCCTGCATCCTGAAATGCATCCAGGAGGTATGAATGTACCACCCTGCTGCACTCCCGGTCCTTTGCACTCTCTTGGCACTTCTTGCCCTGGCTGTTGCACAGCGGAGGAAATTCCACCCCGCTGGGGGGGTTCCCAATGGGAGAAGCATCCAAGTTGGGAACACTCTATCTTTGCTTCTGACTGTTTTTCCCCCCCCGCTATTAACTCGGTGGGAAGAATTTAGAGCTGACAAAACACTGGCCTGCTGTCTTTTCAAAACCAAGACAGACATTGCTTTACCTTATCCACCACCACCCCCCGCCGCCTGATTTTATGAGTTTACTTTTATGCGTAAAAAATCTGTGAAGAGACTGACTCACCATGACTTCCTGAGTAAGGTGGTTTCATATTTATTGTTGAAAGAAAAGTCCAGTTGGTAACTAAAAGCTTGCACATGAGAGAGAAGCAGCAACCAACCTACTTAAGCCATATGCTTGCACCTACCAGCTCCACTCATTATTTCAGCAAGGCTCCTCCGAGGTCAAGCTCCGATTATCACCGTTCCTGGGGGGTGAGATTTACACTAAAAGCACAGATTGCAGACACATACCTGCCCCACTCCCTGCTTCCTCAGCGGAGGGGAATAAACAGTGCCCTGAAAGTATCTACCCTCTGTATTGTTAGCATTTATTTTAGGACTACTACTTTAACTCAAGGCTTCCCTGCCTGTGCTGCCAAGACCTCCACTGACAGCAAATGGACCCTGTGGCTGTGCCTCCAACACCTGGTCAGGAGAATCCCACCCCTGTGTCCTGAAGACCAGACCAAGGAGTGTGTCCTGCTTCCCACGCAACTCTTAAAGACCAGACTTGCCTCTTAGATGATGAGCTCCTTGCTACTCTAGGCAGGGGCTTCCCCACCAACTTGATTGCGACACAGAATGTCTTTCAAGAATCAGAAACCTTATTTATACCCAGCATACATACTAAGAGTGGAGGCAGACCCAGCAAAGAACCAGGCGCTCTCTGGCATCCCAAAAGCCTAAACCTATACTTGGGCAAGACAAGAGAGCTTTCCTTCAGAACAGGATTGTGCTAACGAACACTTTTTATTTCTTTAGGGAACCCAGAGCTTTATCATCTTCTCCTCCCACTTCTTGCGGCACTAGTGTAGAGTAAGAGCATAAAGGAATTACTTTTTCACATAGCCAGTTTATTCTAAAAGCATGTCTGGCAATAAAAGGAGATAATATTAGAATCATTTAGTAACCATCATGTTTTGGCAGCAAAGGAGAGCTTTGGGTCTCTTAAAATGCTAGCATAGTAAAAAATCAATTAGTTACTAACATAAACAGAAATATACTGAAACCAATACCTGAGCATAAAATACTACATATACAGGAATTTAAACTAGTTTTTTCAAGTAAGGCATTGACTAACCACTGAACTCATCTGGTTTTAAGGAGCAAACTTGTAATTAAGCTCTGCAGAAAAAGGAGTGCATTGGTTTTCAAGCTAACCTCCCAAGTCCAAAACAAATTATTTTCACATGGTACTTGGATAGACTGAAGGGAAGAAGTAGGAAAAACAGTGTCGTTTCATGGAGGTCTTCTTCTCCTTGGCTTTTGCAAGCAGTGAGACATTTTCTCCTCTCAAGGACATTCTTGTTGATGTGCAGATAAGTGTTCTTTCTGTTTTCTAGAGCAAAAAATCTTGTGGAACAAATACATCATTTACATTTTCTATGAATGCCCCTTAATTATTTTTTTTAGAATTATTTCCCTTGGGAAAACAGCCTTGTTTATAGGGATTTGAGACCTCCTCATATTTCTGCAACAAGTTCCTTCGGTCCCTGTCATTCCAATTTACAGCCTACTGTGACACTGAGTCAGTCTGAATTAACTCCGGGCTGTTTGTAGCAGGCAGACAGCTACCACGTGCACCACTGTCCATCACAATTTTGTCACTGCCCCCCTGCACCATTCCCATACCCACAGCCCAGCACATGCAGGAGCTGTCTCACATCTACAGACTTCCAACAATGCCCTGAGTTACACAGCGTGATGATACCCAGGTCACAAACACAAAATGTCTTCACATGGGGCCTCGGTGCATCTTCTCCCCTGTTGGGTGTTGAATATGATACTCTACTTAGGTGCCATGAGCTGCAGAACAGTTCAAAACCAAGCTGGCCCGAAGCTAGTTTGAGATCCTTCCTACTTCTGAAAACATCTTGAGAGGAGGAAGAGTAAGGGACAGCAGCGAGCAAGTGTTTCCTTCTAACTATAAATCTAGCCACAGCTTGCTTTTTCACTTTCTTCTTGAGAGTCATTTCATCCCCACCAAAAGACTAACCTGAGCCAGCACAAGAAAGAACAGACAGGGGAAGGAAACTCTCCTAGACCTCAGAACCTCTGTCCAGAAGAGTAAGGGTTGGCTGGACAACACGCTGGGAAAAACTTCACAGCCTTGGAGGGAAGGAAGGTGTAAGAGAGGTGTAGGAGAGGCGCGTCAAGCAGCAAAGCAGCATCACACACAGTCAGCAAGAAACATTTCTCAAATATGCACAGGACCTCCTCTGCTGGGGTCAACAGGAATAATTGCCACTGTGACCAGAGAGGAAGGTGCCTGTACACACTTGGCACTCCACATTGCTCGCTGGTAAACCAGGAACGCTGCTCTGAGGCCACCTGTATAGACCTATGACTAATGCAAGGCAGACAGTACTTTGCACTTTGCTTTCTCACTGAGTTTTACGGAGCTTAACAAGTTCTCCACAGCTCAGTGAGTGCTTAAAAGGTTCAAAGTTTCTTGTTGTTTATAAGACGAATGTCTGTGGTTTATCACCAATGCAATAAACCTGCTGAAAATAATAGTCATAATCTGTGCATCTAACCCAACAGAAATGTCACAGTCCAATGCAGCACCGTTCCCAGCCAAGATACAACAGTCATCTACAGATAATTAAACTCTCTGTGAAAGCAAGTACACAAATCAGAACCCATAACCCTTTGTCAGGAGTTAAAAAAGTCTCTTAGCAACCTGGCAGCCTGAAGGACTTTGAAAATAGCCCCGTGAATACTTGCTTGCTGGGATCCAGCCTCATCTGGAAGCCCTAACCACCATCACCTTGGCAAATACACCTCTCTGGGCACCCTGCACATCCTCAGGTGATGGTTAAACCACTCCTTGGTGCTACATGAGGCAAGGGACCAGAGTCTCCTGGATTCACTATTGGCATCGTAACACCATCAATTCGAACGTACCACTCTAGAAGGATAAATACGTTTTTGCTTTTAAAAAAATCTACTTTTCAAAGCTGTCGCTGCCTCTGATCCACTGACACATTCCAGGGAACGTGCCATTGCTCACAAACATTGGAACATCCCCTTCTCTTGCATGCAGTCAGAGAAATCTGCAGAGTGTGTGGAGGGAAGGGGCAGGACAAGTGAACTCAAAGACAGTAAAACCTTCCATTGAAGCCGTAGATGAAAGACAGCAGGACGGGAAGGCGATACATTCAGCAAAGCACACCGGCACTCGGCTTTGTCAAGATATTTTCCTGCTGCTGCCGATGAGCAGAACTGGCATGTTCTCCCAGGCCGACATGATGCAAAGTAGAAGAAACACAAAAATTGTTATATAGGATCAACTTAAGAGAGCAAACAACTGAAGTCTGAAATCCCTGATTTTGTGTTCCACATCACAGGCTCACATGCCTGTTGCCCAGGATTTACACTTTGGGATACTTAGCAAAGAGTAGAAAATCCACAACTCCCATACAAGTTACAGAATACTTCTCCTTTTCAAGATAATCCACCTTTTTAGTTTGTCCTGATGACTTTGTGTTGTTTGCATAGATCATAGATACTGTGTATTCCCCTGATAACCTTGGGAGAGGGGTAAATAGAGGCGCTGAGGGTAGGAAAAGCACTTTGTTCTGATACAAGAGGTTGATAGGAGGGCACAAGGGAGAGCATTTGGAGTAGGGCTATCAAGAGAGGTAAGAGCCTGAGTTTCACAGGGAAAAAACTTTGGTTCAACAAGATTGTTAGAGAAGTAAGGCATATTTTTGCATGAGCTGGCTTATCAGGAGTTATAGCTATGTATTTATTTAGCTGACTTAAAAACATTTTAAAAATCCATGCAAGGTTTTTGGATTCTGAGACATCGCTGGCAGTACAACAAAAGCACAGAGGCATTAAAATACTCCATTAAACAGGAAACTGCTCAGCTCTCCACTGAAAACCTCTTCCTCACCTCATTTTGCACATTCTTTTGCCCTCTTCATCATGCTGGAAATTGAATTTTTAGGCTTTCTCAAAGTGTCCACAGCAGATAGTTTTGCCAAATCCAACTGTCAGGAGAAAGGCAGACCAAGGCTCTTGCAGCCCCACAGCATCCCTGCCTGCTGCAGCTGACACCCTGCAGTCCATGGTAAGCCTTGCTGCTGCAAAGTGAGTATTTTTACTTTTCTATTTCCCCCAAGGAGTTTCTAAGTAACAACCATTGCCTTGTAGCCTGTACGTCAAACAATTAGCTCAGCCATATCCATTTACCAAATTGTAGCTTTCGCCTTTTATGTTTTAAATATTATATATATATATATATATATTGCAATCCAAAATTATTGACATAATTATGCCTTCAATATTTTGGCTTCATAAAAGTTTTTTGGGGAAAGCACCTTAAAAGAATTCTCTATATCCCTTAAAGTCTCTTGTCCTTCTCAGTGCTCTTTCCTCAGAATTAATAACTTTATTCCGTAATTTTTTTTATTTCAAAAAGGTATAAAATCTCTGACTATCCGTCTCAGCACTCCTGTAGTTCTTAGCAGCCCATAACACCACCAGCTTCTCCAAGGGTCATTTTTACAAGGTTTTTCCTAGCTTTGTACTTAAACTAGTAAAATGAGGAGCTGGTTCACTGTGAACCCATTTTCTTCAATTTCCTTTTATATTTTACAACATCGTTGATATTTCAAAAAACAGCCCTTTGCCTCTCCTTCCCTTAGCATTGTGTTTCATTAACCAGCAGTGCATGATCTGAGGAGAGAATCAATAACCAAAAACTTTTCCTCACCTCTCACTGAGCATCAGGCCATAACACCCCTCGGAAAAGATGTTATCGGTGATGTTGCAGGTCCTTCGTTACCTTTCATTGCAGCCCCTTGAATATACACACATTCTCTTCACCTACAAATCCCCAACAGCCCCTGCAATTAATACCTAATTAACGAACAAAAGCAGAGATGCAAGGTGGAACAGCACAAAACCATTCACAGCCCACAAAAGGGAGCAATTACCTCCTGCCAGCTAAGGACAGTAAGAAAAATACTTTGTTGTTGAATGAAGCCGTGTTGCCAAGATTGGATGTGTTTAAAATATAAAATAAACAATGCTGCAGCTCAACTGCAAGATGTGGGCTTTGATTCAGAAATTGCTTATGGTAGGCTAGAGGATGGACCAGAGGGTCCTTATAATCCCCTTCTGGCAACAGGGCCTATGAATCCACTGTTCTTCCAACAGCTTTTAAAACAGATTATTTATGTCTTTTCATGTAAGCCATGAAGTAACTCCCACAAGAGATAAGGCAGACTTCACCACCGAATGAGCTAAAAACCGCACAAATTGGCTTCCCCCAGCAAACTTAACACTTGTACAAGGCTAACAAATTAGCAGCAGCATCTGTGGAGGGGAAAAAAATATCTGTGGTGTTCCCAACTTGAGCGGAGATGTGCTCGAGTTCAGGCAGAGGTTAGCTAGCGAGGGGCTGGTTAGCTGGAGCCGCAGAGGTTAGCTAGCGAGGGGTTAGTTAGCTGGAGCCACGGAGGTTAGCTAGCAAGGGGTTGGTTAGCTGGGGCTGCAGAGGTTAGCTAGCGAGGGGTTGGTTAGCTGGAGCGGTGAGCCCTGTGCATGTGTGCACGCCCGCGGGGTGAAGGGGTGCCTGTGCCCATCACCAGGGACCAGAGGAGGTGGCTCTGCAGCAGAACTGCCTGTGCCCTCCCGCTCCCTCTCCTGTGGGGCGAGCAGTGGCAAAATGTCCCTATCCATCTCATTATCTCTTCTTGTCCCATGTTCTCTGAGTCTGACCTGCTTTTCCTAGCTGGTGCAGCTGGCCTCAGAGCCTTTAGTCTGTTTCTCCTCTCATCCCACCCTCTGTGACCCCAGAAAAAACCCGGGGTTTGCATGTGCAAGGGGGAAAGAGCATCGGTCCTGTTTCATGCTTGGCAAGGCAAGGACGGACCCTCTCTGATGGGAGTGCTGCAAGGGGGTGAAGAACATGGTCAACCCCTCCTGCTCTCCAGCTGGAAATGACACATTAATTATATTTAAGGTTAAGAATTCTTTCCGTGTCTAGAGCCACGCAGCTGTCAGGCAAGGAACATCACTCTTTCTAACAGAAAGGATAATTCCATGAAAAATCTACTTTGTTCTCAGGTCTGAGTCTTCTTTACATGTGTTTGCTTCTGTTGGTGCTGGTACCAAACCAGGACCTGGCAGCTCCCCGGTGGTGCCCACTCCCCAGCCCCGGCTGTCGTACCCTTCCCTGCACACCACAGCAGATTAAACTCTGTTATTCCTATTAGCGTGTTTCTCACTTGAGTATCCAGCACCGTGCCTGGGGGTTTAACTTCCAGGTATCAGATCAGCAGCTGAAGATGTGTTTGGAGAGGAACAGACGTCAGCGGAGCAGCAAGAGCTGTCCCACCCGCCGGCCCCTCGGGCGCTCCTGGGGGGGCGCGCAGCACCCACCTGCCGGGCACGCGGGTTATTTTTTCAGACACCATGATGCAATGCTGCAGTTTCCTAAATCCTACATGCCGAAGCCAGTTACAATCCCATTGTAGCCGATGCACGCACAGTTCCCAAGTCCTGCACGGGCTAGCCAGTAAATCAGGCCTGTAAAAGTATTTTTGGCCCCCTGCCCAGTATGTGTACTTCTTAATCCCTAATTCCAATTATGTAAACAAGGCATGACATAACGGGTGTGCCATGGAAATATGCTCTATAAAGTTGATTACCACGCTTCATCCTATTAGAATAGCAGTCACTGTAAAACTATAGATAAGGCTAAAGCAATTTATTCGTGTTTCTGAAGGAGATGGGCACGTTTCGGCTTTTCAGAGCATGATCAGACTTGACAGGCGGACTCTAGAGCCACTTTGTAGCTCTTACAACAACCCATTTCAACCTGTCCTGGCCAGAAATTTTTAAACCGGTATCTCAAAAGGTCACATTGACCATGGCCTTTGCTCAAGTATGCAAAAGCGAGCGTATAAAGCATTGGATGGCTGGGGTGACCTCTTTGGCCAGATGTCGTTTCAGCTCCTGCTCTCTCCCGACTGCAAAAGGCAGCTCCCAGGGCTCTCGCAGCAGGCAGGGAGCTCGGAGGCGCTAGGGAAGGAAGAGCTGTAGCCTTATCCCCCAGCAGCCAAGCTGGCTGTCGGAGAGGATTTTGTGCCAGGATGATGGGAGGCAGCTGTGCTCCCCCGCCGCCAGCCTGCAGCCTCCGCCAGCCTGGCCCAGCTCACAGCTCCTACCTGCGCCGTATGGGTCAGGCCTGAAATTACCTGCTCGGGGTCACCCACAGCATCTGCCACAAAGCTGGGGCTTGGGCACAGATCGCTTGGGTCCCATCCCTGTGCTCACTCTCCCTCCTGAAGGGTAAAGACTCAGGTCAAGACCTTCCTGCAACCCCACAACTCACAGACAGGGCTTACCCTGGGGGCTGCCTCCCACCCGAGCTCCTTCATTAAAGGTTTCCTTGAAGAGGTTTTGAGCATGACACAGATCCCGCAGTCTGCAAATGTGAGCCAAACCCTGCTATACCCGCAGGTGGAAAACCCTTTCCCTGGAGAAAGCGTGGATTCACCCTCCGTCCCTCCTACTTCCCATGGCACTGCAGCTCCCAGGGGAACCGGGCACCCAGCGCGGACCCCAGCTGCAGGGAGCTGTGCTGGCTGGCAGGCAGAAGCCAGAGCTGCTTTCCAGAGTGGTTTCCTTCCCTGCTTCATGGTCAGGGGCCAGACTTCCCCAAAAAGATGTGAAACCTTGAATCTGCCGCAGGTTTGCAGCAAGCAGAAAAACTTTGCAGCTTCAGATTTCACACACAAGCCAGCTCTGAGGAAAACAGCTAGCGTAATCGAAGGCATTCGGAATTGATATAATTAACACAAATCGAGGGTATAATATATATCAACTTTTGCATGAGTTCAAAAGCTCTTTTTAAAGGCATAGGAGCCAAGGAATTTTTCCATTATCTCCAAAAGAGCTAGATAAAGTCTTTTGCTTGTAGAATTAAGCCTGTAGCAGCTGGTAGGGTTACTGAACCAGTGACAGCAAGCCTTGTTCTGCGCTATAACGACATCTCTCTCATCGGAAAAGAAACATTAACGTGCATTCACGTCGGCATTTCTTTATAACCTGGTTCTTTAGGACACCACCCCCCCCCATCTCCCCTCCCTCTCCCTCTGTCACCTCTTGAAAAGGTTTTTGAGGCTGGAACTGTACTTGAATTTAGTGTAATTGGAAGGAAATGTAAGACCCAAATCTTGGTTCTCATTGGCATGGAGACACTTGCGTACAATCACGGTATGCAAAGCAGCAGAAGTCTGAATTCATAATTGGACGTTCCAAAATGTAATTATGAAAGATGAAATGCTCCTTTCAATGAGAAGGCTGTAAATAGAATAATTAATTTTGTGTTTGCTTGAACAATTCTGTATTATGGACCTTACACTGGAACTGAAATTAATTAAGTGCACCAGGATTTATGGAGGAGGTGAAGAGAGAGGGAAAAAAAAGAATTAATCTGAAGTAAAAGATAGATGACTTTGTGAGTGTAATGATGCGTTAGTCTGGGGTATTCTTTAACAAATTTAGCAGGCATGTTCTGGGTACAAACAGCACTCACTGACAGAATTATCTCAACTAATGCAGCTGCTGGACTCTGAGCAAATTGAGATTGCAGATGAGTACTTTAGATTTAGAGCTATTAACCCTCCACGTGCTGGAAACTGTGTTTCTGCTGGCTCGGTGGGAAGGAGGGCTGCTTGCCCTGTGCAGGGGTCTGCGGGATGGGGCTGTGCAGCAGCTCCCTGCACTTGTATGCAGCGGTGCATGCAGGCACACGCGTGTCCCATGCTCGGCGCAGTGGCTGAGCGCGATGCAGCTCCAGTCCCTGCCCAAAGCCTGCTGACATGGCCCGGCTGCCCTGGAGGAAAAGCAGAGAGGCAGAGCGCTCGCAAGAAGGGAAAGGAAATGAGAAGAAAGCAGAGTTCAGGGTAACATTTCTGTGCAGCCTCAGAGAAAGAAGGGATGGTGGCTGTTGCCAGTTGAGATTTTTAAAGCAAACGAAGCCAAAGTGAGCGCTCCAAAGAATAACTCTAAACCAAACAGCTTAGTTGTGAGGAGCCATTCCTGAGCTATTTCATATGAAAATCCAGAGTTAATCCTTTTTTCTGCAGAGATGAGGCTATAAAAACTCAGGTGTAAAAATCTCTTCCGATGCTTCATTCAAGACGAAAGCATTTTCCAGTCCTGAATGAATTAGGGATTTCAGATTTACCAGCCTGGCAGAGACCCCTGAGACACCTGGGGCAGTGAGTGCTTCCAGCATCCGGAACAGTCACTCAGAAGACATTTCCAGTCCCATAAACATTATGCCTTACTGGTATAATTTTGAATAAAATAATGTAATTCGCTATAGATCCATGAATAATCAATGCGATACTTCCCCTGCTAAGAGCCATTCAGAAGCAGCACTTTCTGAAGCGTTGGCTCAGGCCATGCAGTGTGGCTGCGTGGTGCGGGGACACTGGTGTTCAGCACGTCATGTCTCTGGAGTGTCAGCTTTCCCTGTCCAAAAGCCGGCCGCTGAGAGACACCCAGCAGCTGGAACCAACCCCCTGTGAATTTTTTGAGACCCCAGGAAGCGACTGATTAGGATGTGCTGGTGCGGTGCGGCTCTGGAACAGAGGGAGAAGTCACAAGTACTGAAGAGCGGTTCCCTTATCTCTGATTTATCACTGCTCCTCCTCTGCTGCCATTTTTTTGCTAGGGAAAAACTTTCTCAGGTCCAATTTTATTCTGTAGGGGGATTAGGGCAGTGTAGGACCCTGACCTCTTTGTGTTTCATGGGTATCTGTTCCAAGAGATTGATGGTCCAATTAAGCACAAATTGTACCACAGTTCATCAAAGTTCAGCACGACAAACTTCTCCTAAGTCACTTCTCCACGCAGAACCCTGGTGGAAAGTTGTGCTTTGTGAAGTCACTGAGATGTGAAAGGTGTGAAATTTTGCCCAGAGCAGCTGTGGATGCCCCATCCCTGGAAGTGCTCGAGGCCAGGTTGGATGGGGCTGTGAGCAACCTGCTCTAGTGGAAGGTGTCCCTGCCCATGGCCAGGAGTTGGAACTCGATAATCTTTAGGCCCCTTCCATCCCAAACCATTCTATGATTCTATGAAATCCATAGGTCTATAGCCCTCATCAGACCTGATGAGTCTCACAGCCAGGGCACATGGCAGGTTGTGAGGCTGAAACATACCCCTGTTCTTGTCAGGTCGAGCTGTTCCCAAGCCTCAGTGTTACCTCCAGGCTGGAGGAGACTCCACAGCGGTGTGATAGCTTTGTCCCAAAACCTGAAGCACCAGAGTGTGGAAATAACAGCCTCTTTCCCTATGGAAGAAAGAGCTGGGATAGCACAGTACCGCTTGCTGCTACACAAAAAACTTGCTCAGACACCGTTCTTAAGAGTCATAAGCTGCCTGGATGATGGTTATCCAACAACATGCATTGATCTCTGGGTAGCAGGGTGCACTCGGGTACAATGCCTATTTGCTTACTGATATTTATTTTCATTTTCCACAATAAAATGCTAAATATGAACTATGGTTACTCTGCCTTAAACTGCAACAAGAGCTGCGTTTTCCACTTGCTTGGTTATAGCTCTTTAAGTGATACATTATATTGTTTGCCAGAATACTTCTACAAAGTCTTTGCTTCATTTAACTTGTAGAACAATTCAGCCAGATTGGTCCATAAAAGGTGTACTTAAAATCAGGATTACCCTGGGACTCAAAAGTGCTGGGTGCTAAAATGCAGTCTCTCATTTCCCATGGCCTTCCGAGCATTTGAACATATTTATACCTTCTGCATTGCAGCAAACTTAATCAGGACAGGCTTGCTAACATCTGTGCATTCCATTCAGTTCTGGAGTTGTCTCAATCTCTTCTGAAACCTGATTCCGGCTGTCAAAACGCATAGCTCTGTGCTGGGTATTATTCGGACATTTAGACATCTGTCATCAGGAAGTGTGATAGATGGTTTTATTAACCCACAAAGGCAAAGACTGTGACAGCGAAGAACTCTTACGCAGGGAGAAAGTATTCTGCAAACCTTACAAGTGTGCTCAGTGCTTTTCCCAGCCTGTGGCTGCAGCAGGGGCTGAACACTTGGAAGTGGAAGATGTGTTACACATTAGCTCAAGCTGGATGTATCCCCCCTGCTAGCTTTGACCGAAACAAGTACAAGTAGCATAGGTGACATGGCATCGCTGACAGCAGAAGAGACTTTTCATGACGAACTGATCTCCAGTAACACAAACCCCTGCAAGTAGTTATTGTAGCAAACTGTAGCTAGAAATGAAAACTGTGCTTTACAAAGAGGTTGAAGGAAAATGGAAATCCGTTTTAATAACAGTCATCACAACGATTTCATTTAAATTGTTCAGGAAATAAACACAAATTCACCAACTAGTCCCCACAGCTGTTTTTTTATTTCTCAAATTCTTTCTGCTTCCAACATCCCATCCAGCAGTCACCTGCAGGCAGGACTTTGCACCAACAAATGCTCAAGGCAAAACCTAGAGCCAAACTGGAATTTTGGGATGCTTAGTCTGGGGGTTTGTTTTGCATCCATATGTAGTTTCAGCCTGAATAGGGACAATCATTTCTGTCTCAAAACCTTCCAAAAAATAGTCAAATGAAATTAATCCTTGCTGGCTTTCCATTTCCTGTGATTCTAGGATTCCTGTGCTGAGGCTCCCAGAGAATTAAGACCAGATACGGACAGAGGAACACATCCCTACTATTTCTTTTTCAAAAAGCCTGTTACTACAACAGCCAGTGGCTCACAGCTGGGCAGGGACATGGCTCCTGTGGTCACAAATGGAAAAATCTAGAGAACACAGTCCCTGGGATGAGATCCTGTATGGAGCTGGGCAGAGGGACCCGAGCAGCCTGTCTGGAAAGTCCCCATGCAGACGAGGAGGTGGTGCTTGCATGGTTAGCGCAGAATTTGGACCAGTATGGTTTAACATACACCTTTCCAACAGATTTCCTTTATGATCCAGAGAAAAACTTCTGAGCTGAGCCTTCTGAAGGATCTGAGTGCTCGGTTAGTCTCGGTGACCTCGCTGCAGGTTTCACTAGCCGTGTGACTCGGTTGAGTTGCATTCCGAGAGCCATGGGGCTGGTGTCTGAGGTCCAGGTAGTCTCAATTTCGCCCTTCCTTACTGTCCACCTGCTTTAAACTGAATTTTTTAAATTTTTTTTGTGAACAACATGGGTCCCCCCTGCATTCCCTCTGAGCCTGCATTTCAGCTGAGCCCCCGCAAACATGCCAGCATACACATTTATTACCTGTAAGTGCAGGCCCATATATATATAGATATGTAAGTATATAGAGATGCATACTGTGATGCTGGTAGACTTTATCTTTCTAAGGGCACTAGAAAGATTAATAAGATAAAATCAGTTGTTTCTTTTTAGTTATAAAGGGGAGTGATTGCACTTAGTCTTTGTCTTCACCATTTGGGAAAAGCTGAATTTGAAGCTTTAGATTTGTAGGTTTTGGCTTGTTATATATATTGCAAACATTTCAGCAGAATCCATGTTGTGAAGTCCCATGACACTACTGCAGGCTGTGAGAGATGGATATGTAGTGATTTCCTTTAAGCCCTAATTTCTGGAAACAAATGACTGTCTAGAAACCTCAGCTTTCAATATGAAAAGAGAGAAAAAGAGGTTGGTAAAATTTCTGTTCATGGGAAACATGAAAATGTGATTTAAATGGAGGTCTTGCAAACTTGACTGGATTAAAAAGTTTATATGGAGCAATGAACAAGCAAACTCATAAAAAAGTCTTGAGCTGATTTTTATCCACTTGCTTTGACAACGATGCCGAGCATTACCTGCAAAAAATAAAACATTTTATCTCATGCAGAAATACAAAGGCTTTTTATCAGAAAAACCCTGTCAATAAAAGCAGAGAGAGGCAAATCTCCCTAATCACTGTAGCAGGATAATTCGAACTAATAACATAACCTGCAGTTTTGCAGTTTTATACTATTAGAAGGAATGAAAAAAACTTCACCAATCCCCCTGACACTGATTCATCAAATAAATTAACTGTGTTCATCAGTTAACTCTCACTGGTCAAATAGGGTTAAAATTCTTGGATCTAATTCGCATTGCTAATTTCTCAAAGGGGAAAAAAAAGCACACTGGGATAGCAGGAGCCAAATACACTATTTTGCCATAACTGACTGAACCTTGGGGGCTGGTGTTTTATTCTTGTAATATTTCTTTTAATAAAAAAGTGCCTGATTAAAATACCCTTTTAGAAAACATTAATTCAAGAGCTAAAAAAAAAATTCAAATGAACTCAAATAGATTTTCTCTGGTACGTTAGCATTGCATTTAGGATAATGGATAGGGAGAAGGATGGATTCTGTAGGTATAAATCAATAGGCGAGGGGGGTTGATGAAACTGCAACCTGTGAGAGTGAAGCCCTAGTGGTTTGTGATATCATCAGGAGCCCGAGATTAATTCGCTTGACAGTCCAGTCTCCTGCATTCATTATTTTAACAACATGCACACAGGACCCAGGGACACGTGTTAACCAGCCAGCTAACACAGATTGCTCAGAGCCCCTACCAGCACCCAGTTTAAAGCAAAAACCCCAGTGACTTGTCAGTAGGATATGTGGATAGAATATCCTTTTCATTGTTCTGAGACAACTGGTAAAGTGGGGGCGATGGAGAGGTGGGAATATAACTGGTAGTTTGGGATTAACCACGTTGCTGGTCACACTGGCCACTCTCACCCCACACAGGGACCTGGTTCTGCTGCTCCAGCAAGGCTCAGTGCTACCTGCATGAAGAGGCGTTAATGATTTCATTAGGATTTCAAGGGGAATGTGATCGGTGGCAGCATGGATAAATGAACAACACTGCTCCCAGCCTGCTTTTTCGATGGTTTCTGCCTTTGATTTTTCTCAGGCTGAAAGTAACTTTCTAGAGAAGAAACTTTTTACTTTGCAAAAGCAAAAAGAATTAATATAAGGCAACCAGGTGCTGGAAATGCCAAATAACCTTATCTACTCTCCACTTTCTTGTGCAGGTATCTCACTGCTCATTTTTCGTGCAGGCTCATGACCAAACCCTGCTTACCTCATGATCTAAGGGCCTCTGAGACCTGTGAAAGGGCCATTGATTTTAACGGCTATTGGATCAGATCCTCCTCCTTAGGTATAGCCCCATTAATTTCATACAGCCTGTTTATGTGAGTAAATTGGCCCCAGTTTGGCCCCAGGTCTGTGACTTTCCCAGCCCTGGGAAAAGGCAGAAATCCCTGTCATGTTCTGCTGTATGGTCTATCCCGTCCAGCTGGAGTTAAGTGTACCTCATTACTCAGGGAAATTTGGATTTGGACAATTCTTCACTGATAAACAACATATTGCCGTAATTAGCGAGTGTGGACTGGGAATCCTGGAAATGGAGTCTGTCCAATCTGTCAATTTAGGAACATATTGTTTAATTTACACAGTGCAGCGCATTGTGCAACCTGAGAAGGCTCCCTCGCCCGTCCCAAGCAGGGCTTTCTGCTGCCTCCAAATCGTGCAAACAGCTATCAAGTTCAGACAATAATTTTGACACTCTCCTTTTTCCTCTTGGCCTCTGTGTCTAGGTTGAAAGTGAACATGCACGGCTGAAAGAGGCCATGCACGGTTCCCGTGCAACCACAGCCAAGTCGTTTTTCACAGCTAAGCCCTGAGGTTCCCCATTTTCCAGCAAGAAAGTTGACCAGGAGGGGAGACTTTGTGCAAGGAGCATTGTGAGAGGGAACAGTACGGCCCAAATGATTAAGTACCAGATTCACCACGCAAGACCCTGTGCTGGTGTACCCGTGCACTGAGGATCCTGCCCTGCAGGGTGAGAGAAGCCCGCCAGCCTGGACTACAGCGTGGAGTCCAAGACCACCATCCAAAACCTGCCTCACAGAGTGCTGTTGGTTTTATTTGCAAATTACCTCCAGAGCCATGAAAAGGCTAACAGAAATGCACAGCGTGGTTGTTTTGATGCAAGTGTACAGTATTAGATTTCTACCCTGACCAACCAGCCTCACGGAGCATCACGTTTTGCCTCCCATTCTCCAGGCCAGATTCTTCTTCAGCTACCAGACTTCCCTCTCATCATCCTGCTTGTGTTCTAATCAAAGCAAACCACTCTAACTTTTAAATGAAACTAATTTTCATATTGTCCACATATACATACAGTTAAGAAATTACAGTGACAGTGATAAAAAATGTTAATTTTTCTTTCCAGATGCTTGTAAAACAGCCTTAACATATGTCCGCTGTTTAATTAACAGAGCGGCAGCATGGTGGAGAGAAGCCAAACTAATAATTTAAAGAAGCATTCTCCCTCGCTTGATTTGAATCCCAAAACACATCCATCATGTGCATTTCTGAAACTGAAAAAGATTTAATTTTCTGAACTTTCAGCAAACATCATAAAACAAGTCAAAGAGAAACCTGGAGTCAGGAGTGATCGCCTTTGAAAGAGTTCAGCTTCAGAACTTGTACAAGAAATTCATTTCATTAAGTGACTAAATACTCTAGAACTTTTTTTTTTTTTTTTAATTAGCTTTTATTGTCATCTCAAGCTGGGTGGCCAAAAGGTGTCATTCTGCTGCTCAGGTTCTAGTCCTGAGCTGCCTCCTTGCTCAGATTGATGAGGATGTAATTCCTTCCTACAGAGCCAAGATGCAACTAGTCATCTCTCACACACTCCCAGACCCTTTTCCTGTAATGTTCATGCACTGCAAAACTTCTGGAGTCTCTGTCTTTACCCCCCAGGAGGTACAGACATGCTGCCACCCCATCTTATAGGTGTGGGACTGAGACAGTTTAAATTGCATGTTCAGCACACGCATTTTAGCTGACTCCACTTTTGAAATCCAGTTGTCCACATGTCCCTCAACCCAAGCTCTGGAGGGGAAGAGATGAGGATGCTGAGGACTTTGGTGCAAGCGGGGGCAGATGAAGTGAGGAGACACCAGCCCAGCACACGGCTGATATCCCAGGCTCTGCTCTTCCAAGTGCAGCACCAAGAGTTGGAGCCTGAGCTGGAGCCAGGCTGGCTGCTATGCTGGGTACAGAGCAAGTGCTGGTCTCTGAGCTCACACATGCAACGTTTCCCTCCTGTCACGGTCCACTCAGTGGACTCGTGATGGTTTGTTTACTATGATCTCGAAGCGCAAAAATCAAGGAGACGACGCCAAGGGGTTATGCTTCAATTAAACAGCACAATTTTATTGTTTGCCCATAAAGCGGCTTGCGATAGGTAAAAAGACAGAAAGTGAAGGAAAAGATAAAGTAAAAAGAAAAAGGAAAGAGGATTATAGCTACCACCACGGGTCCAAGGCGTCCCTGTGGTCCCAGGTCCAGGCAGCGTCCTGCCGGTCCTTCCGATCGTCGTGCTCCTTGGTGGGGGAGATCTCCTAAAATTTGGTTGCTAAAGAGTCCTCTTTTATGCCGAGCAATACATGTTGCTCCTCCTCTGGCCCATGGCTTCTTTTCAGTCCCTGCCTTCTCGAGTAAGATTATCACGCATGTAATGGTTCGTCATAACGACACCAGTTGTTATGCGGCCTTATCGTAGTTGTTCCTTCCAGCGCCGGGTATCAGGGAGCGGCACAGTACTTCTCGTACCATGCAGTTCTCCTTCAGGGTCTTGGCGTCTCGGTGTCCATGAGGAGCACATTCCATCTCCAGGTCTCTGTTAGCAGTGCTGAGACAATATCGTTCTCTTTAGACCAACTCTTACACCTCCGTCCCCTCACATAGACAAGGCCAGAGGGACAAGATGAGCGTAAAACTATCACTTGAAAAACTGGCACAGAGATCATGTCTGTGAAGCCAAAGTGAACTTCGCAGCAGGGGACCTGCCCTGCCTCTGAAATCTCATGGAGACCTTCATCCCCCACCACCCCTTGTGTCCCTGCAGTGACTCTGGGTTATTTAAAGGTGCACAGAGCTCTCCTTACCACAGGCCATGGTTGTCAGCCAGCAACAGCTTGTATGTAGAAGGGATCAAACCCCACATGGAGGTTACTCTGAGATCCATGGGGGAGGAAAAGATGCCACCACAGCCATTAACCACTTCTGGGATAACGACACATTCAGAAAGCCAGCACCACCCACCTCTCACGGTCAGAAATGATGCTTTTGTCCCCCATCCTCTGCAAAGCTAATGACTCCTCCTGAGGGACAAATATGCCTGGGGAAAGGAGGTTGCGTTTTATCAACCTGACGGAGGAGCCTCTGTTCCCAAAGAGACACATGGAGTAAAAGATAAAGCAGCACGGTGCTGACTGAGGGAATACAACTTTTCCTCTGTGAAAAGGAAGAGATTTGTCAGAGGTGATGGTCTGTTTTATTATTGTATTAAATGGAAAAGCACATTAAAAGACTGCTGTTTAATACTAACCAGGAAGAGGAAAGATGGGGACAGAACACTTTCCTTCTACTCCTTTTGTAGGAAACGTTCGGACATAAAGCAACTCAGAAACTAATCTGCTGATAGATGAGACTGTGAGTGTTAATTGACCCTTTGATCTCCCAGATGTTATTTTGAGTCTTGCAGGGAGGGACATTAATGAACCTGAAGGTATTAAATGAATCCTTCACTTGCAGTGGCAGCGTTGGCTCCCAGCAGAGAGCATCCCTTCGGGCTGGCCATGCTCTGGTTGGTCTTCTCGAAGGGAGCAAAGGCATGGAGACAGGGATTACAGCACGCACACAACAAGCAGGACGAGAGCACCCAGCTGTAGTTACCGGGAAGCCTTCATGCTCTACATGGCCAAAGGGAGTTGAAATCTTGGATCAGTGTCACTGCTAATCCTAGCACAGCTGGATCTGTTTATCACCTTTCTCCTTTCAGAGCTCACCAGGAGGGTGGTACCAACAGACCTGGTCATGTCTCCCCAGGTATCGGTCATACTGGTGCAACTCTGCAGCCTTTGGGATGGTCACACCAAGCATTCATTTTGCCTTGTTGTTCTTAATGTGGAACTTCAGGCTGTTTTTTCCAGAGGTCCTTCTCCAAAATTGTGAGACCATTGGGCCACGGGCAAGGTCACCACCTAGCAGCAAGGACTGAGTTGCAGAACCCATGCAACAGCCTGAGCCAGCCTTGTTCATGTCATGGCCCTACATGCTATTAGTGCCATGATCAGACAGAATTTCTCCAAGGCACGCAGAGAGTGGGAGGACCATTTTGGATGAGGTTTCTCCTTAATCTAAAAGCCGGAGATAAACATTTGGGAAAAAATCACGAGCAATGAGTCAGTTAATATAGCAGAGACTTCCTCCAGAAACCTGGCCAGCTCTTTCCATTAAAGAGCTAGTCTTTGGCTAGCTCTCCAAAGGAGGCTCAGTGACTGTGTACATTAAAAATGCTATCACCATTATGGTCTGTTCACTAAAGGTACAAGAGCATGACAAATATATGTAATTTGCAAATTGGCTGGTCTTTTGCAATAATTTAGAGACACTAGTTAGAGGCAATAGAAATCTAACAATTACTGATGTTTAAGGTTTGCATTGTTGCTCTGTGAATATTTCATGCATAAATGAACTTCTCCTGGACCAACCGCTGTTTCTGATGAGGCGCTCTGAGGCTTTATTGCCAAATACACAGCAGGGCTCCCCCAATGAGCCACATAACGGATGATGCATCACCTTCGCAGCTTAAATAATGCAGGGTATCTGCATTTTATAGAGTGATGGTACACTTTATTTACATATCAAGTGAGTGGCCATACTGAATATGAAGAAATATGTGAAGGAAAGGACATGCCACCTTTAATATTTCATATTAGCAAGCACCCTGCAGGAAAAGCCTAGGCAGATAGAGATGTGAGCTAAACCGCCTGATTTCTGTGTATGCATGTGTCTCTCTGAGAAAATGTTTTGCAAAATTGATGAAATATATCCCCTTCCCCATTCTTGCAAACTTCTTCAGCACTATTGGAAACAAAAGGCATAATCTGCCAATCGGAGATGAACTTTCCAAATGTCATTTGTTTGAGAAAAGAATCAAGACCATTCTTAAAATCTCATCCTGTTCCTTCCTGGGGCTGCTGGGAGATGTAGTCTTGCTCTCTATCACTGCAAAGGGAGACACAGGGGATTTCTGCTTGTAGGGGGCCACCCACAAAACCTCATCATCCTGCTAGGACTTCAAGGAGGCCCAGACCCCACAGAAAGAGCATCATCCAAAATGCAGGACTGTTGCAACAACTGATGATTCCTCCTCTGTGAACCAGCCTGGGTTGATAGAGGGGAAAACAATCCATAAAAGCAAAAGCTAGCTCTTCCCTATGAAAAATGGGGCTTGGACATCATTGTCCATGTGGGACTGGATCTCAGGGTATGGATCTTCTTTCTGGAGTGGGTTATCCAAGCATCCAGACTTGACCCACTCATAAAATCCTCCTTCCTCATCCTTGAAAGCCCTTCAGATCTCAACCCAGCATGGCCATGTTCAGCAAACTGGTCCAAGCACACAGCTGTTGTTCTGTCATTATTGTCCCCCCGGTAGCTAACACGGGTGTGAAATTGTTTAAAGCAACAATCTACTCCCTCCACGGAAAGAATGACCCAGCCAAGCACAGGCATCGATTCACCACCTGCTTTTTTGCAGGACTGGTGGGGCTGTGCCTGCCAGCAGCACACCACAGCCCCCTCCCCTGTCCAGCGTCTGTGTGAGAGCATGCAGCGTCTCCCTCGCGTTATGCCTCATTCAAAGAACTGATGTGTACCAGTCCTTTTTTGTACAAACCTATTAAAATTCCAATGCAAATGACCGGATTCACAATCTGAGCTTCATTGAGAAACACAGTTTCCTGCTTTGCCCAGTAATGAAATTATTGGTTGTGCAGATGCTCCATTTCTAAGCTAATTCAATCTCTGACCAGTTTTTTTAAGACTGTATGTGTGAGGGCAAGAGTGTGCGGATGTGCAGGTTTGTGTGTGCGTGCACACAGACAAACACATCTGCACAGCATGTTTCTCAGCGCACAGATCTGTAGTCTATTTAGTTAGATAGCCAATTATAATTATAAATGCAATGGGAATACAAGCAGTATATTCTATAGACACGATTAAAAATAAACTGGGAAAGCTAAAAGCAGCTTAGTTGCCAGAAACTAATACACTACAGGGGCAAGTTGTGGAAATGCCTGATTATTCTCTTTTGCTCACTCCATCCCTGGGGGATCTTCTTGAACTGTTACTTTAACTGCTCAACTTGCCTTTTCCACTGTGATAGTCAGCAGATGAAGCCCTTCACATTTAAGTGTAATAGTGCCAGAGAGACCAACTGCTCCTAAGAGTTACGACCTATAAATGTCGCTTCTGTGTCAGAATGAGAATGTGCCACTGAAGATGCTGAAGTCTGCAGAGGGTTTGCTTGACAATTCATGCAGGCCATTAAACTTACTCCTCCCCTCGTTCCCCCAGCATTGTGTATGCTGGGATTTCTTGCTTGCTTTCACAGCTTTCTGAGTAGTTCTTCCAAAGTTGGCAACATCTGAGCAATTTATCCCCGGGACAGAGTGTGCGGCGCAGCATTTGTTCAAGTTGCTCTTCTTTTCACCTGTCACAGCAAATAAGAGCTCCAGGACAGACTGCCTGTACTTCCCCACACCAGGTGTGGGTATCTTTACCCAGAGCAGAGGGGAAACGGAGATGGACATTAGATGATACCAGGATGTGACAAGGAGGGCTGTACAGTGGATGTAAGTCAGCCCCCATCCCGGCTGATGGCCAGATGCAGCATGTACAGCTCGTTCCCTTTGCCCGGGAACCTGCCAGCCTTCTCCATCCATGCTTGTCCCTTACTGGAGGTGCCTTGGGGAGTCAGGAAGGAGAAAGAGAACTACTTAGATTGCTCCATAGCACCCAGCTGTTTCTGGCCAAAAAAACTTGTTAGAGGCATTTCAGTCTGCATTGGTCAGGAGGACACGATTGCATCTCAGCCTGAAGGGTACAACAAGAACAACAATAGCTGAGCGCAGGGGTTTTTCTTGGCTCATAAACCGCTCTGGCTTTAGCTGAAAGTCCAACTTACGGCTGCCATACGCACATCTCAGAAGTGCAGGCATTTATGCCACATCAACGTCTAGCCCAGCGCCCACTTTCACTCAGGTGTGAGACAGAGGTAGCTAATACTCATTCCAGTTACCTCTTAGACCCTGACAACTCACTCATATGGAGTGCATGGGAGCCTGGGGCACGCTGGTCCCGATGGCAGGTGCAGGTACACCGCAGTGCACTCGGCAGTGCATGAGCAGTGTAGGACATGGACAGCATGGTGCCGCACACCTGCTAATGTTCCTGCCCCTTTTCTTTCTGCAAAAAGAGAGTTATGTTTGGGAGACCTTGGGAAGGGAGGAAAAGCGTCTCTCTGGGAGTGTGATGGTATAGAAAACCACAGGGCTTGGTGCTGCACGGCTAACAGATCATACCCCATGGGGATGGCGGGGCAGAGAGGAAAAGCCACGGGCAGCAGAGGGGGTGAGGCTGGGGTGAGAAACCAGTCCTTGCTGCAGGGCAGACCTGTGCAGGGCTGTGCAGAAAGGCTGGACCAAATCCACGGTGCAGCTGGAGGAGGGTGACAGACCCTCTGCAGTGAATGGAAGCAGATCATATGGGCGGCTGCTTTCTGGATAGGGAAAAGGAGTAGGATGGAGGTGTGCTGTGAGACTGACCGGCAGGGCTAACTCCACTTGGGGTGTTATTATGCTTCACAACTGTTTGAAATCTGGAGGAACAAGCCTGTGATAGCCACAGCCTGCGGAAAGTTAGATGCTGCCATCCAAGAGCTTCTCCTCGTTTAACCCTCCACTCCCGCTCCATCCCATCCTGAGGTGCTCCAGGACCCCCACAGCCCTTCCCACAGTGGTTCTTCCCCTTCCCAGCCACCCCAGGCATCAGCCTCTCCCAGCTCCATCCCCTCCCCAGTGGCTGGGGGCTGCCGATCCCACCAGGCAGGGGTGAGGATGCAGCAGCTGATTTTGCAGCCACTTGACCAGAGACGCTGGTTGAAGTGGGACTGAGATGGGGAGGGTGAAGAGCTGAGGATCCTTTTGAGACTGCCACCTGGGACTGGCAGCACTTCTACTAATGCACAGTGAACAGCTAAATCATACATTATTGATTTGTCAGACGTATTTGCATATAAATAAGCATGATCATTCATACAAACTTTAATGTTGTTGTTCTCCCTTTAGTGTTGTGATCACAGATGAATGACTCTAGTTAGACACAATTCAGGAAAGCTTGTACCACTGCAGCAAAGTAAGCTGCTGATTTAAAACTACATTTATTGGAGTGTAAGTGTGACAGTCTATTGGTGAATTTGGGGATAATTAGTCTAAAAGACAAGATAAATGAATCCTGAAAGTGGTATTGTGATGAAGAAATGATCCCTCCATGCTAGTAAAGCTTTGATGCCAGAAATATTGTAAATGATAATTAACTGGGAAACACAGAGGAATTATATTTCAATTGTGTTTTCAAAAGGACTTAGAATTTTACAGACAAATTGATTGGGTTCTCCCCCTCCCCCAGCCCTGTGATTATGAAAGATTGTCTAATTTACAACATGAACTATGAAGCATATGACAAATCACTGGCTTGCTTTTATGAATCTTGTTTGTACGTTTCTCCCTGGTAGATATCTGCTTATTGTTTTTAAGCAAACCAAGACATGTATTTTTCAATTAGTCTTTCCCCAGGCCTAATCTAGACAGATCTGCAGGCCAGCACAACACACTGACCCATGAAAATTATATCTGCTGTATTAATTCATTAAGCATTGCAGGATCAAGCTGTAAGATCTCACTCCCTGATAACATCAGCAGCATGAGCCGGGTTAGTCTGCATCCCTCCCCTGAAAAGAAAATATTATAGATTGTGCAATGCAGGGGAAACATTGCTTGCTAACACTTCATTTTAATTGTCCTAAATTAGAGCTGAAGACTTACAAAACTGTGCGTGACAGCCAATGAATACCAAATGAATTCATTAGGATCAACGCTGTTACAATGAATAACTAACGAATCTATAACAACGTCTATATCCTTTATGCCTCGGCTGTCGGCCGCAGCAGGGAACCCTGGAGGGAACCATCCTGACCCTCAGCTCGCTGGGGCCAGCACGCTTTGCCCCATGCCTGCCTCTAATGGCAGCTCTAAGTGAAGCTGGGTGTCACCTGGACTGCCCAGGATCGGGGCACGGTGCAGGCAGAAGGAAAAGAGGATCAGATGGGACACTGCAGGTGAATTGCAGAAGCAGGGCACAACCGCGAACCGCTGTGTTTTGGGAGATGCTGCCTGGACACCATGGGGCCAGAGATGCAGCTTGAGCCACCTCCTGCTGCTCGTTCCTGCCTCCGGAGGTGTGAGGATATCCCAGCATTGCTGCTATTGATCTCTGCCTGATCAGGCATCATCAGGCCTGAGATGGGCTAAAAAGTGCCCAGTATCACCTGTAACTGGTGCATCAGGCTCAGCATGGGCACTCTGAGCCATCTGAGAGGCTGCAAGCGTCCCACAGTGTTTCGGACTGTCAGGGTCCTCTGTCTGTGCTCTGGGGCAGGAGCTCTCTGAACACAGAAAGGTGTGGAAGGAGGAAATAAGAAGAGAAACAGCTTCATGTGCACAGTTTGCACCTTGTATTCCTCTGATGGGAGTCACCATAACTCACACAAACTTCAGTGAGTTGGGACTGCAAAAGAAGGGGAGGAAAGGGGTTTTTATGACTATGGAGAGGTTTTATATGTCATTGTCTTCCTCAGTGGAGGATCTTAAATTTTTTTGGGTGGATATTCAATGAAAGAAAATACAAAAGACAATGACTCAGCTAAGTTGCCTCTCAAACCACTGCAGCTGTGTTGGGTAAGGGCGCCTCAGAGCAGGAAGGCATAAAGACCACCCTGCCAGAGAGCATCTGGGGACACTGCAGCCGATACCAAGCCATGACCAGGTTTCTACCAACAGGGAGGAGGAAAACACTGTAGCAAAGAATTTCTGCTAATTGGATGTTCAAAGAAACACACAGAGAACCAGGGGAACGCTTCATTCAGCATCACTACATCAATGTTCTTTGCTCCCAAATTATGCCAAATTCTTCTTCCTCTGGTTGAGGTTCCCATACTTTTTTGCCCAGACCCAGTGCTTGTGAAGGAGGAGGGAATATTTCTGAGTTGGGGAAAGATTTCCCAGGAGCCCAGAAATTTACATAAGGTCTCAAGTTAATGGCATTGGTTTCCTTTAAAAGGGATGCCCTACTGCATGTGGACCCTGTCCCAACATGTGGCAGAGATGCCTCAGCTTCCCTACCCCTCTGTACCGGGTGCAGCCTTACTGGTGTAGGTAATGAAACCTGGCAGGTGAGCTCTTGTTCTTGCTTTCATTTTTCTGCCCCACTCCCTAAATAATGGTTACTGTCCTGAAAGGGGAACATGTTTCTGACGCTGACTTCAGCACACCTTCACCAGCACTTTCCATGGAGATACCAGCATTTGCAGTGAAGCTGCAGAGGCTGGCAGACAAGTGTCTGCTTGCTTTGAAGTGGACAACAAGGGGCAATTGGTTCTTAACGTCACTGCAGCAAAGCTTCCTGAGCCAGCACAGCTTGGTCAATGCTTCCAAGTCATTTTGAGCTCTTGGAACGAAAAGCCTGGGTTTTGTATGAAAAAGTGTCTGGCTTTATAAGGAAGAGGCTATGGGAACCCTGAGGAAGGAGCGCCAGGCAGCAGATGAGGACAGCTGGGAAAATGGAGGGACAAGGGGCAATTTTCCTCTGAAATCTGGATTGCAGGAGCAGGGCCCATGTCTTGCCAATGTACTTTTGGGAAATGTAGCTCATCCTGGAAAAAGAAAGCAAAAGCCAAGCATGTGCAGCGAGCCTCTCTGGTGTGCAGCCGCCTCCTCCGCTCAGGCTGTTTGCAAACTCTCTCTATGCTTATCATCATGTAATTGAAATAATGCGTATTGACAGAGACTTGAAAACAACTGCTCAATTTTCCTGAAAATTCAATTAAACTTCGTTTATTCTGGGGATCGATCCAATTAAAAGGGGGGAAATTTCAGATCGTCCGAGCCTTACAATCCATCTTAACACACTGTGTCTATCACCGTGATGTAATAATTCCCCCAATCAATGCTTTAAAAGCATTTAGCAGTCTTGATAATGAACTTTTGTCAAAATAGCCTTACAAAGCAATAAATGAGAGCAGATTAATATGCAGTCATAAAGCTATGAATGGTTTAACACTTTGAAAGGGTTGCTTCATAAATTAGACTTATTTATTTATTTCTTTATCATAATCTCTCTCTGATACTATTGCCCAAGGTTTTGGTAGACAAGAAGAACCTGGGCTTCTGGGGCAATTCTGTGTGAGGAGAGAAATGGATGGATCTGAACTGAAGGATGCCACATCCTGGCCTGGTTTATTGGCATTACAGACAATTCCCGTGGCCATCGTGGGCAAAAACAGAGTAGTTGTAACTAAACTTGTTGTCATAGCAGTGACTTTCAGATCTTAAACAAAGGAATGACTGTTCAAAGTTCCAGCAAGGCTGATTCCCACCCACTGAACTGGCCCCGTTAGACCGCCTTAGGACTACCATAAACGTATGAAAGTCCTTTCACAACCACTGCGGATTGAGAAACATGCCCCATTCTGACACCGCAAGGGCTTATGCAACGGCTCTTAATTGTGGCGTTTCTTTAGGAAATGCCCAGTTTAAATGTTTGTCTTCCCTGTTACTGATTTAAGATATTAAATCATCTTCCTAATATCATTGGGGCTTCAGGCCGAGCCCAGCAACTCCCGTCTTACTTTATAACATCTGTGGATACCATGCATTTCTATTTTCGGCTGGAAATGGGTTTTGAATAGTTTTCTACTTCTCACATACATAACCGTGCTTAGAAGAATTACACCTCTCCCTTAATGCACTCTCAATGTGATTTTCACAACAAGAAGATTTCCTGATCTTGTCTGGTGCTCACTAGAAGACTTAAAATTAGCAAAGACTCAGCTTAGAAATGGGGACCTGAGAGGGTGCATTACTGCCCGAGACAGGAGCTGGGAAAATGCTTCTACTCCAAAGGAGGTTATGATCTGCTCGTTCAGAAATGCAATTTCCATTTTAATATTAATTTTAAGTTTAAGTGCTCTGGCTAAAACTCCCTCCTGATAAAGTCTAGTAGAGAGCAACCTGTGTGCAAGACCCCGCTGCTGGAGATGGGCAAGTGGTTTCAAATAATCACTTTTATTCTTTTCAAGTGCCATGAAAAGTTGTTTGCAGTGTGTGCGTGGTGGTGCAGGGTGACAGCTCGCAGGAGACAGGCAGAGAGCAGCTTTGCCCGTTCCTTGTTGGGCTCTTTTAGCATGTCATTAAAGCACTAGGCAAGCTGCCAGCTTTTGGAAAGGAACCCATATGATGCAGACCTTGAGCTGCACTGAGGATTTCACCATCCTGGGGTTCAGTATCCCTCTGGAGCTGCAAGCACTGCAAGCTACAGGCAGACGGTGAAGAATCCAGGTCCACAGGGTCTTCACCAGATCTGAAGCCTTAAATTTGCATAGCTGAGAGCAATTGGTCTGGTTTTCAGGGATGCTGTGGCCACCCTGATCTCTTTGCACTTGCTGTGTAAAGTCAGTTCTCCATCTCCCACATTACGTCTCTGCAGTGGAGCGCAGTGGTCCTGAAACAGCTTGGAGCAGCAGCCCAAGGTATTTGAAGACACTAAATGGAAGGAGAAAAACCACTGCACTGAGTGGGAGCTGCAGGAAGAGTGGAGCCTGCATCCGTCTCTCTGATACTATCAGTCAAAGAGGTTTCATACTATTATCTTAATCCTTGCAACTTGCTAGTTCCTGCAAACTGGATATGCACCAAATCTATACCATGCTGATTTACAGACATTTTGCCAGGGCTCAATAAATGTAAAGCACACCAGCACCACATGAAAAATGTTATCTGTGAAAAACCTTTTAGCTCAGCAGAGATGGTAGTAAGTGGCAGCATTCCCTTTTTGCGAACTTTCAGTGGAAACATTTCATTTGCATATGATATTAATTGCAGAAGAAACAGGCTTGCTTCTCGCCATCTAATCCGCATGGTCTTTTATGTGATGTTTTCCTACAAGGGTAAGGGAGCCAGGATGAATAGTGTAAATGCAGTATGTTCCCCTCTCTCAGCAATCTGCAAAGGAGGTGACCTGTTCAAATTGTTGCTTTCTGAAATGATACGATGCTAATTGCATCCAGTGCCCTGCTTTTTGACTCGCTTTAGATGGCAGCTTTTTTTACTGCTTTGGAAAAAGCCTTTTCCTCAGCATGCCGTGGAGTCACACAGACACTTTCCAGGGCAGTTGCCCAGTACATGCCCAAAATTAATGTGAGGAAATTACAAAACCATGCAAGATCATGAGGTGGATAGATGGCCTGTTGACCTGCATAGGTCTAAAGAAAATCCTGCTATGCCCTCGCTATGTACAGGATTGACATTAATGAGTTATTTTATATTATTTCTGACCACTCAAACCTATTGCTAGACCCTTCACAGAGAAAAAACTACAAGATAAACGTCTCCCAGCTTCATTCCCCCAACTAAAGCAGCTACTTGCCCCCCAGGCTTGTTTTCTCCACAGCCTGGACATGCCCCGTGTCATTCCCTGAAGACCTATTTCTCTGTAGGGATTTTCACCAGTTCATCTTCCCCTTCCCCGCGCCATGGATGCAGGATCCAGCCCAGCTGGGGCTCGGACACGGCTGCAGCAGCAATGCAGAGGCTGGGGCAGCGCCTGCGGCCGGGGCTGCCCAGGGCACACCAGCATCCTGCGGGCAACTGGATGCCGCTGCACTGGTTTTTCCCCAAGGAAAGATTGGGCCCTTCCTTCCTTTGCCTCTAAGAGTTTCTATTTCATGTTTTCATTTCCAGTGGCTTGGTATTTTGGGGGGTGGATAAGGGAGGACTAAAGCGTGTTTCAGGAGTAATCTATTCCTCAGCATTTGGTCCCTTGTGTCTCTTTTGCTGTTCCTTTGAAATAAAGGAATATTCAAGCAGACGAGAAGAAAAAAAAAAAGGTGATTAAAGAATCCTACTAAATCTCAGATAAACGTATGTAAAAAAAAGATAAATCCCAGGTGGAATCATTACAGGTTAAAATTAAACATCTCTTCTGAGCATCACCCAAAAAAATTAAAATACATCCCCTCCCTGCCCCTCACCTCCCCCCCCCCCCCAAAAAAAAAAAAGATTGTTTTGGTACTAAAGGTATTGCAGCAGCTTTAAGGGACTCACAGATCAAACATCATTTGGGAAATTTCAAAGGGTTGTTTCAACAGTATCACTTTCTACCATTCCCCACTCCGCATCCCTTCTTTTTATGTTTTGGTTCCTGATGAAGTTTCAGCTGCTCCTGAAGTCAGTCCTTGTGTTCTTGGCTATCAAAGAGCATTGCAACATCAACGTCAGAGTTAAACTAAAAAAAAAAAAAAAAAACCTCTAAAAAAAAAAAGCATCCCTTTTCCTTTGGAGATCAGAAAGTCAAATAAAAAGGATGCTGATTTGTGGAATAAAGGGTGGGATTCCCTGCTGAGACGATAGGAATCTTCTGACTTAACTGAGTTGAGATTTGAATACATTTGGCCCAGACAAGGGGAGAAAAAAATCCATTAGTTTTGAGAAAAGCCTCACACAGTTTCAAAAGGAAATATGTTAATATAAAAATATATATATAAAAAAAAAAGAAGGAAAAAAAAGAAGATTTGTATGTGTGTTTCAGAGGCCAGGAGTTTAATACTATCAGCCAGAAGCAAAGAGAGAAATTAAATTACATGACTAGCACAAAGTCTTGTCTCCTAGTGCCATGACATGGATGAGGAAACAAGAGACTCTTCCAGCATCCCTGCTGGATCCAGGACCCGTGGCCATTGGAAAACCACCCTGGCCACCGCAAGCTGCCACAGTCATCCCTGTGGCATTGCTTGGCCCCTCCATGAGGTAAAACTGACAACTTGTCCTTGCTTTGGCTCGGGGTTTGCTTCTCAGTAGTCCTCTGGGCTGGTGCCTGGGTCCTGCTCCAGAGCTGCCCCCCACCAAGGGGTCGTCAGCCTCTACCCATCCCTGCCTCAGTTTCCCTCTCTCTGCCATGACCCCAAAGTGCTGCTCTCTGCTGTGTGATAACAGAGACCCTCTGATCCCAGTGGGAAGTTTATTCCCTCCTAATACATCAACCTGATGTACACCAGCCTGATGCCAGACTGCCTGCCCTTCAGGATCCCCATGGTGGTCAAGAAAGAAACCCAAGCTGCATCAACACAGTGCTTCATGAAGCAAAACTGGCTGGTGGTCCCGATGATTGTCCCTCTGACATACTCCTGGGGAGGGCAATGCCCTTACACGTCGAAGGGGAGCTGGCAGGGCTGCTCTGCATCACAGGGTGCTGCTGCCATTGCTGCCCAGGCAGCGGGGCAGGAGCCATGGCCACCAACCTCTCCGGGCTCCAGAAAAAGGCCTTTTTCCACTCTGAAGCTGCCTGGGAGAGCAGGCGGTAACTCATGCTGGTTGTGGCTTCCTACCACTTGAAACATCCCCTGCTCATCACCAGCCTGGGAGCAACGTGGCATATGTGCCATGTCCCTTATTCCCTGCAGAGAGCTTTCCTGCTCCTCTGTGCCTGAGCAATGCTGAGGCACGTGTGGGGACTCACATGAAAATAATCACAAAAGCGTGAGATTGTCCTTTGTAATGAGGCCCCGGGAAAAGCTGGTGGCTGGGGGAAGGTTCAGTCCGGCCATGGAGCGGCTGCCGGCTGTAACGTGGGGTTGTCAAAAGAGCAGCTCAGTATTAAATCCTTTTGATGGTTCTCCTGCTGAGAGAAGAGATGATATCTCATCATTAATGGAGTTGAATTAATATAAATTAGCCAAACAGCTCCTCGACGTTTCCGTTCAGGCAGAGAAAAGGGGTTTATTGGGGAGGCAAAAGCAACGATCCCTTTCACCTCATATTCACTCCACCATCCATAAAGATGCTGCTGACCTCGCAGTCTTCTCTCTCCTCCTCCCCTCCCCTGGCAGGACCAAGGCGATGTAAAATAAAATGATTATATGACATCCCGGCAGCGTGGGGACTGTCCACAGCACAGACCTCTGGTAACCTTTACACAAGTGACAGGTGACCTCTCTAAATCAGCCCTGGGGAGACTGGAGATTTCCAGGAGGGCTGGAGCTTCTGTGGGCCCTGCAGCAGCAGCATCGCCAGCTCGAGGAGTAGAACTTACAGGCAGGTCAGGCTGGGGAACAGGGGACACCTCTCCCGAGTCCCAGACTGGCCCTGAGGGCTATTTCATCTGCTTCTCCACCACATATCCTCCTTCTCCTTCCATCTGAACTGTGAATGTCATCCTCCTGCCCCCCTCGCGCCAGCCAGGAGCAGCACTGGGGGGGTCGGCAGCCCTGCCCAGGGTCACGCTCAGGCTTCCAACCTGCGGGGCCAGCAACAAGCACCAGAGAAACTGCTGTGGGCTGGTTGCAAGGGAACTGCCAAACTCCTGGTAAACAAAATATATAAATACTCTGTATATAATATTTATATATATAATATATAAAATACTAGCGCGTAATTTTGAAGGCAGCAAGGGTTATTATTTACTGAGCAGGTGGTAATTATTTAAGAGAAAACCTAAACCTTAAAGCATGTTTCAGCGAGCGCTTGAAGGTGGCAGAGTGTCTGTCTGTGCATTGAGGTGGAATGGTTCCATATGTCAAAGCATATACCTGATTCATAATTTAAAGCTATAAAAGGCAGACAGGACAGACAATGTATATTATATTATGCATTTTTTAAAGCTACATTAAAAGAACATCATTAAGGTTGCAGAGCCAAGCACTCAGACAGTAGCTATGTCATGCCCAAGGCTGCCTGCCCAGGTTCATTTGAGTCCCTCCTGCCTCGGAATGTGTCATGATGCAGTCCAACAGTATGTATTTTCTCCTCCCTACGCAGGACATGGGATGCACGGTTTGTGCCACCTTACAGAGTGTTTCCTAGCCTGTTATTGTCCTATTGCTGTGGCCATGGGCTTGTTCAACCCCAGCCTGGCAGCAGCAGCTACAACCCCAGCTGGTGTGCACGGCAGGGTTGTGCCAACTCCACATCTTCTCAGCCAGGAGCTCTCTGCGGCGGAGCACATGGGCTACTGGACAAACACCCCCAGCTGCCCTGTGAGCCCAGGACTGGGGCCACCACCCCTGGGAGCGGAGCCCTGCCACACACACAAGGTCTCCAGAGCGACACAAATTCCTGCTGGTACCACAAACTGGTGCAAAACTGCCTGCACAATACCAGAGGAGGGAGTGTGCTATTGCTTCTGGCTTGAAGAAGGAAAAGAGAGAGAGAAAGAATTCAAATGAACTAATTTCTTGTTCTAAGACCTTTTCGCCCCTTTGCAGCTGCTTCTGATACAAAGGCAGAACCTTATCTCCCTGTTGCACGGATCCAGCGCTACAAACAACTGCCTTGTTGTAATGCACAGAATGTGTGGCATCTGACGGCAGCCTACACAGAGCTGAGACGTGAGCGGGAGGCACATTCCCCTCCAGTTTCTGCTCAGCTTTTTTTCTTTTTTTATTCCCCTTCTCTCTTCCCCCTTGAGCCTGCAGCTAGCTGGTTTGCTTTCGGCATCCTCCCCCTGCACCCTACTGAACCACATCCCCATAGTCCATGTAGGCAGCAGAAGTGGAAGGACCCTCATCTTCCCCTCTGCTGAACCTCCCCTTATCCCATGCCGTGCACAGCAAACAGCCTCTTCCACCTCTTTTCACTGCAGGCAGGAGCAGGGGTGTGCAGGCAGCAGGGTCCCCATCCAGTTCCCCATCATGGGCCTCCCAGTTCAGGCAGTGCACGGGGAGAGGGAAGGCGGCAAGGTTATAATCCACCCCAAAAAGCAGATGCTAATCAAAGATGCTGACATTTGAGCTTAGACTCTGGAGACCAACGCTAGCAGCTCAGATGTCCAGGGCTCTAGTGGTATAAGGTGTCTCTGAGGCCTCTGTCATAATATCATCATCTTTATGATTTTTAGTATGCTTATATTCAGGTTTCACTTTCAGGCAGGAAACTGCCAGTTTTAAACAGAGGGGAACAGTATTGTCAGCCCCGATGTTCACAGCAGTGTCCGAGCCTACGAGCATGCACTTCACCTGAAGAGAAGGCAAACATCTATTTTTTCACTTCATTTTTTCAGTCTGTATTTTTGTCTACTACCCATAATGTCCTACAGAAACTACAGAGAACTGTAGTTGTTTTTTTCTCTGAGCAAATGTAGTACTTTTGTGCAAAAGAGGAGGGAAAAGAAGATGAGACAGACACAGGCATATTGCCAAATCTTGCAGTCATGTGCAAGTCCTTAGAAGTTTGAAGGAAAGAATTAGTTAATGCTGGAGGTAAATGAGAAGTTGAAAGAAATTCAGCATGATTTTATGCTGCAATAAGGAGAAGAACTGGGTTAAAATGTGAAAAATCATTGTTATGTATTCCAGGATAACTTAGTGAGACCTTCCTGTTTAACCCAGCAGTTGTCCATGGAGGAAAGCCCTGGGCTCCCAAGCTGGCCATACGGTGTGAGCCGCAGATTGACTGCGAGGAATTGCCATTAGTGATAAGCAGGAATGAATGCCATTTTACTGAACGTTTCAGGCCTCATCAGTCACTGTTTTTCAAGAAGAGCAGCTGAAGCTGGGGCTTGAGAAGTTTACTGGGATGCTGAGGGCCATCAAGATCTTTTCCCCGACAAACATGAAGAGGTTGGTTTGCTTAACCAGGCAAAAAAAGAGACAGAGGTGATACGATCATCCCGGGGTCTATCTGCTCAGGCAGGAAAATAATTAGTCAAGTTGAAGGGGAAAGCTGGCAAGACACTAAAACGTTTAGGTGTGAAATGCAGAGCTGGCTTCTAGCCATCGGAGCAGGAATACTTCTGAGAACACTTCAAACATAAATAGTGGAAGAGAGAAACAAGCTGCTTGCACTTAGTTTGAAGCCACAGATCCTGTAATACTAATGCTCAGGCAGAACATCAGCCTCCGTGGGACTAACAGTGCTGCAGGTCACAGCACTGGCCAGAAAATCCTGTGATCTGCCAGCACATGCTCCAGGAATGCAATGGGATTCAAGCTCTCCACACCTGCTGAAGTGGGAAGCACTCACCAGGAGGCATCTGAGTAGATCCTCGTGAGGATCCTGTTGTTCCCTGGCACAAGAGGTCTCCAGGGATTTAAAGTGGAGCTGGTTTCCACCATGTCTGCACACACTTTTCAAAGCTCCCATGATTTACAGGCTGGTGACGCTAAGGCCAGAGATGGGAGGCACTCATCTCTAAGGAAAGGGAGAATTTTCTTGAGTTCATGTATTCCAGGTAGTTTGATAAAATTGTTGTTTTCCCTGCCAAAATCACCAAGCTACCACAAATACCTTTCGTGCCACACAGAATTCTTTCTAACTGCCCCAGATCTGGAGAGCAGGGAGAGACAGAGAGAGGGAGAAGGAGACAGTCATAGCTCCGACCCACTCCTCCGCGTTGCAGAAACAGGAATTTGTTCTCCAACTGGAATGTGGCTGCTTAATAGGGCCACAGAAGCGAAGAGGCTGCATCTGTAATGTTTCTGTCAAAGCAAATGAGGTCATTAACAGACGAGTTCAGTGATGGAATTGTCTCTCATAGTATTTATTATATGGTCCTTTTCCTGACACCTCCCACTGAGAGAATATTAAATATTTAATGCACACCAAGGCTCTGCTCATTTTTCATTCCCACTTCAGCATTTCAAGTTGGCTCCAATCTGCTGCTAGCTATAAAGTCGACTGGACAATGGACCATAATGAATTAACTCTTTGGAAGCCACCGTAGCATTTACAGGACTGCCAAAAGACTGGGTGCTTTATCATCGCTGACTTACACGTGTGCACTGGAATTCAGTCCTCAATTCATTAAAACAAAGTAGGGGAGGAGGGGGAGGATGGAGAATTTGGGAAATAGATTTCAGGAACGATAAATAAATAAATAAATAAATAAATAAATAATGACGGGGGAGATGGAAATGTTAGCCTGTCAAGGTGACAGGGGTTTATTTACTCATTATTTCTGGAGCTGCTATCTCCAAAAATGAAGGCTGTTCCTGTGCAATATAACAGTCTTCAAAATCCTGAGCGTCACATCCAGATTGAACCACTGATCCTGGGATAAAGTGGAAACAAGACATTTGAGAAATAGCTCACAACCCTGGTCATTAAAAATCTCAAACAGCTCACCAGGAGCCGTGGAGTAGGATGTTTCCCATGGGACGGTACTTGCCACCCATCTGGTGAAGCAGCGACAAATTCAGTCCTGCCTGGTAGTTGAGCTCTCCCGGGATGTCTATACTGTTGAAATGTCAACCTGAACATCTCAACTTCCAACTGCATCTTTGGAAAATGCTTGTCAAAATGTTTACTTAGATGGTGCTTCAGGAGGAGAATGCCTGTCTAGTAAGGACGTGCTCCTCTGTGAATCTTTCACTAGATAGTTCTCGTAGTTACCATACCTAGAACTCCTCACCTCCCTTTGCCCAGAAAGGGAGAGTCTACGGACAAAACTAGCTGGATGGGATGTCTACAGGCTGTTGTTGGAGATATGATTACTATGTGGAAGGAACCATCAGGTGGAATCTGCCAGGGCTTCAGCTGTCCCATCTCCATTCCCTGTCAGACGAAGGTATCTACAAGCATATTTTTCCAGGGCAATCACTACCTTTGTTTACTGCTCCTTTTCCATCTTCCTACAGCATTGGCAGATCTGCAGAAATCATCACACACGTGGTGCCAGGACCCCACTGGGCAGAGAGAGGCACAAAAATGCATTTGGGCTGTTTTCACTCACATGGCAGAGATTTCAAGGAAATCTAACTGTCATACACTTTTACTCGAAAAAAGATCCACTGGCAAATTACTCCTGCTTTTAGACTTACAAGCTCCCATTTACTTATCTGGTTAACACTATCTGTCACTTTTACTGAGATACCAGGAAATCTGATTCCCACTCTCGGTGCGAAAGCAACCTGTATGCGCTTGACCTTTTTAATGTTTTGTAATTCGATTGGGTGGCTATTCCCATATTTCCTTGTCACCGGCCCTAGTAATCTGAGAGGCAGAAGTGGAAAAGACAGCCAGCAAAAGTACAAGCAAACACAAGTGGGAATTAGTTGAGGCCTTGGGATGCCAGAATTACTCAAAGCTACATCCTGGCTGAGAGCGCGGCCAGAGCACGGCTCAGCACCGCGTACGGGCAGGGCTTGCCGCAGCAATCCTACAGTGCCGCCACGCAGTCTTAATGCAAGGCTCAGCTCCTCATGAGCTTTTAGAAGGGTGATTTTTAATTCTTTTTTTACTGTTGCTCTGCCCAGAAAGCCGCAGTATGGCCACAGTTAAATATATATCAGTATAGCCCTATACATCCCTTCCACTAGGGATCAGTCTCGTAGGAAAGGCTGCATTGCATATTAGTGCCAGAATGTTAATAAAACAAACTGCAAATTACAGAGGTGCCTTAGGTCTGTCTTCTGACCTTCCTGCCTTAAAATGGGACTGTTTAAATGAGTAAAAGTAACCTGGACAGGAACAGGTATGTCAGTAAAATCACTTCTAGGCTGCTCTCGTTGGGCATCCACGAGGGCAGCCGTGCAGATGAAAGCTTGCACAAGTGGAAAGTCCTTCTGCAGGGACATTGCTCTTTTCTGTGTAGTTTCCCCATCTATTGAATTGGAACAGTGATGAGGAGAAAGTGTAACTTGGTACCTGAAGTCACAAATTACATGTTCCTGGAAGACCAAAATAAATCTAGAAAGTTTAATTCTAAACTCTCTTGAAAATGCCTTCTACTGCCAGCCCCCAAAATCTCAAATCCCCCATGTGGCTTCATGTGAATAAATCACAGTTCTCTACAATTAAAATTCTTTTAATTCCTGCGCCAGGAATCCCAATGAAATGCCACACATTTTCTCATAAGCCCTTGTGGTACAGGCGTTCCTCTTCTTACAGACACCAGCGCTCAGCCCTGGGTGGGAGTAACCAGCATCTCCTGCTGCCCCTGGCTGAGGAAAGGACAGAACCAGTTGTTCAGTCTGTGCAGTGTGATCCCAGAAGCAGAAGCTCCATTTGTTTTTGATTCCTTTCAGCAAACCTATCCCTACAGATCGCTTCCAGCCCAGCACAGAGTGCTGGTAAATACGCCCTCAGTAGCTGCAGCAGTTGGCATTTTCAAATATTCATTTTTTCAAAGGATGGCTTTTCCTCCTCCAGCCCCTTAGCAGAGAGCTTTGCTCTTTCCTGTACTCAAATTGGCTGCCATGGATATGTTCAGTTTTTTACTTAAAATATCTCTTCTTCCCTCCAGTGACTATAAACAGAGAGACAACAACGCAGAACTGCCCCAAATTAATGTACAAATTAATGTACAAATGTACATTATGGCAGCCGCTCGGTTTATTTATTTATGTGGATTTGGCCATTTTTTTCTTCGGTCCTTAACAAAGGGCAGTGGATTTGAATGTGTGCAACTGAAAATAGCTCCTAAAGAGAGCCTTCTGCTCATGATGTGGCTGCTTGGCTTCCAGTGCCTTCTGCTCACTGCTTGGGGTGAAAAATATCTATTCTTCTTTTCTTCATTTCACCCCAAAATAACCTATTGATAGGAGATCAAACACAGGCACCAAACTTACAAGCAGCAGAAGGAAATATCCTCCAGTGTTAAGATAAAACCATCATTTTGCCACTGGGCATTGCCATAAAAAAAACAGGGCCAAAATTCAGCTCAAATACCAGCATCAATCCTCATCTGGGTAACGGGAAGATCTGAGCCTTTTCCGATACAAGGAAGAAAAAATTTAATTATTTGGGACACAGCATCATCCTAGAGAAACTGGCAGCAAGATGAGCATACCGATCAGCTTAGGCTGTAAGTACTTAGGTCTGTTTTCATAAAGGACCTAGAAAAATAGAGCCTCCTACCAAGGACTTAATGATCCTGAAACATGCTATTTTAATAATTGCTGTATAATTGAGTCAGTATTCCAGAAGGTGCATATCCAGAGACACTTCTACCCAGCACAGGGTATTCCAAGCAAACATTTCAGCTGATCCCTCTCTCGTAACCCTCACATCCAAGTTTTGGAGACCTTGGTCACTCTTCAACCCTATTTTAGGATCCTCACACCCAAATGACCTTTCCAGGGGTTACAGATACCCTGCATTTTGCAACATCAGATCCTTTCTGTTCTCTGCCAATAATTAACTGTTTCAGCGACAGAACTTCCCAATTCATTCTGAAGGAGTCTTTGCTTTCTCTGGAAGCATTGCTTGTATCCCAAGGAATTCCAGATTAAAGGATTCTTGGAAACAGTAGGTAATGTGCTGACTTTGGTTGCAAAACTTCACATGCTTCCAGTGTCTCTATGCCAATATTTTCTTTTCCTGAAGTCAAAGGTGATGCTTACTGTTTCATTGTACAAGTATATTTTTTAAAAAAGAACCCTGCTGTACCTGTTCATATTTTGGGTTCAAGTCCTGGTTTGGAATAGTTTAAAATTCAGGGCATATTTAACAGGCAGATAAGCCAGGAGGAGTAAAGACATGACAACAGTAATAGTCAACTAACATCAAGATCAGCGTGACATCTGGGCTTTATATAAAGCACATTTCCCAGGACCAGGCAGATAAATGATTGGGGTGTGCCACTACAGCGATATTCCTCTTTATGTAATCGTGTGCCCAGGGACTGGGATGGAAGCACCAATGTCTGGACACGGGTGTATCTTATATTACACAAACACAACATATTAAGACTCTTCTGCAGTTATTGTGACTAAGTTTGGCATAGACATGGTCCACTTTTGTGACCTTATGCATAATTATCATAAGGAAAAGCCCCTCATGGACTGAGACCTCTGTCAACTCAGCACACAGGCAGGACAGTGACAGCCATCTAATGGTGATAACACGAGACTGTGAGAGCAAAAAGAAGCTGGACACCCAAATCCCACTGATCACCAAAAGGTGCTGGACAGCCTCATGGATGGCTCCTGAGCTGCCTCCAAATCAGTCCTGCCAAAGAGGGGCAGGGAAGCGACCTGCTCTCATTCACATCAGCAGCACATCTATTCTCCTCTCTTTCCCCAATTCCTTTTTTGCCTTTTCTTTCCTCTCTGGCACTTGAGCACTGATGCAAGAATTTCAAGCAACATCAACCCTGATGTAACTCCATTTGATTTACCAGCAGCTGGAGGCTACTCTTTGCCTGCCGTCGCGCTGAATGGCAGATGCTATGAAAGCCCTGTTCTTGCCTTGACAGATCTCAGGTTAAAACAAAGGTAGTGGAGACCTTTAGACACAACAGCAAGTCACGAGGGAGGAAGAATCTGGAAAGCTCCCCTTGAATTTAAACAGTAGGTGTACCAGGCACATTTGCCACGGTCTGGATTACAGTAAATAACAGCACTTTGGAGCTGAGAAAACTCTGCTACATCAGGGTGGTGAGAGCAATGCTAGCTGCTAATGTTGGGGACGGATTTCTTGGGCATCCCAGTTAGATCATGTCCCACCACTGGGGTATTGTAGCAGGTCCGTGGCAGTTAGATTGTGCCTGTTATAACCAGGCAGATCTGTCAAATGTCCAGAGGCTCCAGAGTCACAGCAGCAGAGCTATGCAGAAGGATGGGTTCTCCATTCACCAGCAAAACTTTCAAAATGAGGGTGAAGGTAGAATCTAGGGGCCAAAAGGCAGCTATCTTGCTTGGTCACCTCACATTTTTTATTTCTAAATTCTGAAAAGCCAACGTCAGGCTGTTCTGGGCCAGGCAAAGTATTTCAGTTCAGTGTGGAGCATTTTAATTCAAACAAAAGAATGTTTTGAAATGCCAAATTCATTTGAGCTGTGAAGTCTAAGTGTTCATTTTGCAAAGACTGAAAAGAAACACTGAATGGTTAACATTATTCTTTTTGATCCAAACAGTTTACCCAAAATGGGAGCTTGTTCATTACAAGTTCCTGAAACTTGGCATAATCTTTGACCCAAATACAAAAGTGCACTTAAAGGTGAAAAGGAACATCCTTAAGTAAAGGCAAGAAGATTCGCATTTAAAATACTCTGCCTTATCGGCTGAACAGGCTCACTCCTTGAAACTGTTTTCACAGGTGACCTTATTCATGACCAGCCCTTCCCAGTTCAGTGCTCATATAGCCATATTCCAGTGTGTTTTGGCAGGATCAGTGCCAAAGTAATACAGATTTGTTACTAAAAACTTTGTTCCCAGTTTTTTTTAAAAAAATCTCCAAAACACTGCGCAGGACTTTCATTTTCTTGGGCACCTGCAACAGAGATATTTAACAAACAGGGGCAGTGATGCTGTGATTTTTGGTCCTTTTTGAGGAATCTCAGTATTATCTCCACCGAAGCAATTGCAGTTGGAAGTTGGCTGCTCTTTTTATTTAATTTGGACAACACCAGGACAGCTAGTGTAAATGGCCATAGCTCCACTCCAAACGTCAGCTGGTGTTATGCTAGCTGAGGATCTGCTCCAACATCTGTTCTCTGGTTTCTCAGCATCTTAAAGTATTACATGGAAAGGTGGCAAAGTACAGGACTTATCGCATGCAATAGAGCATTATGAAGTGATTTGTGGTGGCTGAGGAGTCCTGCCATTCACTTCAGGGCTGTGGCTCAAACCTTTGCTCAGCTGTATTGCTTCTCAGCAAAGAGGTACTGGTGCATAGGTGGGGAAGGTGGCAGCTCCCGTGCTCCCAGCCCCACAGGTCCACTTTGACCTTGGCTGAGTCAGGCCTCAGTTGCCATGGCTGTAAAAGAGTGATAAGACTAATTACTGCAAGGTGCTTGAATATGGAGAGTGTCAAGGATCATCCTGATTAATGTCTAGGTGATGTCAGAGGGGAAGGAGTTGCATATAATAGATTTTTTTCATGTGGGTTCACATGGGTTACAAGCTGCAACCTTGCAGCTTACCCAGAGCCTTTTTGTGACTTTATGTGAGTGGAAGAGCACGCTGAACTGCTGTGTTTTACAGAGCAGATGCTTGGCCATTGTTTTGGTGAAATGGAGAAAAAATATTAGGACATCATTGGACATGGGGAGGGAGGCTGCCCAGGGGGATTTGCACCCCTAACTCTCTTTAGTTCCCTCTAAAGTCAGATGGAAAAAGAGCATCTTCCAGTGACCTAGAGATGAAGCTTTGGGAAACCAGGTGACCAGCTCAGCCTTGCTCAGCAAATGGAGGGTGGATAGGAGATGTGAGTAGGGTCAAACAGCATTTACAAAAATCCACTGTGGTCCAGATGCAAACCAAGTGGGTCGTTACTGCTGGGAACCCAGGCTGGCACTGGCTACAATTCAGCTCCGCTGGGCACTTTCAGTGTAAGAAGATTTGCAGACTCGCTCTCTCCAGCCCTGGTGAGATGTCATGTGTGTGGTGACCTTGGCTTGGTTTCCCTGGTGCTCGTGCTGTCATTTGCACCTGCGCCAAGTGGAGGGAGAACACCACTGTTGTGGTGCAGCAGCATTTTGCATCCTCTTCAGTGAGGATGCACAAAGTGTTTTACGATTTCATCCACCCAAACACAAAGCAGGACCGAAGATTAGGGAGAAGCAGGGATCCTATTATTACATTACATGCCTACAATTACATTATTACATGCCTATTTGCACTGGCATGCAAAATTGAGTGTAACAGCATCAGAAAATAAAATCCTAGCTCTTACAGAGAATTGTGATATCAAATTCACATGAGAAGAAAAAGTGCTGCTTTCTGATCTTGGTTTCCCTGGTGTAATGTCAGCAATGTGTCATTGATTTCAGTGCATTCGCACCACTGTCAGGCAGAGCAGAGTGGGGTCCATCTGCTCAGGGCATCCTGATAACCTGCCATCCTCTGAGAAGTCACGCTTCCTAGCAAAGCAGACAGTGGCCGGCTGGAGAACAGAGTTGCAACATATCGGCCATGCTGGGGACCTGACCCAGGGCTTCTCCAGATTTGAAAACACCCTGCCCAAGAGCCATGTGTTCAGCTCAGCCCTTTCCTTAGCGTTTGCATGGTGCATGGTACCTGTAATTGTACCAAAGAGCACCAAAGCTCTTGAGGTTTGTGCCAGCCGATGTCCATGTGGGCAATTAGATTAGATATAAGGAAGAAATTGTTTATGGTCAGGGTGGTGAAACACTGGCACAGGTTGCCCAGAGAGATGCTCCATTCCTGGGAACTTTCAAGGTCAGGTTGGACAGGGCTCTGAGCAGCCTGGTCTAGCTGAAGATGTCCCTGCTCATTGCAGGGGGTTGGACTAGATGGCCTTTAAAGGTCCCTTCCAACTCAAACCATTCTATCATTCTATGATAGTTGTGCATCTGCATCCCGATGTGCCAGGAGGCAGGGGAAGCTCTGACAGGAATAAATTTTGCCCTTGAAAGACTTTGTTTATTCTGGATTTTACTGATTTGGATCTCTGGCAAAATTTTTACTCGAACCTGAAGCATTTCTAAGAGCTCTTATAAATGCCTCAGATCCCAGAGTTCACGTGAGCAGAGTTTTTCCCCGCTGCAGTATTGCTCTCTCCCCGGCAGTACTGCTTGGCTTTACAAAACTTGTCAGAGGCGATGGGAGAGCAGCATTTCACCAAAGCTTGCTGGAAACCAGCTAAACCCTCAAAATGTCTTGGAAGGGAGGAACAGACCCACCCAGAGCACGAACCCAGAAGAGTAGGGCTTATGGGAAGAAGCAGCATCTTTTATAAGTGCAACTGATACTATTGGAGAAAACTTCCAGGGGCACAACTGCTGCTTTTGTGCATGGAAGGAAATGTGAGCTTTGGGCTATGAAATGAAACCTTATCTTCAGGGCAGGATTGAGCCCCTGAGCACCCTGCAGTTCTCCAAACTGGCTGCATGATGTTGTTTCCTCATTTGCCTCCGGGGATCCCTGTAACTAAGGGAACCATTTTGTTTTGCAGATTGAGAAGCTGAACCCTTAATAAACATGCAAACACAACTGGTTGTCTTTGATGATTTGTTACTTTGGACCTGAGCCAGGAGACCTGGGGATCGCAGTCCAAGTTCCTAGAGCTCTGACATCTGACATGCAGAGTAGCAGATCAAAGTCAGGATGAGTGAAGCTTGTAATCATTTGGACAGGCGGCCAGAGGTGTTTCCAGGTAGAATCATCCTAAAATATCTCCTGCCCATTTTGAATCTGGCAATCTTGGCTGAACCTGAGTTACCTACTTAATAAAAATTCCATGTTCAGTCCATAGAAACGCTTCCAGCACAATTAGATCAATTTCCTCTAAGTAGCAATAAATGTGTTTTCCTTTAAAAGGCCAACACAAGCACATTATCACAGCCTATAATCCCCATTCTCTCTATTAGCTCAAAGTACATCCTAAAGGCCAAGGGTCACAGCTAAAGACTAATCAGTCTCATTAGCCTGTCTAATTTATCTTAACTAGGGGGACACAAACACACTAAAACTGTTAGAGAGACTTTTTGATCAGGATATGGGAGTCATTCATCAGGGCCCTGCAGCTTCCAGAGACAGGGAGGAGAGAAACAACGGAGGGACAAAGCCCTTCTCCAAGGATGCTCTGCACCAAGATGCACCCAGGCAGGCAGGACGGGGCAGAAACCCTCCCGGCAGCTCCTGCTGTCCTACTGGGCAACATCCCAGCAGGGTCAGGGGGAGATATGGAAAAGCACCTCCTAGTTCTCACCTGCATGATGCTCAGCAGCTCAGCATCTTCCTTGCTCAGGCTCTGCTTTGGCACTGAGGGTGTTCCCAGACCCTGGAAGGGTTTGAGTCGTGCCGGTTAATGTTTAACCCTTCCCCAGCTGCGAGGACCCTGTCAGCCACCACAGTGACTTGGGAACATAAGCTGTCCCTCCTTCTCCCACCTGCATCACTCTCCTGCCAGCTCCCATCTCTCAGCATCTTCCCAGCTGCATCACACGCAGCTCTTGCCGCCTGGCCCAGGACAGCCAACCCCCTGCTCCCTCGCCAGGCAGATGGAGAAGGGGGATAAGGGACATGGTGCTCAAATCCAGCTGGAAGCAGCATGAAAAAGGAAAAATGAAGCAAAAAAACCCCAAAAATTAACCAGACAGGTGTTTTAGAAGCTACCAGCCCAACAACTGAGCCCTGCTCCTGAACCTCACTCTTCACCATTAAGGCCAATGCAAATTCCCTCCCAAACATTCCCCATCACTATTGTCCAGGTGCCAGGCTTTACTAGCCCAAGGCAACAAAACAAACCCTGAGGCTAGTTTCCAGCCCCAAGGCTCCAACCCACTGTTTTCATCCTGACTGCTCTTGGCTGGGAGGAATTTCATAATTTGTGCTGCCAGCACATCTTTGTTAGATGTGAAAAGACAAGGAGGTTTTCTGCTAAGGAGAGAAGGAAACATAGATTATTTAAGGAGCTTCAATAGGAGGAGGCTGGCCAAGCTCTAAATCAAATACACCTCTTGAAACACTCCTGGGAGAAAGGAAAAGGTTATCCCTCAGATCCCTATTTCTGTCTTAAAAATTGTTGCATTTCCAGTGCCATTCAGCCCTAGAAAGGAAAGCATTGCTATCGCAGCCCCCTTTTGTGCACAACTCTTGTTTCTGTATCACGCCTGTGCCCTCACCCTGCCCTCGGAGCGCCTCAGGACGCGGCCATGCAAACAGGGCTGAGCTCTTTAAACTCGACCGAAGTCCAGCTGCCGTGCAAACCTTTCATCACCCAGCCAAGGGGCTGCTGCCAAGGACAACGGTCACAGCAGAAACGCTCCCGGGGCACCTACCTTCCTCCCTCCCCACTGATCACCGGCCGTGCACAGGTCACAAGCGCCCAGGCTGAAGCAGGTGGAGTTCAGGGATTTCACCTGGGGGAGGGAAGTTCGAGGGGTATAACATCCTGTAACCAGGTTACACTTTGAAGGTGCAACGACTCTGACAAGAGGATTTACAAAGCATCACAGCAGTTTGTGTCACCCCATCCCATTTTTGCTCATCCACTTTCTCACTTGCAAGATATTTGAATGGGAAATATTTAAGTGAAAATTAGCTTCACCATGCCTCTCACTGCCAGAACCATGGGTGCAGTCATGCCATGTTGTCCACTCAGGCTAATGTGGGCAAAAGAGAGGGGAGGCGAGGTGAAGAGGTGGTGTAGATCCTCAGTATAGCTCAAAGGCTGGAGCTCTCTCTAGGTTGTTATTTCTTTAGCCCTTTAGCCCCAGGTAGCACAGAGCTGCAGTCAGGGCCCCGTGCCCCAGCCCCTGTGGGCAATCGCCCCCGCTGCAAGCCCAGGTACAAGAGTTCCTCATTCAAATAACCACCTGAACAACCTTATCCAGGTTTATTTTCAGAGAAACTGTGGCCATCATGATTCCTGTGCACGGAAATTAAGAAATTAAGATACTTTTTGTACAGGAAATCTTGAGAATGCCAGATTTTGAAATGGTTTAAATCACAGTTGCATTAAAGCTCCTAACATTGACTTTTTTAAGTGGGCTTAAACAACCCACGGCGCTTGGCACGTGTCCTCTCTGCTGAAGGAAAGCCAGCTCACTGATCTCAGTACTCATGTAGCTACGTGCAACTCAGAAGGTAGTAAGAAACATTCCTGTCTATCCCAGTTCACCAAAGCAATCAAGCATGTGCTTACTTTGAATCAGAAATTTACGCCTGGATAAAGCTAAGCACTAACCAACAGTGAGATTTGAGTGGCCACTTAAATGTTTATGGACATCATATCTGCACTGTCTTTTCTTTCCTTTTTTGTTTCAAGACTGTCGAAGTTTTTGACAAGAAAGATTGAGTTCAGTCTTACACAGCCAAGGTTCTTTGGGCAGGATACAAGTCACCTGGCACAGCTTGTCCAGGCTGGCCACCTTGTCTAGGTTGGTAGCCCCAGTTTCTTCTGTAATGGGAGAGGAGATGAGTGCCTCCAAAGGAAGATTCATCCTTTATGTCTGGGGCAAGCATCTTAGGGCAGATGAATCAGTTTGTGGGGATCCCTGCCTTTTTCCCAGGACAGCTGAGGAAGTCTAGACTATAAGCTTGGATTAGTCACTTCTCAGCAGCAAAAAACATTGCACCCTAGACATTTTTCAGGGCATAAGGTTAGGTGAGATGAATGCAGGTCTCACTCTCCGAGCCACACAAGCCTTGCTGGGCAGTGACTTATTAGTGAGTTATTTCCTGAGAGCAAGGGTGGGAGATGCCCACTCTTGTTCCCCAGCTTTGCTCACAGCCATCTCCCACATCATTAAAGAAGACACAGGTATGGGGTGAGAAGTATAGCCAGGTCCTAGTTCTCCCCACATGCAGAAACTTGCAGAGCCAGATTTCCAGCTGAAGATCCTGCTCCCCAAGCCTCGAGCATATTTATTGCAGTGTTAATCAGAAGGTAGGGTGGGAGCACTCGTAGTGTCCTGGCAATAAGGAGGAAGGCGAGAAGTGGAGGAGATGGAGGGGAGGGAGGGAAATCTATTTGGTGAGATGATGGAGTGACTCCTTCAAAGAAAAAATTAATAATGATTAAAACAATGCTTGAGTCTGTCCGTTTTTATTTCAAAGGTGTATTATCCCAACCAAAGGGGTCCAGTGCTCAGCACCTCTTCCTACTGATTACCATCTAGCTTTCCATTTTCATATAACCTTGAAATACAATAAAGTCAATGTATGCACAAGGATTCTCTTTTTCTGATGGATTGAGTGATGTAAATGGATTTTTTTTTCTTTTTATCTGTCAACCTTTACCTAGAATCTATGCCTGAGTCCCACCCTACACCATTTCCCCTTTAGAAGGCTGTGTCCACCCAGTAAGCTTTGTGTTTCTGGTGGTCAGAGGTAAATCATAGCATCACAGAATAGTTTGGGTTGTAAGGGACCTTTAAAGGTCATTTAGCCCAACCCCCAGCAATGAGCAGGGACACCCTCAACTACCACAGGTTGCTCAGAGCCCCGTCCAACCTGACCTTGAAAGTTCCCAGGGATGGGGCATCTACCACTTCTCTGGGCAGTCTGTGCCAGTGTTTCACCACCCTCACCATAAAAATTTCTTCCTTATATCTAGTCTAACTATCTAAATATCTTCCACCCCACCTTCTGATTATCCTTATATCTAGTCTGTCCTATATCTAGTCTATCTAGTCTATATCTAGTCTAAATCTATTGAGTACAGAAAAAAAACCAAAAAAGAGACTCCTCTTTCTTTCATTTTATATCTGACTTGGTAGCTGGGAATGTGCAAAACTGTTAACTCCTTCTCTGAATGAAGACATTTTATAGCACTTAATTCCCACAGCAGCAATTGATGGCTTTATTCTGCCTCCTCCTCCTCCTCCTCCTCAAGGCACCCATGCTGTTCTTCCTACAGCGGCACCGTGGCATGTCCTTCGCTGGAGATCACACTGGCTAGTTATTTTGCAATGCAAATAAACCCTCTTTGCACCATTTCCAGGGGAGAGCAACAGAACAGAAGATCCACTTTTGGAAATCAGCTGCTTCTTTCTTACATGCTGCCTTCCACTGTCACAAAAACATTGCACACCGCATCCTTCCATTCCAGATCTTATATCCAACAAGCTTTTGCTGACTACATAACCTTCACTAACCTGAAATTCCTGAGTAGTCCCAGGAGCTCAATGCATCTTGGAATAAAATTTTTGTAATGTCATTTCAGGGTATTCCTAATCCAGAATTATTGAGGAGGCTTGGGTCATGGGAATTGAGTTTGACACTTGACAAATACTTGGCTTTGTGTAAATGGACAGGCCACTGAAATAACTGCCTTTGGATGTCACATGAAGAGAAATTAATTCTTTATTAACTTCCGCAATGATAATCTAATAAACTCATTTGGTCTACTAGTTTCAGCACTTAAAGGGCTCAGTCGATTGGATGCAAATAGATTTTTTTTCTTCCCCTCTGGAACGGTGCCTCTGTGGTGTGCAAAGGGACATCAGTGTGAAAAGCCAGGCCTGGTACGTCAGGACATGGTGTACAAGTGCAGATCCTGCTGCTGCGTGGTGCGAGAGAGGCAGGCACGGCAGAAAGACAAACAGCAGGGACTGGAAAAATACTGGGAAAATACTCTAGCAGACATGAAAAGGGTTTTCTGTTAAAAATTCAGATTTTAAACAAATTTGCTTTGACTTGAATTTAGATCCCTTTTCTTCTTAATCAGGTATTTTAAAATAGTATACAAGGAACCAATAAATTAGCTGTTTCCTTTTAGTACTGTAGTGCAAGACATTAGTCCCAGCAGCATTAGGACTCTGCTGGATGCTGTACAAACACAAAGAAAGCTCGAGCTCCTGTCCTAAAATTTTAGTGGCAAATGCTAAAAATAAAAATGGAACTATGTTGACCAACCAAGCCTCTAATTCTTCTAGAATGGACACACTTGGCCAAGTGTGTCCAACAAGAAAATAAGGCTGTAACATGTGACTTAAGTGTCAAATCAACCCGGCCGTAGCCATTTAGACATTGAATTTCAAATGTCAAGCCACAAGCTGCTGTAGACTGACCAGGAACCATGTGCAAAATAAACAAACAAAAAGGCTAATACAACACAGCTAGATCTCACTCTGCTCCTATCAGAGGATGGACCTTCTCATCAAGAGAGGAGGGATGCTGACTGATGGGTCCAACGCGCTTTCCAGGCTGTAGGCCTGATGCTGCAGACCGAGAATTCAGAGCGTTCCAGCCTACTGCTTTGCCCATCAATAAGCTCATGCAACTGCGATCTTTTTCATATTGCTGCAAACTAGAACCACCAATAAACCTGGCTTTGATCAGAATAACTACACCACACCACTGCTGCCTGTCCTACACCCACACAGTACATCCCTGCCAGCAGTACAACCCAGCAGGGGCCGATTTAAAAAGCCAAGGCAAGGCATGCTTCTGGCCAGTAGGCATTTGTTGGTGCAGCACGTAAAAAATGTTTCTTTTGCAAAAGCCAAATATTTATTAGTATTTGCTAACTGAGTTGCTCCATAACAGTGTGAAAAATAGTGAAGTCTAAGTCCGTCATTTCCATGTAAATATATAATTTTCACAGGAATATATAAGCACATATATGCATATTTAGTTCTGATAAGGGGCAATTGTCCTATGAAAGAGATGCTGGAGATAGAGCATGGGTTTTCTAGGTTGCCTTAAGTGTCTGTATCCTGTCTGCTGCTCTCCTCCCAGGGGCAATGCCGAGTCCAGCTTGCTGTGACCTCTCTGGCTTCCCCGTGGAGCTCCCAGCAAGGCCAGGGCCCATTGCCAAATGGGCTGATCTCTCTGGGTTCTCACACAACTGACGAAAAAGCAGATTGAGGGTGATCCAAATGAGCTTCCAGCTCTAATCAGCCTCAGCAATGCTAGCATCAGCTTCGCTTCCTGAATACTTCGGAGACCTAAGGAACCAGCTGCCTTCATTTTGGAATATTGCTCTCACTGGCAGTCTGATGCCCTGGAGGACCTGAGCCTTGCTGCATACATAGCTTCATAAATGGGATTTTGGCTTCTTTGTGAAAAGAAGTCTGGTTTTTAAATCTGCATCAGTGAGTGGCATGTTGGAGACACCCCCCAGCCAGCCGCCCTGCTCTCTGCCCCACTCCGGTGTGCAGCTTTGTACCTCAGTTTCTACGCCTGTCCCTCCCCATCTATTCCTCAGAGTTTGCCACTGAACCTAAGGAATAGGTGCATACTGAACAGACTCACAGAATCACAGAAAATAATCCAGAAGAGACCACCAAAGGTCCTGCAGTCCTTCCGCCATGCCACACCACCAGCTCTGCCCATGTTATTCTCAGCAGACATCGATGCTGCATCTGTTAATGCCCAGGAGGAATGCGCTGCTGCCCACAGACCCGGCTTCAGTTTCACTAATCCCGTGGGCTCTGTCAACAGCCCAAAGCCAGCTTCTGCTGCTGCTGGGCTAGGAAACGAGTGGCTGTGACATGCCCACCGTTTGCCGAGGTCTGTCTCGCTGCAGCCTTAGCTGAGGTCTCCACATTTGCCTGTGAAAAGCAGCTGTTATTTATAGGCCACTCTCCACTTTCTCCCGATGCTGAATATAGAAGCAATAAAGAGGTGAGGACCATCCCCCTGTTTACAGTGTATTTTTGTACGTCTCTCCAGCAGCAGCTGACGGGGAGGGACACCTCAGCTGTGAGGTGAGAATCTGCTTCTCTCACTCAGAGACCTGCTCATATCGCTCTCTGCCACAGAGATATTCTTACTATCACAGGACTGTGGATGTTGGATCCTGAGGTCCTCAAGGATAAATATCAAGCTGGGTGGTTTGGGGGTGTGGTTTGGGGGTTTGTTTGGGGGTTTATTTCAGGTTAGGGGAGGTTCTTCCTCTTACAGAAGGAACAGAACGCTGACGTTTCCCACAGCGGCAGAGGTTGCTACTCATTTCTCCTAGACGGATACCTGGTTTCAGGGACCACCTGCTGCTTTTTCCAAAGCTGATGCCAGAAACATCTCTCCAGCTGAGAAGCAGGTGGGTGTCTCAACACAACCTGCAGTGGGAAAGAGCCACAACCATTAGCTGCGGTGGCATGGCTGGCCACCGTGCAGCAATGCCGTCGTGTCCTCTCCCCGAGAGCTGGGGCATTCGGCCGGTCCCGGGAATGGGGGCACGGCCGTGGGCTCGGCAGGCTCCACACCAGGCTGGCAGATCTCCCGCTTCTGTCCGCCAGGAAAAGAGGATTTCGAAGACGACATTCCAGGCAGTGCGGTACTTTTCAGAGCCCGGTTTGTTTTGAAATCCCCTAGAAAGCAGTTTAAGAGTACAAAACCCATTTTACCACGTCAATCAGGGCACAGGTGTAGCAACAGCTTAACTTAACCTATGTAATGTGCCAGGCACAGTGCAGGCTTCAACATTGCCATGAAAGCACCATCCGCTTGCAGCCAGGACAACTAGGAATGGAAATGTGCTGTGGGACGCTGTCTAAGGGACACACTTCCCAGTCCAAGAGGCATCGATCGGTCTGTCCCACCACCTCCCTGGTGGCTGGGCAGTGTGACAAACCCGCTTCACTGCTGGAACACTCTCCTTTTCACAGAGGAATGAGAACCAGAACGTTAAAATCAAAAGCAAGGTTCCCTCGCGTTAGAAAAAATCTGCTTCCTCCAGGCTCAGAAAACACTCATTCGTTACTGAGTCTTATTTGCAAAGAAATTTTAAGCAAATATAGGTAATAACAGGATACAATGGAAAATGATAGTCCGGTATGGTTTTCATATTGCATTACTTCAGATCTGCTTGCACCACCTGCTTAATTTCACCTTTCTCCCACTGATATCTCCTGGAGATCTCAGGACTACCTCCCTACATCTATATTTGGGTATAATTTGAGTGTAATTTGATACGTAATTAGGGTAGAATAGAAGACTGAGTATTTAACTACCCATACATCTCCCTCTAATTTAAATAATTCCTAATATATCTAACTAGTTTGCCTCATACTGCACTGATGTGTATTGAACTGGGGATAATGAAATAAGAAATGTGAGGGAGAAAAATGTTATTTCAGAGTCGGAAGATCACCAATTAATGACATGAAAAGCCTGGTGGGAATATCTGTACACTTAATGCCCCTTCTGCTTCGAATATAATGCGGTCATAGTCTCTGGCACGAGGGCTCTCGGAACAGTCTTTAGAACAACTCGTGTTTCTGTGAAGCTGTCTCGATGTGATCAAACATCCCACAGCTTTTGGACAGTACTAAAACATACAGAGAGTAAGAAATAAGAATTTCACCCTCAGCTAGCTACAGCCATGTCTTAGACACCACAGTTAGGAGGGGAAGAAATCATCTTTCACAGCCAAATCTCCCTTTTTCTCTCCTGTGCCTAGAGAGAAGCCAGATGACTGCCTTAAGAAAGAAACCTGTATTTGAGATGGTTATAGTTAGGTGAATTCAGCTCTTCGGTGTGTGAATATACAGCCCTGACGACTCAGCATACCATGTCACAGTCAGGGAATTGTTTAGTTGTCGAATGGGAGTTGGCCGGGTTTTATTCTGGTGACTGCTGGATTTCATCCTGCGACGTGGGAAATACTTTAGCACATTCCTCCCTTTAACAATATAAATTGTCTTGCTCATGCTTAAACAGGGGCAGGTGCTGATGGATGCACAGGCAGGCAAGAAGTCAGATGTGGCTGCTCATCTGAGATTTCAAAATGTCATTCTATCTTCACGGAGGGAGGAGGGTAAAATGGAAAATCCCAAAGTTTTTAAAGGGTAAGAGAAGTTTCATCTAGATAATGATAAAAAGTTTTATTATGATATTGGTTGGCTTCTTTCACGCAATGTAAAATACAGCCACTTAAATGGTGCAATTTCAGTATGCAAAATATTGAAAATACAGTGCAAAGTAACCTAATACCAGCTGGTTATTGGAGGAAAAAAAAAAGGTGGCTATGGAAGTTGTTAACCATTCCATTGAAAATTGCAATGAAATCCACTCTTTGCAGTGGAATGCTTGAATTTAGATGGGTCATTACTCTCAATGGAAAATAATTTTTCAGGAAATTTTCAGTCCTGGCGAAGGTGTAGTGAAAAGCAGCCCATGCACAAGATCCCAGCCTGCCTGGGCTCCCAGCTGTCACGAGCTGGCACACCACCACCGCTTCCCCATGACAAACCCTGGGGCAAAAGGACGTCTCAGCTGAATGCCATTGGGGTACGTTTTTATGGGTTTTTTCCTCAACATAATCTCTACTGTGCCTTCCAAACAATTTCCAGGGATGCCAGCTGGACTTCTTGCATATCAGAGCGTGCTGCCTCCTGCACCCCAGCACTGTGCTCACTGCTCCCCCTGCTCCACTGCTGCCTACCCACCATGCCACCAACGATGCACGCCACAAAATGTTAGGTCACCTCCCTGTCCAGCTTAGGAGCATCGCTCCACAATCTTTTATATTCCTAGGGCAGCTAAGGGGTGGTGGTGGAATCCTCGGTGCTAACTTGCAGTGTCTGGTCGGGAGCAGCTCCCAGCCTTGCTCCCATCACATCACCGCATTCCCGATGTGGTGTGGGCACCCGGGAACCCCCGGCTCGCTGGCTCACACGCTCCCTCCCCCTCCCTTGTCAGGGTTTCTTTCTGTGCAGAACAGATGGGGACAAGCTGTTTGGGAACCACCTCCCTTCCCTCTCCCAGACCCTGCGGAAAGATGCATCACCGGAGCAGGGAGCAATCCCCTCCCGCCTGCGGCACAGCACCCTTTTCAGAGGGGCAGGTAAAAGTTTAACCAGGCTGTCTTTCAGCGGTGGAGGCAGAGCCGCCTTTCATAGCCATGATAAATTGCTCCTGTCAAAACTACATGAATGCTCATATTGAAAAGCTCTTCTTTCTTTCTTTTTAACTTTCCCCTTCTCCCCAGTCACACGGCGTCTTTCAGTTGTTAGCCAACATTTAATGCCTGCTTAGTCAAAGGGCACTTCCACTCCTCTTCTCTCTGTCCTGTCCCCTGGGGCTGCTGGGGCTGAGTTGTCACAGAAATACTGACGGGGAATAAAATTAAAAAAAAAAAAAAAAGACAGAGTGGGGAAGAAACCCTTTAATGTTTTTAGGGCTTTTGATTTCATTTGAGTCCTTCTACCAGTAGTCCCTAACCAAAGCAATTGTAGGATGGAGAGGTGAACAGACAGATATCTTCCAAGGAAGTTTCCAGTTGTCAGTATGTTCTAAGTTTATATTGTAATATTTTCCGAAGGTGATAAGGAATGCATAACACAGAATAATCCAGAACCCCTCCTCTCCAGCAGCTGAGCAGCAAGGACAAAGCATGCTGGAGGTGTCCCAGGGGTCAGAGCTTGCCCGGCTCTCAACAGAGTCCTAAGACCCTTCCCCACCTGCCTGCAGGTGCCTTTGCTCCATGGGTGTCCCAGAGCAGCAGCCACCGCTGGTGTAATCTGGGGTGGGTGTCTTGGCCATGGAATTCCCCCCATTTCATTCAAAATTGCCTACTTTTGCCAGCCTCCTGGCCCTGCTGTGGCACTGCTCTGCTGGGGCTGGTGCCCCATGAAGTAGGCTCGTGGAGTCCCTAAAACAGTTACACTGGTCACCGGGGAATGGATAGGAGGGTGGCCTGGTTGTCACCATGAAGATCCTGTGAACCAGTTGTCTGTTCTTGGGTTTGAGAATAATGGGAAGGATGGGTTTAGGGTGCTTGGCAAGCACCGAGCCAGCTCAGCCTGGGCTGGCCAGTCACTCAACCATCTCAGGGTTGCATCTCCAGGAGAAGCGTTGAAGTCCAATACAAGGAAAGTTGACCTGAGCATCCATCCAGAGCACCACGTACTTGGGCTGGTGCCATATTTATACATGTTAGAGCCCCAAGCTCTTCTTCTCCTCCCTATAAGCTTGCTGTGAGGAATGGGAACGACAGGACACAGCACAGCTGTTCCCAGCTGTGCTGCTCTGATGCCCGTCCCCAGTCAAAGCCCACGTTCCACTCGCAGCACACCCAGCTCCCCAGGCGCTGCAGTTCACCCCGAAATACCCAAGCCCTGGCGTGCTGCAGCTCCCATTGCAGAACATCTCTCCCTCCTCCACAACGCCTGAGTGGTAAAAGCAGCCCACAAATTCAGAGCCAGACATTCAACACACATCTCCAAAGAGATTTCAGACCTATTCCCACACTGTGCTCTAATTCCTTCCTCTTACGTCTTATATGTCCATGCTGATATCTAGCCATCGCCTGGCACTCCCAATATATCTTCCAGACTGTAAATATATGTGCTGCTGCCCTGCTACAGCGATCAGTGACAGCAGTATCTGGCACACACACACACACAGAGCTTTCCTAGGTGCATCTTCTCTGTGACAAATATTTCTGCTACGGTCCCCGTAGCTAGTGACAGTGTCGCTACCCTTATCACTATTGGCCTCCCGTAGGGTTCAGCCCTATCTACATCTATATATGTATTTTGGGATATTAATACCATCAAGACACTCTTGTTATCTCAGCTTGCTTGCTCATTAACCCTTTTTATACTCATATATACACAGTATACGTGCAATGAAGACTGCATAGCTCTAACTGTTCCCACCTATCTATATAATCCCAAATATTTTAATAAATCTACATGGATGAAGATGACCGGGCTTTGCCCATACATGCACTCTCGTTTTAAGGGCTGCATTTCTTCTGACTGCAACAGAGTCATTGGAAAAGCGTCGCCCTCCGAGGAGCAAAAGAAAAAGAGATGCTTAAAGAACAAGCCAAGTAATCTCCAGAGGTTCCAGTTCAAGAACAACATAAGCACAGGCTGAAGGTCAGGCCTGGTCCTTTTTTCAGTCGGCTGCCCTTGTTTTCCCCGGCTCTGACAGTGGTCTGCTGACATTGCATGAATGGTTTTCTCTCTCTGTGCCTCAGTTTCCCCTATCCGTCTGCTAGGAAGATTGCTGGTGATGGTCCTTTGGAAAGCGCTTCTCAAACTACCATCAGGAGTGTTGTAGGGACTAAGTACTCATGATACCAGCTTAGCTGGTGGTGTGTACGCTTGTCCCCACTTGTGCAGAGCCTCGAAACCACAAAGAGCCTTTACACTGCTTCAGCTTGCATGGCTCAAGCCCAGCAGATTTGAGGCCACAGTCTCCTCTCGCCTCCACGTACCACTTCAAATCAGCGAAGCTGCACCACAGTTATTAACTTGTTTTGACTGACTCCTTAAGTTAATTATAATTTCACAGTGTAATATCAAGAATGATTAAAACAATCAGGTTTTCCACCCCCTTGCAATGCCTCCCTCCCTTTGCTTTCCCTTCTCCCCCATCCTTCCCCTGCCTCCCTTCACCCTGGAAGTTTTTAGATACGCTTCTGCACCACTGCAACAAATTGTATGGTAGGATCTGAAATTATTACCCTCTTAAATGCATTAAACTGTTCATAAAGCAATTTGCAATGCCAGTTACCAAACTACAGTGAGCCTCCCAGCCTGACACCTCCCAAATGCAGAAGGATTCTTGGCAGCCGTATCCTGCTGCGATGCACTCTTGCTCGCTAGAGTCGATGTCCGAAACTTAGGAGAAATCAATGCAATTATAGATATGAAGGTCCAATTACTGCGAAATGTGATCAGTCTTTATCTCTGAGTCCCTCCAAGAAAATCAGGGAGGCTTTTTCTTTTTTCCCTTGTGAAGGGCGTTGCAATATAATGCAAAATGATCTTTTAAGAGGGGACTGAGAGAGAGGGATGTCTGTCACTCAGCAGGCCAATTCTGATGTTGCCCGATGCTGATTTCCCTTTCATACTGGTGAGATTATTCCTGATTTACACCTTGGTGCATCCATTGTGGCTGATGAAATCAGTCCCCATTGACATTGCTATAGGGTTCCCAGCCCAGCGCTGCACGTGGCCATCTCCTCCCCCCCCAGACTCCTTGGGATAATTTTGCCCGTTGAGGATTTTTTTGCCCACTGTCAATCGCATCTGCTCCCCCTCGTGTGGCCATCCTGCAGCGGAGCTGGAGGCAGCAGAGCAGGACACGGAGCTGCCTGGCTGCCCCCCATTAGCATCTAGTGCCACTGGTGGGCTCCTGCCCCAGCATGGAGCAGTGACTGGGCTCCTAAAGGGATCGGAACAGCCTTCCTAGGAAAAGAATTCATCCCTTCTGAGCCAGATTTGATCCTTGTACGTGCCTAGCTGGGCTGATACACACCTCGAGGGGCCAGCCCCAGGGAACCCTCATTTTCCTGGAAAATACAGGCTGGTTCTGACATCCCCAACAAACAGGGGCAAAGAGAATGGTCGGCAGTCACCAGCTGTGCAATAAGGGCAGGTTCTGCTCAATGGCAGTCACACACACCACAATAAGGTGATTTTAACAGAAAAACTATCCCCCCATAGCATTGACTTCGGTTCACGGGGGGTCAGTGAGAGGGGCTTGTGTCTCCCCGTGCTGCACCTTTTATCCAGCAGACCAGAATCCTCATCAGGGCTGCAATTACACAAGTAGAAAAAAGTAACCATCTGCATTAATAAAGAAGACAAACCTTTACCTGTGTTAATTAGAAATAAATTAGCGAGAGGAAAAAAGGTATCTATATTAGCTAATAGTTAATTACTGGAACTATATGGAGAGATATATGTATACAGAAAGTATAAATCTGTTCCAGATCAAGAAAATATTGGGTTTTGTTTCTAGAACTGCAGAACAGGCATTTGTTTGCCACCACAGCCAAGTATGAAGAAGGCCATTTATCATAAACCTCATAGCACCTTGTTCAAGGATCCCAAAGCACTCAGCAAACATTGATAAATAGACCCTGATGCATTCCCAAAGGGAACCATTATCATCATCATTTAACAGCACCAGGCAGGAGCCCAGGAGGCCCAATCTCCATTCCTGCCTACACAGCTCCGGTTTGATCCCCCTCTTCTTCTGGAGAACACCCATCCACTTCCCCAAACAGCTAGTTTGCAACCAAAAGCTGTAGGGAGCCAGGCTGCCACCAAGCTAAGATGTGGGGACGGCAGGGCTGTCATCTGGGCTGGCTTCAAGCTGTTCAGCAGAGCTGACCCTCAGCACCTTGATCCATGCCTTTGCCCTGCCGACGTCCCCCAGCGCTGAGCACCACAGGCACAGCCAGGCTCCCCAGGAGGGCACCAAACGGAGGAGAAAACGATGGGGATGTGACCCTTGGATGCCCATTGCCCTCTCCCTGTTCTGTCATGTACAGCACGTTCGAACCAGCAAGGAAGAGCTCTTGTCCCGTGCAGCACAGGAGGGCTGTGCTGCGACCCCGAGCAGCTTCCCCCCGCCTCAGCCCCCTCCGGCTGCCCTGTTTTACCAGGGAGTGTCAAACGGGCTGTGTCACCTCTTTAAACAAAATCCTGGCTGCATTTTGCCCTGGGAAGAGGAGGGGGAGAGGACAGCACGAAGCTGAAGGGCAGGTTGAAATGCGCTCAGGTGAGCGGCAGGCATCTCCCTGCCAGTGGACTTATAGGTGCCGATGGCGTCGTGGCAGGGGACAGAGGCAGCCGAGCACATGCTGCCGGTCAGTGTCACTGCTGCCGTCTGAACAGCTGCACACGTGTCCTCCCAGCCCCACATGTGTGAAGAAATCCTGAGAATGCTCTCCACATGCCAGGGCATGTACTTAAGAGGCCTGAGAAAATAAATAAGCACAATATATCTGTGGGTGTTTTTATTTTCTTTTCAGGTTCTGGACCCAACTTCACATTTTCAAGGGCTTCCAACCACAGCAGCATCCATTTCCTTCTCCTGCCTTTGGTTTTCCCCTCGAATTTCATACGTATTTTCTTTTCTCACCACACTGCCAGAATTACAATAAGTAATTTGCTTATCTGGGGGTACAAAAATTGTGTTACTGTACAGACTGGTTTTGCAACACTGAATGTTGTCTGTTAGGGGTATAAGTGTAGAGTTAATCCTGTTTTTCATGGCCCACACTTTCTCTGTACTTGTTTATTCCACATTTTGTGTCCGCCCCAGGATGGATCAAACTGTTTAACCTTTGACTGCAAAGTCAGAAGAATGACTCACTTGGAAGCTAAAATGTAAATAAATATATGCATTGCTAAATAAATCATACACTAATACACTAAACTAAGGCTGATAAATACCCTGATTAAAAACACACTTAAATAAATGGGGCAAATTATCAGACAGTGGATATAAAAGTAATAATTTGAGGACATAACTCAACACAGCACATGTCATAATAGCTAAACGGGTTTGATCTTTGACTTTTCTTTACTATATAGAATGAAATCTTTTCTACTACAGTTAAGTGAACCCTAGTATTACCACAAACGCTACAAAAAGAGACGAAAGACTCTTTATTTATTTATTTATTTATTTATTATTGATAACTTTAAAAAACTTTTCTTGTTTACATTGACTGAAAAATGCCCCAAACCACTTAAACCATCTAGTACAGCACAGAGGAGTGGGGACCTGGTAAATGACGTCCCTCTTTGCCAGTATCCCTGCCATAGCTGTGTGTGCCTGCAGACAAAAATTAGCCTCCTGTACAGGTACCTTCCCCTCTGGCATTAAATTACAGAGCACTACCCCCAATTACAGTCTCTAAAACCATTAGCAGTTAAGAGAAAATAATCCCTGCAATTTGTGCAGCAATAAGTATTATGTACGATGGAGGAATATACAAAAAGGAGCGCAGAGCTGCCGGAGGACGAGTCTCTCGGCTCAGGACTGCCACCTCCCTGCTCGCAAAGTGGAGAGCTGCTGGAAGCAAATTTTATTAATTTATTTCCTATTTTCTTGTGTCTTGCCCTTACTGAACTGCCTCAGCATGGCAAGCCTGTCTGCAAGGACTTGCATGCTAGCACATGTCATTTTTTTTGGCACCCCTGAAGGAAAAGGTAGTGTTTGCCTCCCACGTCGGATCGAGCCCTCCGAACCTGGTGTTCCCACATTCTTGACTGCCCTGCTGCATGTGAATCGCATACCAACTAAGCAGTCCTTTAGATCACCTTCCTAGTTCAATTTTTTCCCCCCACACGCTGATTGAAAAGCAAATGAAATACTTCTTCTGCCACCAATTTCTTTTCTTCATGTACCCACCTGCACTTATTATTTCTGAAGAATCTTATCAACCAAGCAACAGGTTTCTAAAGGGGTGATTTGGCCCCTAGGTGATACACTGGGCTGATAATTTATGAAGGGCAGAGCTGTTAGGGGAAGATTGCTCTGAAGTGCTTTGACCTGAGCAGACACCCAAGGGGATGCAACGGAGAGAGCATCCTCCCCTGCCAGCCCCATGGCGCACCCAGCCAGGCATGGCTCGGAGGAGACAACTACACGTGCAGGGTCTTCTGGAATTTACCAGGAAGATTTTGGCCACCTTAGATTAGTGATTTAGCTCTCTTGCTTGCCGCCCTGGGATTCTCCAAATAGCCGCTCTTGTTTAGTGTGTTCTCCCTGCAGCTCCTGCACAAAGCAGTTTCTGTGTTGTAAGCATGCTTTTCTTACCCATCCCACACCAACTCCTTAGACTTCAAGAGGTGAGGACTGAAACTGAAGAAACAGGGTCCTAGAATTCAACCTGGATCAGTTATGGAGTCGTGCCAGCAACATAAAGAGCTGGAGTAAAAAAACCAAGGATCTGCAACTCCCAAAAATTGCAAGGGGAAGCCCAGTCTTTAGGCATATACTTGAATTTTGTTGGAGTGGGATTTGAAGTATGTGTTCTGGTGCAATCCTGGATCAAAATGCATTCTTAAAAGAAGGCCTAAATACCTTAGATTTACAGATAAACTCTTCCCCTCACTGCCCTTGTACATGCAAGACGTGGCCAAGGCAGCTTCCAAAACTGCAGAAGGGCTTTTGGGACTAAACCCCAAATCACACTGGTGCTCTTCCCACTGAGGACACTGGGGTTTGGCATAAGGGTTTTATTGAATTTCCACATCCCAAATCTTGCCTTTTCAAATGCACGAGCACCTGGTCATAACAAGACAGAACTTCCTTTTGGAGTTCTGTTTCATTTGCTGCTACCAACCCATGAACAATAGATGATTCTTGAGCAGGGCAATTCAGATAATGTAAAAATGAATTTCTTTTTGCTAGCACAGTTAGCTAGAAAGCTTTACATTCCCTATTGACGTTATCTAGATAAAATAGATTGCGTTGCCAGTGCAATGCTGTTGCCTCCCATCTGAAGCCAAAGTCACCCACACCCTCCCTGAAGTTGAAAATGAAGCTTTCCCACCCTCCAAACTTTGATCACAGTCCCAGCAGATGCAAAATATTTGCAGTAAGGGGTGCCAGTGCCGTCAACTCGCCACAGTAGCTCCCAGTCAAAATGTTTGCACGCACACTTCAGAGTATCATTTATCTTGAGAGATGTCAACTCCAAAAATGTTAGCACGTGTCACTGTCAAAGCAAATGCCAGAAATTAGCTTTCTTTCATCTGAAAGAAGAATAATTAACTTTGCAACTGTTTCCAAAAGTGCTAATTAATGGGTTTCACCAACTTGACTTGTCAGGATACATCTTGATTGGAACAACAGCTTGTCCTTCCCCTTGAGGATTATGGCTCTTCTTTTGGACTCTTTTCCTCATCCACCAATTTAGTGAGCTGTGGAAAATAGATGTCATTTATAACACAAAAATAAACATGTGAAAAAGGGAAAGCCCCAGAGACAAGTTAAGCTTTATTAATTATTGGTGTACTTTTCTCTATCAGTAATCATGTAAAAACACAATGTTCCATTTTAACAGAATAACCTTTAAACAAGATGGGATTTTGTTGACTGTTTAGCTTCCTGAAAAAAACAGGACAAATCTTCACCTGGGATGTGTCTGTGCATGGGAACGGCTTGGACTGGACCAGAGAGTGGGAGCAGCTCTCCCTCCCTGGCCTTAGAAGTCTCCTCATGGACCTAAGCCAAATACCACCTGGAAGTCCACTCTCCAATGCTCTGAGCAAACTCCAACTCCAGAGAGCACATTTGGAGTATTTAAATTTCTCCAGCAGTTTACGCAACACATCTTCTCCCAGCTTTTGGCAAGGCGTTAAGTTTCCTGACTCTCAGTTCTGAGCTCCTTCCCTGTTAAGCCATGTCACTCCTTGGGTGCACTCCCACCCTGGTTTCAGCTGGGGTAGAGCTCCATCCTCCCACCAGCAAAAGGTCTGCAGCTTTTCTGCCCTTGCTGAGTTGAAAAGTAAAACGCCTGAGTTTGCCAATGGGATCCAGCTATCCCCATCCCACAGCAAGTCACCAGGAATCATACCACGCTGCCTAAATCCCCAAGACCCTTTGAAAGCCCAAAAGCTTGGATCCACCTAACAGTTTAAGAGACTGTGGCCTGGAGAACCACTGAAGGTCACAGACTTTATATAAGGAGCCTGATGAAGTCTCAGAGCCTTACATGTGCTCCTGGAAAAATAAAGTAAATCAGGAAATCAAGTGGAAAATCCAGGAGGTTATTATTAAAAATCCACAGCTCAATTATCGTTATAATAAACCTTACACCAGAGGTCATTTACATTCATGGTAATTAAGGAGGAAGGTTATGGTTTGAGAATAACTATATATCAACTAAAGAAGAGTTTTATTGCAGGAAACTTGTCCTTAGCACTGCTACCTAAATTGGTCCTGCCAGGCTGAAGACAAACTGAAATTGTGCTCACCTGGGATGCCGAGAGCTCCCTCAGACTCTCACCCCCCAGCAGCTGCTTCCAATCCCCCCAAGAGGGCAGGAGGGCTGGTGCCACCTGAGCCAGACCCTGCCCCTTCCAGGTGGACGAAGGAGTGGGATGACATACAAAGAAGTCAGTGGAGGATGGGGGATGGTTTGCTTTGGAGAGGAGGTGGAGGAAGGACAGATCTTCAGGAGAGGTACCGTGTTTGGGGTGTGCTGAACTTGTGCAAGAGTTGTGGGATGCTGTCTGGTTTCTCTCTGTGATGAGCTGGGCTCTCCTTGTTGCCTGGAAGGAGAAAAAAAAGAAAAAAAGGTTGAGGACATCTGAGTAAGAGTTCTGCTCATTCAGCTGCTTGCTTTCTCAGAGGCTTGTGCTAGGCTTTTGGGGTCAGAGAAGGAAGTGTCCAGGCTTGCGTGCCCCTGAGCTGGGGTTATGAGGACACGGGAGGTCTGGCTCAAGCAGTGAGCTCTGGCTTGTGTTTATGCAGAACTTGATGGTGCTGGCTCTTCTGAAAACTCATTGTGAAAGCTGGGGGGGGTGTGTGTGTGGAACATAATCTAGGAGCCACAGCTGAATTCAGTAAAGAACAGTGGACCTCTTGCATGGGCTGATGACCTCTCTGTCTTGGTTTTTGCTGAGTTGTTCCTTATACTCAAACTCTGGCAGCAAAGGGTTGATAAATTATTACTTCTGGTTATAAGCACATTAGGACATAAGGGGCAGGTGGTTATATGTGTTTAAAAGTACATCTAGGAGTAGGGGAGGTGGCTACAAGCCATGTGTTAATGTTTTAAACTCCTGATAATAGGTGGATTGGTAAGTTTTAAGCAGCTTCGTGCTTTTGAGCTGGTCATGAGCTCTCTGCTGATGTGTCTGTAGCCTGAGCAGTTTTGCACTGGCTTCTCATAGTAATAAACCCCAAGAATGTTTTAGCCTGGTATTTTCATTGCAGGGGCCTGGGAGGGGGAGAAGCTAGCTTTGACAGAAGAGGGCAAACGGATGGGACTAACACCCTGCCTTGGTTTCAGCTGGGAGAGAGTTAACTTTCTTCCTAGTGGCTTGTACAGTGCTGTATTTTGGGTTTAGCATGAGAATAATGTTGATAATCGCTGGTGGTTTAGTTGATGCTCAGCAGTACTTACTCGAAGTCAAGGACTTCTTGGTTTCCCAGGCTCTGCCAGGGAGCAGGTGCGCCAGAAGCCAGGAGGGAGCAGAGCCAGGACAGCTGACCTGAACTAGCCAAAGGGATATTCCGTACTATAGGACGTCATGCTCAGTATATAAACTGGGGAGAATTGGCTGGGAGCCACTGATTGCTGCTGGGGGGCTGGCTGGGCATCAGTCAGCAGGGGGTGAGCAATTGCATTGCGCATCACTTGTCTGTCTTGGGTTTTATTTCTCTCTTTTTGTTGTCTCCCTTTTCATTACAATTATTATTTTTATTATATCATTATTTATTTCAGTTACTAAACTGTTAATCTATGGGGTTTATTTTTTTCCGGATTCTTCTTCCCCCATCCCACTGGGGCAGGGGGGAGCAAGCAGCTTTGTGGTGCTTAGTTGCTGCTGGGTTTAAACTGTGACCCATCCTGAAGGACATCGTTACAAGGGTCAAACTAAGTTTCCCTGCCATCTGGTCACAGACTAGCCTGTAAGAGTTAAACCTGAAGCAACTTCACCTTCAGGGATGTCAACATTATTTACTAGATGTTTCTACTTAATTTGTTGCTATATTTACACTTACAGTAGAAGCTAAAATCCTGTGTTGCTGCATTTTTAAGTAGAGTCTATTTTTATCTATGGAGGAAGGGAAGAATTTTGACATTTACTGGAAGGTATGGGGTTGTCATAGCTCTGAAAGAATAAATATTCTGGAAGAATAAATCTCTCGCCTACTTATCGTCACTTCTTGAATTTCACCTGTAGAATCCAGGCAATCCACTAGATTAAATTTAGGGCAACAAAAAACATTTAGGGCATAAATTTCTACTGGTTTCCTATTTTGAATGGCCCTTCAATCCAATGAAGATGCTGTGGGCACATATATGCTGGTTTCCCATTCACCTGGTGCCGAACACACAGGGATCTCTACAAAAGTTGGCCGAAACACTGGTGGGAAGACTATTTGTGTAATTAAGATGAGGAGGGGAAAAAATCCTTTATGCAGAGCTCTGTACCACCTTCAGATGCATGCTGGGGCAATTCTAGGTGTCATGGGAAGCACTGGGGATGGCAGAGCCAGGCTTGGATCTGGGTTGAACCCTTCCTGAGGCCAAAGGAGTCCTCGAAGAAGGCCTGTGGTATTTTACTACATGTTTGTAAATACGAGGGGAGTTTTGTCAACTAACACAGAACGTGTCACACCTGGGTTGTGTATGGATGAGTGGTTGCCAAAATCGCCAGCATTGGCTCTTGCCAAGGATGCTGCCAGATGCTTGTTGTCTTCCACTTCAAAAATCCAGTGGGAGGAACCCTCCAGGTTTAAAAGAAGAAGGGTGGATAAAGGCAGTCACGTTGCATTGCATTCTCACTGGATGCATTTAGCAGGGGAAATGGTCCCTTTCTGCACAAATGTGGATCTTGGCTGTGAGGCATGTGCAGGGGCTCCTGGCTGCGGTGCCCTCTGGGCAGGGTGGTGGGGCACAGGGCAGGCTGGGGCTTAGGCTGATGGGCAGCTGGGGAAGGAAGGGACTCTGCACAGTGAAGGCTTGAGACAACAGCTCAAAGCCAGCAGGGACTTGAGTGAAGTGCAAAACTGTCTCTTTGCAGTGTTAGTCCCTACCCTGTGTGCATATATATATGTTGGTAAAACATGACATGAAAAATCCTCTGCTGCAGATGAAATAGGCTGTACGCTGCAAGTCCTTAAGCTCTACTTATTCTGTTTTCGCCCCCCCCCCCCCTCCCCAGACGGTTATGACAGCATCTAGGGAAAAAACAGTATGCTGTTTGCATGCAGAGACTGGGCCTCTCGACCCAGTGCTAGCTGGTGATGCTCCCACATGCTCTCCCCTGCATTTCCCCATTAGTGCCCTCCCTGCTGGTGCCCTGCCCCAGCTCTGGGAGCACAAGGACACCAGCCCTGCTAGGCGCAGCCTTGTTGTTTTGCGGCTGCTGATAGCCAGAGAGGTGAGCATGGGCTTTGTCGAGGGGCTGCTATGCAGATGATGGGTTTTGTCTCCGTTTACTGGCGTGCATCTCATAACCAGATTTCTCCCCTGTGCATATCACCCTTTGTAACCCCCTACTGACAACCCCTCCCGGATTGGGCTCCTTTACTAAAAATTGGTTGAGAATGAAGGGGGGCAGAAACTTTATTAGTGTTATATGTTATTTTCCTTCTCTGCCTTCTCCCCCCTTCTCCTCCTGCATGATGAATTGCCAGGTACTGAGATGGTAGCTCTAGCCCAGGCACTCAGCAATCTCCTCCTGGTCCCTTGCACAGACAGATGGGACGGCCCGTGTCTTGACCGTGATTGATTAGCTGGAGAAAGCCTGTTGAGTGGAGTTCCATGAAGATTGATGCTTTCTCCTTCTAACAGCATTTCCAAAAAGTTTCTATTACATTTTGATTATGTTTATAGAATCTCACTGGTCTCCGGGAAGATTCAATCTTCTTTTTCCCCCTCTCCCCTCTGTGCAATGTGTGTAACTTCCCTCCTGTGCATATGCTGTTCATCCATCTCTTACCTTTATTCTTTTAGTGGTGCCCCCAGAGGTGTCTCAGGACAGTTCCCTTCCCATGCCCCTCCTGTCCCCCCAGCAAAGGTACTTCCTCGTTAATCCTTGCCCTCTGGCTGGTAGAGGCCACAGACAAAGTAGGAGTTCCCTGGCACTAGGTGATGCCTGCCCATCTGTGGCCTCTAAAAGCTGCAGAGCAGCAGCAAGGAGCACTGTCTCTGATGGCTTGGTGGACAACTGAAATATGGGACCACCAAGGGTGGTATCTGGATGAAGAAGCGCTGCTTCCCTGTGCAAGAGGCTGTGGTTCCTACCTGCCCACAAAACCTGCTTTGTCCTGCCTGGACTTCCTGCAGCTGGAGGGCTCCGCTCAGCTACTTGCCTGTCCCGAGTCACTTGTATCAGCTCAGATGCAAGTCCTTAAAAGCTGCAGGACCTTTTGAGCCTGGGGTTAGTGTGTTTGCCCAGGGAGGGGGCCAGAAAGATGAGCTATTTCAGCATTGCAAGCTACCTTATTGCAGCTGGGTGAGGGGTGACAGCAAAGCAAATAGTGCTGGCTCTGTCAGCATCACTGTAGGAAGAGGATTTTGTTTCACGAGGGAGGCTCAAGTCCTGTGCAGTGTGATCTGGGGTTGTCCATCTAGGAAGGCTAACATTTTTCAGTAGCTCCATAAAATGTGTAGATATGTGATGATTCATAAGTAATAACTTTGGTAAAGTGCTGAAAAATGTGCTCACTGCTGCATAGAAGCAAAGATAAAGTTGGTCCCTGACATCAGATAAATCAACTTTAAAATGCTGGGCTTCTCCAAAGTGTTAAAGGAACCTTTTCAGTTGGTTCCTAATTGTAGCAAATAATTATGTTACTAAATCTCATTAAGAAACTGGCTCTCCTGGTCTTCCCTTCTTATTTAATTAAACAGAGAGCCGGGCTCTTTTGTAGAACAAAAGTCACAGGCAGCCACCTTGCTTTCACTGTGGTATCCTCTCTAGGAAGCCACGTCCCTTGTGCCACCTCAGCAAATGAGCAGGAGTTGCCTGTCCTGAGCAGTGGGAACGGTCCCACGAAATGAAGGGTTGCGTACGTACGCCTGCGTGGGCTGAGCACAGCGCCTGTGGCATGGGAATGGGAAACGGCTTGTGGCTGCCTGTCTGCTGCTGTCTAGAGGAAGGAGGGTGCAATCTGGTGTCTGCTGTTCCCCCTTCTCTCCTTGCTTCAGAGGTTGTGGGTCTGTGTCCCAAAACTGGGGGTTTATGGGTGGGGTGAAGGGGAGTATCTACCAAGAGGCATCCATGCGATGCTGTAACCACCTTCACCTAACAAGGACCACCTTCTCCAACTGGTAAAGCACAATGCCCTTGGCAGATACTTACGTACTGGCTATATACTGCATTAAGGGGTAAATACAGGTAGGGAACAGCAAGCCAGCGCGTGCAGGCTGAGCCACGGGTGCACGGTGTGACCTGGGAGATGGCAGTTGCTCACTAAAGGCCTGCAGAGGAGGGGGGGATGCAGGGAAGTGGTGCTGCCAGGGCTCTGCCAGCCTGTGTGGCTGCTGTGATGGCAGTAATCGCTACCACGGGTGTTTGTGTCCCAGTGAGCTTCTCAGTGTTGGCTGAGAACCACGAACCTTTGTACACCTGAGGAAACAGATCAAAGGAGTGATGAATGCAGTTACTGAGGAGGCAGGTGAGAGGCAAAGACAGGACTGGTGCTGCCACCGAAGAGCCTTCCTCCTCCAAATGCCTTTCCGGGGTCCCACAAGCTGTGTGGCACCTTGATGGGACAGAAAGACACTCTGGAGGTTCTCTCATTGTTCCAGTACTGTCCCTTTGCCTGGACACTGGTGCAGCACTCCTGTTTCCAGGCATCACCAGTTGTCTGCAGTGTTTTAGCTATATGTTCAACTTGTCAGCCTCTGCTTTAATGTCACCAATGCTTGTATGTCCCTGGGTGCCTGGTGAGGTAGCAGCAATGCTGGGGGAAGTCTTGCCAAGGCAATGCAGTGCTTGACTTGCAGCTTGGCTATTTTGCTCCTCAGTGGGGTCAGCTCGCCCCAGCTGAGCTTCATGGCACAGAGATGACCCACTTCCCCCAGGCTGGAGCTTGGCAAAGCTGCCTCAGGTATTCTGCTACTTCCCAGCAGCATTGACACAGCCTGCATGGGTCTTGTAAGGGTGACGTGGTACCCCCTTCGCTGGCAGAGAGGCCACAGGGCATGGCAGGACTTCACTAGGCTGCCTGCTGTGTGTGTCCCTGCATCGCTGGGTATGTGCACACAGCCAGTCTTCCTGAGAGTGGAAATTTCTGGTATGTAATTATTAGCACAAGCCATGCAAGGACTTCTGCTTTAATTTTTTGTGCTCCTTCTCCTTGTGTAAAATCAGGCTGGGCAGGAAGCCCATGATTTATGTGAGAGAGGCATGTGTATGGATTCCCCCTCCCTGCGCAGGAGATGGTGTGGCGTCCTGGGATGCAGCCCTCAAAACCCCTGAGCTCTCTCCCTCGCCATTAGCTCGCCTGCCTGCTCCTGCCATACCAGGCTATTTTTTAAAATATAGACCCCATTTTTTATTTCTGCATTTATTACAAATGCAAATTACAGATGAAAGCATCAACTACACAAACCATTACTCAGAGGAGCATCTTTCCAACTGCTGGACTTGGACTGAACAGCTTGTGGTTAATTTGCTATATAATCACTGCCTGCAACAGGAAAGCAAGTGCTTCAACTGTGCTAATATTATGAAAGGGGAAGTTAACCATAGAGATAAATTCTGAGGAGCTGCAGCTGGGATGAAAGAGGGAAATAAATGTAGCTGGAGTCCAGGCTTCAGGCTTGCAAAAGTGGCCGCTTGGATATTTAAAGGGATAAAAGATAAGAGTTCAGGTTAAACACGGGGGTTTGAAGTTGCTTTTAGCCTGAATATATTTCCCCCTAGAAGCAGAGAATCCCTGCAGCTCCCATTGACCTGCGTTTTGAGCAGCTCCCTGGACTGTACACAGGCATGCAAATGTAATAAACTGTCTGCACTGCCCTGATTGCTGGGTGGCTCCCAGGGCAGCTGCTGTTTGCAGAGGCAGGCGCAGGCACCATGGTACAAAGGAGATGAGCACATGACAATTTAGCTGGCAAGATTTTACTGGGGGGGGGGGCGGGGCGGAGGAAAGTGGAGTGTCCCTCTCCATCAGCCAGGTCTGTGGTTTTGGCATCTTGCACAAAAGCCAGGGAGGCTGCATCCCGGGGCAGCTAGAACTGTGCCCCCGCTGTACGGTGCTGGGGGAAGGGATCAGTGGTACCTCCAGAAACAAAGTGTAGGGTGCAACAGGTCTGCTTACCTTGGATGGAAGAGACACTGATCTTGCTAGGACAGAGTGCCCTGCTGAAGAACTGCCCTGGGACAGAAAGCATTACCGTCTTGTGGCACTGCTTTGTGCCCGTCAGCACACTGGCTTCACCAGAGCTGGCTTAATACCCTGTGCATGTGACTGAAATAGTATTTAGAAGTTCCCAAGTACCCAGGCTTCCTTACCCTTTCACTCCTGTGCCTCCAAATGTAATAACAGTTTAATACTCGTTCTGTTTTGCGAAGTGCTCTAGGGATTAAAAACTGTTCCTGTAGATTATCTCTCGAGACAAATCTGAAGCCTTGACTAACTCTTTTTCTCTGGAGGCTTATGAGAAGCAATAGCTGCTAGATGAGCAGAGATAGGAGGCATGTACAGGAGTGGGAGACTGAATCAGCTCAAGATGGGTGAGCTGGTTCTTATGAAGCAAGAGAGCTCCAGCTCCAGGAACCATAGATTCACATCCACCTCAGACACCTTTTCAGACTCTGAAATGTTTGTGTGTGTTTTTCACAGATTCCCAGGCTGGGAACAAAATACTGGGGTTGGGGAGGGGGTGTGAAATGTTGGGACAGGTTGTGCCTGGGAGAAGCTAGCTGAGTCCTCTGAGCGGTGGGCTGAGGTTACCTCTGTGGTGGCAGCTGGAGGGTTCCCTGCAGCAGATGTTGTGGCACAGGGCTGCTGGAGGTGTTCTTAAGCCCCACCGCTATGAAGAAATTGTGCTGACAATGCAATATACTTGGCACTGGCAAGAGCCTGCCCTTGCCAAAAACTTGGCTATCAGCAGCCGCTTTTGCAAGCCTGAAGCCTGGGCTGCGGCCACATGTGTTTAAGGTGCAGCACCAGTAGAAAGTGTCACTTCGCTTCCCTGTGCTGGGAATTGGTTTTCATGGGACTTTCAGGCCATGAGGGCATATAGCAAAGCTTTGACGGTCAGTGCAGGGGGTGTTAGCACCTGATGAACTGAGTTTTGAATGACTGACCATAACAAGGGTTTTTTTCTTTTCCAGAGCTGAGTTAGATTCCTGGACCTTCTCAGTCTTAGGGAAGTGTCCCTTGATCTTTTGGTTTTAAGTCCACAACATTTTGTCCAGTCTTGAGATACAACTGTTTTTCTTCTCCAGCTGATGGGTAAAAGCATTTTCCTTGCCTCCTGGTTATTTGCTACAGGACCATGGTAACTCCCAGCTCTAACAAATGCAGTTCCAGAAGTTAATCACTGAGCAGGGAGGATGGAGACATTTGGGGTGCATATGTAAAGAACAAGAGGGCCAGAGGCCCTGTGTGGGCAGGGGAATGGGAAGGAGATGCTATTTGGGGAGAGGGGGAAGAGAAAGCAAGGGTGTCTGGACGATGGTGGGACTGTTGCGTCAGTGCTGGCCTTGCAGTTTGACTCCCCAGTCAAAACAGATGAGCCATGAAGCTTTATGCTCAGTCAGGAGAGGATGTTAGGAGAGCATATCACAGCAAAGATCACCAAGGCTCACTCTAGCAAAGACCATCCTGAGATGTGTGTCATGGTACATGGCATACAGTGCTGTTACCTACTTGGGTTAGGTTATGCCAGCTCAGCTTGACACGGCAAAAATTGTAGGGAAAAGATATTCCCACCCGTGGGTTGTGAATGAAGCTCACTTCCTCCTGATAGCATCACTTCTTAATGCAAAGAACAAGGATGGTGTGCATTTCATGAAGGGAGAATTTTCTGGAACTGCTTGTTAGCCTGGTACTTAAGGGCTACAGCTGGAGAGATCTGGGGTCAGATCCACCTCCCTCTGCTCAGAGCCCCGCAGTGTTTCCTTCCCTTGCCATGGCTGCAAAACCCTCTGTGCTGGTGCCAGCTCAGTGCAGGCATCTCTGCACGGTGAAGCTGGTGCACCGCAGGGATGTGCGGCTCACCTGGGCGTGTGGTGTGAGCTTGGCGAGAATGTCTGCTCGGGCAGCTCACCCTGAACCTTTCCAGCCGTGAGGTGGGGATGGGGGCCCACGGCTCCAAGGGAGGCGTCTGGGCTGGTTGCTGTGTGCTCAGAGCTGGGTGGCCACTCGCTGGTGGAGCAGCCATGCGTCGTGAGCTCCTGCTGCAGAGCTGCACAAAGCAGCAACCCAGGGGCTTCCCAGCACAGCATCAGCAAACCGCAGCCTTTGCACAGGCTGATCCCTGAACGCCCTGCTGAGAGGGGAAGGGAAATAGCTTCAGACAAAGTAAAGCAGCCGAGGGGGCTGCTACTGATGCCAGAGCCTCCTGAACTGGTGCTGTGAGTTGGGCATGGTGGTCGGTTGATGTGTTTTCAGTGCTGGTTTTTGGGGTGCAGATCACCAAATGGTTTCAGAGAAACCTCAGTGCGGAGCGAAGATGCTCTGGGATACCCTTGTGGTATCACAGCACGAGGGTATCCGCCTTCTCCAGTGTGGGAAGCAAATGCAGAAGCACTCGGGACACGGATCTCTTGGAATATGATCTAGAAGCTCTTAAGCTGCTTTTCCTGCAGCCTTTGTGGAGCTCAAACTCTTCAAAACTGCCCCAGAAAAAGGCTGCAAATACCATAAAGACTGAGAAAGCCAGGATGATGTGAAGAGAGGGATTGCTTTTTCAAAACTAGTCGCTTCTGCAGTCTTGTGAAGGGCAACTCCACAACCTGGGTGCACTCTATATCGGGTTTTTGTGTTGGCTTTTAAGTACTTATTTTGTCCTAGCCTTTCAGAGGTACTAATTTGCTTTGTCACTAGGCCCTTTGATGAAAGCAGCTTGTTACTTTAAGGTAACCTGCCAAAACCATCTTCTGGGAAAAGAAATGAGTTGCGGTTAAGACATGGCCTTTTTCTGTGTGCGAGTTGAAGTAGTTGGGTGCTAGCATTAGAAAATTCAATAGTGTTCTAGTGAATAAAAGGGAAAATACAATAAGCCATTAAATAACTTGCTTATGTTTCAAAAGAGAAGGAAAGCTCAGTGTTGACAAGGTTCCTCAAGCACCTTCCCACATAGCTAAGGTGAGTTCACAATCAAGCTCCAGTCCAACATCAAAGGAGATGGGTGTCTAGGAACTTATCCACATCCACATAAGGGCCAATTTCTAAAAGCATTTCAAATTTCCTGGCTCTTTTTTTTTTTTTTTTTGCATGTAAAAATTGCTTTTACTAGTGTAGAGAAAAGGCAGAGTTTGTTCAGGCTATGAATTAGTGAAGCAAAAATTGTGGATATAAATTGAGAAGCTGCTTTTGGTACCTTTGCCCAAAGACTAAATGCTGCAGAGCAAAATCACAATAAATGATTTAGAGAATAATCAATAACATTAAAACCAACTGGCAAAGAACTGTCTCTGCATCTATAATGTATTTTCTAGATATTATTAAATAATACATCAGAAGCAAACTCTTGAGTGATGAATTTGGCAGCTGTTTTGCAAAAGGTGATTATCTCAGGTGCTATCCTTCCTCTGCTCTGCGGAGGAGGTGATTAGCACACTGTGCAATGTCTCCTCCCTTTTGAAAAATAGTTATTGCATAGACCCTAAAGGTGTTTTGATGCCAAAGGCACATCTTTCAGATGTGACTGAGCCTTGGGGTCATGCTGATCTGCAGGTAGACATACTCTAATCTTAATCAGACAGACAAAGGTTTTTCTTATCTAGTCTCAAAAGGCGCTGCACGTGGGATGTTTGATGCCTTCTCCTCTTCAGCCCTGCTCTGGAAGGCTCAGCTGGATACTGGGGGGCAGTAAGGCTGTGCCTGAGAAATAGAGGAGGCTGGAACGGTGGTCCTAGGCATGGATGAGTGGTGTGGTGGGCCTCTGAGCCTGCCCTGGTGCTGGGGAAGCAGCATGCTCAGCCCTGTGTTAGAGCTCAGCTTGTCCCAGAGCTCTGCACATTCTGGTTCAGAGTATGGTGTGACCATGGCACTATGGTGACAAGGTTTAGACCTTCGTGGCCCTGCGCACATAGGCTCAGCTGGCATCCTCTGCCCTCCCTTTGAGCAGAGGAATAGGAGTTTTTAAAAAAGATGGCTTCAAGTTGTCTCCCAAAGATCTGGTCTAGGGGTACCCAGCCAGGAGGACTTCCCACCAGTCTGCCAGGGGAGAGGGAAAGGAGCTGTCGAATTAGTCACTTTTATCTAATTACGCTTCACCCCTCGAAGAAAAGCCTTTGAACATGAAATTCAGCAGTGACTTACAATTTTGTGGCTTTGTTTTAAAACTAAGGCAATTTTTTTTCTAGCCTAGAGATGTAACTGATCTTTTTACCTTTGGTTGGGTTTTTTGTTAAAAGAAAGATAAAATGTGCTGTTTGTTCATCTGTCTCCACCCTGAACCTCACTGCGGTGAGGAGGACAGGATTAACTGTGGGAGAGCAGTGCTTCTTATCCCAACAAGTGTAATGTTTTTTCCAGGCACCACACTGCTCTTGCAAAGCAATTCTTGTAAGACTTTGGCTAGACCTGGCAGTTCTGACAACCCTTTAACCTCCAGTTACTAAATTGGAAGTGCCAGGCATGTCCCCAGACACTGCATCTAGGGGGATGGCATGTTGGGACGCTGCTTTCCTACAAGGACTGAGTTCAGGCTGGTTGAGCTCACCCCAGCTCAGCTCCTCATCCATAGTAGCAAGTCTGGAGGCTTCCAAATGCAATTAGACAAATGCGTGGGAGAAAAATCCAGCCATGTCCATTAAACAAAATGATCCTTTCTGGCTCAGGGACTCCTCCCTGAGCTGCAGAGCTGGAGTCTGGAATGATTGTTAACTTTATATTCTTCTCTAAGCAACTTCTGTTTGCCACTGTTGGAAACTAGGTCCTGGTGAAATGGTAACTGGTTTAAATTGTTTCCACGTCCTTTTACAGCAAAATTTCAAGCATTGGTGTTTGGAACTACCAATAAAAAGCTGAAAGGCTCTGTAGGTTATCATAAACAGCATCCAGCCTTACTCTGATAGACTCAAAAAAATATTTTTATTCCATTTTTGAGTGATCTGCACTAACAGAGCATGGTCTGGTTTTGGTAGATGCTTGTGTGGTTGAAATCTGTCTCACAAGCTTGCTCAACCTTAATTGCAAGGGCTTTCTGCGATTCAGCCTCCCTTTTCAGCACACCTGGAGAGGAGTCAGCAAAATGGAGATGCTGGCAGAGGTGAGATGAAAGCCATGCTGTTTGAAAGGAAAGTAAAAATGCAAATAAGGAGAAGCTACGTAACACCTTTCTTCCCCTTGCTTAACAGAGGAACATGGCTTAGTGGTGGATTTGGCAGCGCTGTGTTAATGGTTGGACTCGATGATCTTAAAGACCTTTTCCAACCTACACAATTCTATGATTCTGTGACTCTGTCCTACTGCTGTGTCCTGATGAGCTGTCAGGGTCCAGCCACTGCTCTTTTATTGAGAAATAGTTAATCTGTCCTTAATACCAGACTGATTTGAAATAACCACCAAATGATGCATGATATGATCGGTATCTTACCTGAATAATAATTGATCACCAGCTTAACCATTCCTGTCCTGATACAAAACACCCTGGATATACAGGCAGCAGGAAAAGCCCAAGACCTACTTAGGTTTCTGCACCTGAGGGTACCGCAGTACCCTCTCATGCTTAGAAACTGTGCAATGATGTCACTGAACCCCTTAAAATTAAGACTGGTTAACTGCTCATTTTAGCAGCCTTTTGCTACTTTCAGTTTTCAGTTTCTTGCTCTTTCACAGTAGAATTTGACGTCAAAACTAGACTCCACGGTAATGACAAATTCAGGTGATGGGTAAAGTATGACTAACTTGCCTTACACATGCTTCTGCAGAAGGACAATGTCACCAAGAGCTTCACACAGAACAAACTGTCATTGAAACAGCTGAGGATGCTTTTTGAAGTGGGTGGGCTGGAGCTATTTCTCATACGAGAGTAAAGGATATGCTTTAGCTGGATGTGACCTTTAGTAAAATAAAAGGGTGTCTCACCACTCCAGAAGGAGACCGTAGGCTAAGGGTGTTGGTGCTTCCCCTTAGGCACCACAGGATTTAGTCTGAGCAATTCCTCGGGTACATGCAGCAGGGATGGGAAAGGAACACAGTTTAGAGAACAGCGTTGGATCCCTCTTAGCCAGCCACTCAGTCACAGCTATACCCTGCAAAACAATAGCACTGCAGGCACTGCTCTATTCTGCAGACCCATAGCAGAGGTTAGCTGGTAGCTGCAGAGGGAGCAAAACTGGCTGGCGTATAGATCACAGACTGAACAGGCTGCATGCCCAGAGACCACACACCAATCTGACAGATCTTGCATGTAGAATAGACAATACCTCAAGGTACTCGTGGAGCAGAGGCTGAAGCGCTGCTCGGTGTGGTAACTCCAGCCCCTGGGCTGCACAGTCCCGTGCTTTGTGCTGGGGGCCTGGTGCTCAGTTCTGAAACAAAACCAGGGATAGAGACACACTGGAGGCTCTGGGAACTGGTTAGATTTAATTGGTGTCAAGTTTTTTTTTATTGTGCCCAGAACCTGACTTATAGGAATGACAATTGGTGGCTGTATGTTCAGGACTTGCTAAGAGGGGAACTGCGCTCTCCTGTGCTGGGACCATCCTGAAAGCCGCTTCGTGCGTGGTCACCTTGGTTCTCTAATAATTCATAGAGAAAGATGGTTAAGTGGCAGCAGCAGCTGGTGAGGGAGCAGATGGTGCCACCTGCATAGTCAGATGTTTTATCACATTCTCTGTTTTATCCCACAAAAAGCGGCTGGAAAATAGAGGCGAGTGTGGGAGCTAGTGTAGGTTGTGAAGGTGTGAAAAATCACAGGTAGCTGCATTGCTTCCCTGCCAGGCTGCTGTTTTGCTCAGCACTGGGTTAAGAAAAAAGTACTTGTGCTTATGAGAAGGTCTGTGCCCACCTGTGCTTGAGACGGCAATGCTGCATTGGGGAAGCACAAGGCTTCAGAGCATGCTGGCTGTCCATGCTGGTGGCTGGGGCTCAGGACCCACTGTGAGCCTCCAGGGAGGTTAAGAGGAGCTGTCTGGATCACCAGCAAACCCTTAGATTCACCTTGGTGGTGGCCAGCCTGGACGCCGTTTCCTAGTCCTGTCCCAAAGAAGGTATAGAGACCTGGGATTAAACTTGCTAAAGGATCCAGCTTCACTGTGAGTGGGAAACCCACTGAGTGAGTAGCTTCTGTTTTTTCTGGGCTAGTCCTTGAGGCTTTTGAAAACTCCTTCTGAGCTCCTCTGAAGGAAGAGGAGGGTTTGTACTCTCAACACATGCCTTGCACAACCCCCAAGAGCCATTTAATCCAACAGGGCAGGGTTTTAACATCCTTTCTGTAAAGGACCTGTACCAGAGCCCATCAGCTGCAACACGGATTTGAATGAGTATTACAACATGGTATCCCCTAACTGGTGTGTTGCGGGGGCAGCAGTTTGCAGGACGCACGCGGGAAGACGAGGCAGCAGTGATATTCCATACAGCAAAAAGTTCCAAAGCAGAAAGTGTGGCAGCAGGGTGTGCTGCTGGGGACAGCTTTACTTCAGCTCCTGCTCTGAATTTTGCTCACCTCCCTTGGCAGCTCTGTCCATCCATTCTCCTGTTGCCCCAGCAATCGCGTTGCAGCGGTGACATTCAGATGTTAAGGGAGCAGACGCTGCGGCAGACCGGTAGCTACATGGCAGTTGTTTATGTAGCAGTCAGCAAAGCCATTCACCAGTCTGGGTTAATATTTCAACGGGGTGGATGGATGGGAGGGTGGGATGGCAGGAGAGTGGGTGAGGAGGTTGGCAGTTGTCAAGCCCAAGAGGAAGAGGAACGTGTGTGACTACAAAAGGGGAGGAAGCCCATTGTGTCTGAAACAAGATGGAAGATGCCATCCGACGAAGCTGGCTAACTGGTGATTAATTAGAGGCACACTTTGAATTCCGTGCCTAGTTGCCTAGTTTAGCATTAACAGCGTTTCCGTGGCATGCGGTGAGTTGTCTTGCTTGGTGGTTTCATTGTCTGCGCTTGGGAGGAGCAGGGAGGGGTTTTCTCAAAAAAACCCACCTACTTCTGGAATGGAGTGAGTGTGTGGAAATCTCAGCTTCCACTTGAGGCAGAAAATAAGGAAAGGAAAAATCCCAAAAGATGGAACAAGGAGTTTCACAGGTGAACATGTGAAAAATACCAAATGAGCTTGGGGTGTTTTTGAGGGGTGCAGAGGAGACACGTGGTTCTGCATCCTGGTTCCATTGCCTTCGTTTGGTGGCTGGGCTTTCTGAGCCCGGCGGTGCCTGTGCGGTGGGTTGTATTCCAGGCATGTCTGCGGTGCTCTGGCTCTGTATTAGTGTTTATAGGAAGTCAATGAGATGGAACTCAATAGAGAAAAGGAAGACTTAAGAGTCACTGGAAGACAAATGTGAAGGCCTGGCACTCAATAACTTTACTGAATCATATCTTTTGTTTCTGGGTAGCAGGAATACAAGAAAGAACAGGTCTGTATGTTTCAATACGCTGTTCACCTTCCCCTTCAGAGAGAGGGGATGTTTTATTTCCCTTTGTAAAAAGAGATCCATCCTCGGCTTGATATGGAGTCAAGCAGCACCATGAATCAGGGGGAAGGTGTCAGTGGCGATGGAGACTGGACTGCTGGAGGTGGTGGAGGGCAAGTGGGACACCACAAACAAATTATGAGCTGTGAGAGCATGTGTGTGCATGCATCTCCAGCTGGGATGCTGTACCAGTGTCTAAAGAGTTCGTCCGGGTTGACACAACTTGCAGCTGTAGTCCACAGAGCAAAGGTATTTTATCCAAATGGCTTGAGCATCCTGACGAGCATGTGTCCTTGGCAGGTAGAGATCAGGTGTGGGTCGGGCAGATTCTGCAGGGAGGGGACAGTCCAGGCTGAGCTTCTAAGTGAACCTGTGAAATTTGCCCCATTTCTCCTGTTTTAAGAAAAGGGTGATAAGATGGAGTTGCCTCTGCTAACAGTCATTGGATTCAGTAGCCAAAGACTTTGTCACACCAGAGATGGACAGGGCCCATTCAGTCAGCTGCAAGGCTGAGCAAAATTCAAGTAGCTTCATTATTTATTTTTTTTTAATAGGAAAATACTTTTCAGTGGGCTTCAGTTGCCAAAATAAACTTAAATAGTATGTGAAGTGAAAAAGAAGTGCAAAGCAAAAAGCTCATGGAACCTCTCCGGCCTGGGATGGATTTCTGGAGGTGCCAGGAGTGCTTGAGCACAGTTGTCTTTCTGAATTTTCAGAGAGTTTTACTGAAACTTGTCACCAGCTAAATGTATGGAAACATGTGAACTGGCAATACTAAAAAGCTTCTTCATTAATTGATAAATATAATTAAGGGTATCACATTAGTATTAATTTATATGGCTAATTAACCGAAGTCATTAATTTATACTAATGCATAGTCTTGTTATAACCCCCGGTAGTTCTGCTTCATGCACAGTGCATTTTTGTATACTATCACTTTGTGGATTAAGCAAACACTTTTGAACAAAAAAAGTGTTGAGTTTCTTGGAACCGAATATATGCAGGACAGAACTGCTGATGCACAGGGCTCTATAACTATATTCCCTTCTCATTTTCACTAAACAGCCTTTGTAACACAGGGGATTAACACCTCTGTTAGATGTTTGAAACACCTCCAGGAGAGCGTCAGATAAGGTGGATCTAGGTTACCCCCCCGTCAGATGCTGAATTTATAAGCATGTGTGAGCATTCAGACCCAGGGTCCTGCCCTGTCCTGCACAAAGCAGTTTTCACCCCGTAGTCCCCCACCTGCCTGAGTGTGCAAACGCCTCTGCCCTGCACTAAGGGAACAACCGGCTGTTCCTTAAAGACGGGTGTTTGCAGACCTCCAGGTGTCACTTGTTGGAGCCTACAGATGGGTGTGCAGTGCTTCCTCCCATGCTGTGGCCAGTGGAGGATGGAGGTGACAGGCTGGCCCAGGTAGATCCCCGAGAGAGATCAGCCAAGACAATCTGGAGGCACGGACGTAATAGCTGTGTGGGGAGGACAACAGAGCATGTGGCTCACGGCCCAAGGATCTAAGCTGCCCTGTGCCGAGAGCTGAGGGTGGACGTCCACTCTGCTCTGAATACGGCAGCCTGCTCCAACAGGGGATGCACAAGTGCTCTTGCCTCTTGTAGATGCTTTGGAGAAAAAGTGCTTTGTGCTTGGGAAAGCCCAGATTGCAGCAACGAGAGCATGCTTGCCCGAAGACTTCCTCCCACGTAGGCTGTGGCAGCGGCACTTTGCCATTAAATTCCCAGACCAAGAAAATCTCAGCTGATCTCCCTCCTGCCAGAGGAAACACAAGCTGCATTCTCCTGGCCACAGCCCAGCTCAGCCCCAGCTCCAGACCCCCCTCTCCCCTGGTTCACAGGCACCTGTAGGCATGTGGTCAGAACAGGATTTGTCCCACAGGGAGTGGGGATTTGCTGAATTCTGCCTTTTGTACGAAGTCTGGCCACAGTCCCACTGCACATTTGGAAATGACCAAATTCAGACTGATGCAGCCGAAGTCCCCAGGCATGAGGACTGATCCCGCATCCACGCGGAGGCTGTAACACCAGCCCAAAGCCCTTGCTACAAGCCCTAGACCTACAGCTCAATGGTCCAAAGGGATCCTCTCTGCGCACGCCCCTGCTGCTAGGTGCTGAGCTGGCACTAATTACAATTTTGCTAATTGCTCTAAACTCCACTGCCTTGCTGCTTTCCATAGGCAATGTTTGGCCATGGCTTCTGCTGGAGCCAGGGACTCTTCTTGGAAGCTTGATAAAATCTGCAGGGAGACACCTGCCAATCTTCATACGCAACATCTTTATTTTAATTCATTGGCAGCATTTAGAAAAATTGGCTTCTGTGCAGCATCAGTTGGACTTCATTAAAATAATAAGAGAGCTAAGTTAGTAAAAACAAACCTGGCCAGTTGGCAACCTCAGACTTTTGTCAGGACTGATCTATGCTGGAAGATATAGATTTAGTCCATCTACAGTAATAAAGTCCCATGAACCCATGGTTAAAATGTCTTTTTTCCCTGCTAGCTGATGGAATTCATTAATTATATGACATTTCCACAATGATTTCTCCAGAAGGCCCTGGATGCCAAGGTTTACATTACATTTTCAATTACAGAGAGATCCATATGGTGACTCTGCAGTATGTACAACCGCTTAACATGCGTCTAAGCCCTATTGCGATGCGAGCAGGGCTTGGGATGTGCTGGCAAAGCCCCTCCTGCATATGGGGCTCCCACGCTGGGGGTGTGCTGGGGGTGGCAATTAGGGGTCCCTGCAAGGAAAGTGTGGGGTGCTGAAGCACAAATCCTTATGTCTTTTTGGGCCACCAGACTTCAACAGCCTCTTGAGGTTGTGAGTTTGGATATAAATCAGCATTACAGCCCATCAAGGGTCTGAAAAAATTTATTAGGAGTAGGATTTTAGACGGAGCCGAAAGAGCTCAGTGCAGGCATGGATTTCCCAGGCAGGCTCCAAGGAGCTAGTGAAGGGTCAGAGCCCATCTCCCACTCCCCACTGGGACATGCACATCCCCATTGCGACATCTCTTTTGTCCCAACACCCCGGCAGCATTGTAGACAGCCAAATGAGGGGCAAAGCTGCAGGGTGAGGTGCTGTGATGGATGCAGAGCTGTGCAGAAGAGGGTCATCCTGTGTTGCATGGTGCAGTGGTGGCCACGTTGGTATTTCTTCACATCAGGGCTGGTCTTACCCACACAAAATCAACTGCTGCTGTAGAAGCTGCTTAATAAACCACTAGTATGAAAGGTACAAGTTGCGATTCAGGTACTGCTTGGTCTGAGGAACTGTATTGATTTGAACAGACCCCTTAGAGAAAACCTCACTCGTAGTTCTCAGGGGGGGTTGCAGCACTTTGATACTCAGTCAGCATCATATGAACCATCCTCGGTTCTGCCCAGCAGCTCCTGCCTGCCCCAAACATTGTGGTAATACAACTGGGCCCTGAAAGGAAAGCACGGATCTTCATTTGACAACTCTGGTGTGTGGACATGTACCTGGAGGCTGATTCCTAGCACTGTCAAACGGGTAAGTTGCAGGTTCATTTTTCCCAGATCTGGACAGAGGATGTGCCCGTGGCTCATCCCCTTGGTTCTCCCAGGTGCAGGACCTCACTGGCCCTCCTGCCGAGCAAGCTGCAGCGATGCTCCCTGTAGCACCGCGAGTCAGGAGTCAATGCTGTTTGCACAGTTGCACTCCGATTGGCTCTGCAACGCCTGTAACCTTAGAGTAGTAAACCAGTGGCATATATATAGTTGAACAATTATATGTATTGTGACTAAATTTCCCCCTGAAGATCTCATTCACGATGTTAGAGTGAAAGGATCATAAAATGAATTAATAGCTGATTCACTGTATAATTTCCTAGTTCAATATACTTTAGTGTACCAGCTAAATGAGCCATACACAGCATTCAGCTCAGCCAGTTAACAGCTTTATCATTGAGATCTCAGGCTTAGAAATAAAAGCAATTCTTCTGAAGTAATTGCGTCTAATTAAAAGAAACATTTAAAAAGTGTAACCAAAAGGAATTCATTTCAAATGGAAAATTAATGCTGAAAAATAGCCCTGAGCTCTCTTGTCTTTGCTAATAGCTAAGCATTCTCAGAATAATTAAACTGTTTTGAAATGTTGATACCTTCCCCTGTTAGAAATGATAGCCATGGCCCAACACATTAGCAAATTCTCAGTGTGGCTTGGTGTAGGTGTGGGACGTTGGGTGGGCAGGGGAGGAGAGTTCCCACCCCTGAAGCAGGGTCTTTGCAATTTCTTTTGCAAAAAAAGAGGAGCTGAACTCAGCTTTGGGAGGCTCTGCCAGATGCTGGGACTCCCCATAAAAGCAGAGGAATTAACAGAAAATAGCTCTCTGTTTAAAAGTGAGTGGACTTTCTTACAATATTTGCTCACGTCTGCAGCGCCTTGGTTAGCTGAAGTTCCAGGGTGTTCTCCTGGGAACAGTCCCTTCACTGCTCCTCTGTTACTTTTTTTTCATGAGCAAAAAGCACAGCACTTCTTTCTGGGGTGCAGGTTGATCCCGCAGCAAATACCCCATTTCACAGAGTTCCCGGGTGGTGTTTGTGCTGTGGGTGTGTGCCAGCCTGGCTGCTCTTGACAGAGAGGATCCTAATTCTTTCAGGTTCCTCATTTGCTTCTCCATCACTTGCTCCTCTCCCTTTGCTACTGCTCAGTTCTGGTCGGGAGCATTTCAAAGCTGGGTGTGTAGTGAAAAATCCCACTGATGAGCTGCCCTGCGTCCCTCCAAGCAGGCATGCCCGCAGGTGCCTCTTCCCCTCCCTCCACCCAAGGACATGCTTGCAGATGTCAGAGCAGATGAAGTGCATCCTGTGATGTGGTGGGGATGAGCGCAAATCCCATGTGTTGAGCAGGAGCTCAGTTTTTAATTCCCTGTGCTGAGCTAGGACCACATCTCCAATGAAGAGTCTGTATCTGGCTGCACCGAGAGACCCGAAGGGGTGGCTGTCAGGGTGGCAGGGGTGTCTGGTGCCTAAAACAGTGTTATAGCATTTCACTAGCACAGATCGAATGGCTGGGTGCCACTGACGTAAGAGACCTGCTATAGCTGGCACTGCCAAAACGGAGGTCATCATAGTGGGTGAGGAATTGCCAACAGAGCTACAGGGCACAGGCAGCTGGCCAGGGATCTCGGAAGCCGCTGCTGGGCTGTTTTGTCAGGAAATGCAGATTCCTCAGACTTGAATCTCTGTCTGGGATCTTTTTTTCCTTGAAAAGTGACTGAGGGGGCAGAAAAAAGTTTTAAAAATGTCAACATTTGGTTTCAGCATCTTTGTGTTAAAGCATTTCATTCTCATATTGTAGCAACTCCCCACTGGGAAGCAAACACTGACAAAGTTGATTTCTTTTAAGTGTTAAAAAGACCCAAACACTTGTGACCCAAGTGACTTCTTTTGCTGGATGACCAAGACACACGTGTTTTTGAGAATTCAACTTTATACTAGTGGAGGGAGAGAATTTGTTCTCTTAAAATCCTCGTGGGATGGGAATGTAGTTCCTCATGCTGCTGCAAGTGGGAATCTTGGGGAATCTTTAGGGGCTGCTGCTTATTACTGCCAGCACCTACTGACTTTACTTTTGGTAACTATGACAGAACTGAGCATATTCCATCCAAGACTTTCTGCTAACTGTTCCCAGGAAATTCTCTGAATGTACAATATGTGGTATGTAAATATACATTTATAGCATTGATCCTACAAAATAACCTGTGTGTCTGCTGGCTCGTTTCCCTTTCCATACCATTGTGCTCTTTCATGTTTTTCCTTGATGTTCCTCTTCAAATTGTAGTAAATCAAAGTTTTCTTCCTTTCATTTTGGAGGCAGAGCAGAAGGGCAACACCTTAAGACAGGTTTCTGTATTGTAGCATGTTTTTCTTTTACAAATAATACTGAAAATATCATAGCTTTTAACAGAATGTGTAAAACTGGTCCCTGGTCTTGGCAGCAGGTCTGTGAATGCCCTGCTCTGGCCAGCTTGCTCAGAATTCTGCCTCTATTTTCTAGATGATCCAGAACTTTCTTCTTTTTTTTTTTTTTTTTAATTCCTGAGTGTTTCTAATTGAGCTAACATTATTAGAAGGTTTAAAAAAAACCTTTCCCAAATTCCCTTTGCGTTTCAGTAGCTCTTTAATATGCAAGGCAGCAAGAGATGAACTGGGTCTAATTACGAGTCCCTGGAGTAGCCAGTCAGAAAATGAATTGATGCCTTTTTCCTTATGAACAATGCATGTACCACAAATTAGAGGCGCCATCACCAGAGATTTAATTACAAAATATCATTACTTTCACACATCATTTCAGATTTGGCCTGATCAAATCAAAGTTGGGGGAGAGAGAGAAGGGGGAGGCGGGCGAAGGGAAAAAACTGCACCACTAGCAGGGTCATTCGTTCAGGGGTACTTGAATGCAGGAGGGAATTGGTGTTATTGAAGCTTCCCAAAAGGCAATTCTGCAAAGAAGCAGCGGCCGGGAGGAAATTCATTTCCTTTTCCAAGGCAGGCTCCAGGCAGTTCAGCTGTCCAGGGGAAAACACGGCGTGACCACGGCGGCCAGGGCTGGGTGGGCTTCACTGGGACGTGCTGCCTAAGGACCGCAGGCATGCCCAGCTCCGTGCCAAGCCTGGCCCTGCCTGGGGAGAGGGGGATGTCTTTGTCAGGTAGGAAAGATGTGATGAAAAGAGCATTTAGTCTCCTATCACTTGGCTTTAGCTGGGCTTCCTCCATCTCTGGCAGCAAAAACTGTGTACGGAAAAACAAGGGATTAATCCCAAGATGTAGCTAAGCATACTTCAGGCATATACAGTGTACATTATACTGTGTCATTCCTGACAAACCTCCCCAAAAACACAGATGCTGAAGCTAACTATTCATGCCAAGGAGCGTGATAAATTTTGTCAAGAGGAATGACTGCCAAGGGAGGCCTGGAAACTCATTTGCTGCCGAGTTCAGCCTACTATTGTGGTTTAAAGGTCACGGTGGTTACCAGAAAAAGGGTCTGGTGTGTGCTGGGAGGAGGGTTTGGCTGCTTTTGCTTCCCTGATCTCTGTTCACCTCTGAAGAATACAGGAGCCAGCAGCTCACCATCTTATTCCTAGCAAGGTGCGTCCATCCCTGTGGCTGGGCATCTTTGTAGCTTGTGGCGTTTTCTACACGGAGCAATTGGGACTGAGCGTGGTCAGAAGTGGTCAGTGGTCCCTGATCTGTAAGTAAACCCTGAGAATCTCCTTCAAGCTGAGCATCCCAGGTAAGAGGTCTTCTCTTTTGGCCCATGCCACCTGAAAAGGGGTAGCACAGGTTGCAGCGTGGAGTGTGACTCTTGGCTGCAGGAAGGTTCCTGGGCTCGAGGGCCCCATGCCAAAATGGAAAATCTGGTGAATATTCAGGAGCTGAACGGTTCCAGTGCTGTGCACTCACTGTAGCAGGAATGGAAATGTCAGAAATACCCCAGTAAAATAAAAAGTAACAGCCTGTTAGTGTCTAACGTGTGCCTGCACGCTGATCGTTGTAGTGGACTGATGCTACGGCATCAGAAATCCTCTTCTTCCATCCTGAGAAAAAAAGCGAGGCTATTTTCCTTGCAGAATGACACCTGTCTGGTGCTGATTTAAAGGGCTGGCTGTTGAACAGGGTCATTCGTGCTGAGCCGGTGCCATAAAGCCAGTCAGCAGCAAATGGGGGTGCTGGGGATGGGAGGGCAGAACGGCTGCTCAGCCCAGGGATGATTTACAGCCCCCGCACCCAGCCTAGGCCATGGGCTGCCATCATTTCTCAGCCGGACGCACAAGCCAATCGTTTCAAGAAGCTAAAACGCTCTTCAAAATTTATGAGGAAAATGACGGCTTGTTGAATACATGATGTAGCAAGATGTAGTTTTACATTAACTTAAGAGGCATTTATGGGGCAATATTCATCTTCTCTGTATTATGGCAAGTATAATATGAGAGGATGCTATGTCATGGGGATATGAGACCTGACAGATACGATGTACACAGAGGGAAGACCATGATGAAACAGAAAAAGGCAGGAAGAGCCAGAGCCACAGGCTGAACGTGGATAGGGCAGGAAAACAGGCTGTTGGGAGAATGTGAGATGCCACCGATGTCTTCCACCTGTGGAAGTGAAGTTGCTTCACCACTTCCAGGGAGCCACGTGGATGCCCACCAACTGAGAACTTAATCCAGGGCTTACAGCCCTGAAAATCCACTCATGACTCAAGGTCAGAGCTGCTCAGCTTTTTTTCGTGGTCCGGTGGACAAAAGTGACCCAGGGCATGTAATTCTAACGGATTGTTGTGCAGGTGGCAGCAAGAGCCTGGACCGCTGTGAGTGTGTGGGCACATTGAGAAAAATGATGACTTCTGCTACTGTTCTACCTGATGGCTGGACTTTGCCATGCGAGCACGCAGGCTGAAAAAGGTTGTGCGGTCTTACGGAGGAAGTAACGGACTCCCCTGGGAACGTGGGGCACAGGCACGTATATCACTGTTAGCTAAATGTAGCTGGATACTTGCAGAGCTTGCTCCAGCTGGCAAACCACGCAGTGTCTTTTCTCTCCTGTCTGTCATACATCCGACTCCTCTGAACATGCAGCACAGGCCAAGCTCTTGGGCTGCTCCAAGTAAGCCTCCCTGGTTTAGCCTGGCAAAATTGTAGCTGAAAGTAATTCCTAAGCATTTTTTCCCCCACCTTTAGCTGCAGGGAAAATTTTGCACTATAAATTGTTTGACTCTGTGACAGAGATCAAATAGCCGTCTAACTGGAGCTGTGAATTAAAGTAGCACCTGCGGTGCAAGCCGAGACCCTGTGGCATCCTACCCCAGGCACCCAGGGAGGGCCTTCGGGCTGCCTCCCCCTCCCCTCCTCACTGTGTAGAGGCACAGGCAGCTGCAAGGCACACGAGTCATTGGTGTGGCCATGTACCGCAGTAAGTGATGCAGGGAAAGGCACTTTTCCCTGACACCAGGGATGTGTGGCTGCATGCACCTGCTCCTGCTCACCCAAGTGTTTGGGTTAGCACTGGGCTCACGGCCCCTTGCAGAGCTGGATCCAGAGGCAGCAGAGCAGGGCATCCAGCTGATATGGGCTCGCTTGCAGTGTAACCTCACGTAAAATTACAATTGCAGTGGGGTCTTGGTCTCCATGATTCCTCCTTGAGCATTATGTGCAGGGAGAGGGGTTAAATTTTCTTTTTCCTTTGGTATCATGAAAACATCAAGCAGAGCTGTGAGCCCTGCCTTAAGGAAATAATGGTTGACTTTGGAGTAGTGGCTGATCACCAAGAGACCAAAGAACTTGTTCTGCAAAGCCAAGGGTCTCTCTGCACCTCTAATTCAGCTCCTTCCTCCACGAGAACTGCAGTGCTTCCCCTCCCCTGCATCTGACCCTTCTGTTCCTTGGGAGAAAGGGATGCTGGTCCCTTATTTTCTCACCTTATTAGATAAAACAGCTCAAAACTTCTAGACTTTGAGTCACCCTGGGGTGAATACTTGGATGGATGGCAGCACCCACCTTAATCTGCTAACACTGCTGCTCCCCAACTTCTGCCTCGGAAGATTTTTGCTAACCTTTATTAAGGCTTGTAGCTCTGACAGAGTGATGCTGTGAGCAAAAATACAGCAAAGAGGTTGTATGGTGGCTGTGTTGTCCTTTCTTGATATCAGGTGGGACCAGAGCTCCAATAACCAAGTGCAACTTAAGATCAGTTGGAGAAGGATGAAAGGTTTGCAGGAGCTGTGGCAGCTAGGCACAGGGAGATGGGCTGAGGCTGGAGGACATGCCTAGAGAGGTGTCTGGGTGCGGAGAAAAGGTTGCAGAAGCCATGCTGAAGGGGCAGGATGATGTATAATACCCATTACACTGGAGAGAAATTAAAAGGATTGATTGATATCAATTATCAGGTACAATTTGTTGCTGCACAATTGACACGTTAATCACTTCCCTGCTGCATTTCAGCATGGCAAGATTTTTGACCAATTTGAAAGGTTTACAGCAACAATATGATGCTGATTTATCTCTCCTTAATAAAAAAGTGATCAACTGAAACCTGCATCCATCATTCTGTTTATCACTCATGGTGATTTATTAACTAATTATACTTACAGTGGGTCTTTTTCTATAAGTATGGATAACAGAGTGATGCAGTGTCAGTGCAAGTCATAAATAATGCCACAGTACAGTATGTTTAATACTTACTCCGAGGACCAGCCCATAACAAGATGCCTTGATTAAGGTAAGCAGACGGCTTCGTTTGTCAGGAACGGTCCTGAAATTGCACATCAAGGAAACAAGTCCATTTCTCATGTTTCCAGCACTGGTCATTGCACAAATGTCTCAGCTATGTAATTCAGACCAGGTGAAACACTCCCAGCTTGGCCATTTTTTCATAGGCATTTGCAAACTCTCACCAGACCTCATCGCACCCTGAGGCTGAAGAGCAACATGGTGCTTCAGAATCGAGGTCTTTGGAGCCAGAAGCAGCCACAAATGCAAGAAAAAGGGATTTTGCTGTGGATTTTAAAACAGAAGTGGGGAGCTGACAAAGATCAGAACTTTTCCGGCCATTATAAAAGGAAAAAGGATTTTTGTTGTTTAAGTGACAAGTTATCAAGCCCTTAAATCAGTTTCATCCACCAAAAATACCTTATACAACAGTTGTAGGTTACAGTAATTGGCTAATACAGACTCCTAGGATTTCTGTCTTGACAAAGAGATGTGGTCAGTTCCCTTGCCTCATGCAAGAGGAGGATGATGTGACTCTATTAAACAATTACACCTGGTAATCATGTAATCTCAAGGAGAAAGCAGCTTCTCAAATGACACATGGGACAGCTCTGTGCTGTCTTTTTCAGACTGTGCAGCTGAGGTCTGTATGATCTTCCCTCCCTCCAGTGAAGAGATGTTATCAAGTGTATCACTAAGGTGATGGCATTGCCAGAGCAGCCCTGCAGTGACTGGACTGGCTGTGTATTTTGGGGTCTTTCCCTAAGAAATACAGCAGAACCTACTTGCATTTTCACATGTGCTTTATGGAGCAATACAAGACACCAAGTGCCCAGGGCTGCTCAGATTTAATGACATTTTTCTTTTCCTAAAATCAATTGGGACGTATTCTTTGGAAGCCCAACCTTAAACCCATTGTGGTTCTGCTTGGAAAGCAACTATAGAAGGGCAGCAGGCATCTCTGGGGCTCCAACGCTCTCCAAAGCACCGTGGCAGAGTCTGATGCTTCTTGCGCATGATCGTAGTGGTGCAGCAGGACTTCTTGGTTTCCCCTTTTTCTCTTGCACATCACTATTCTCCTGCTGGGTGCAGGAGCTGGAGCATTAGATCTGCCCTGACAGCCTGCAGCTGTCCCCAGCCTGAATTCATCTTGCCAATTGAGGGAGAGGCAGTCCAATTTTTTTTTTTCCCCCTTTAATATCTGTGAGGACTGGGTGAAGTGTTAGTTGCTTCTTGCCACAGGAGGTTTGAGGGCACCAGAGAGGATAACCTGGGTGCAGAGGAATCCCTCACCCTGCTGCCTGTCCCCATGCAGTAGATCAAATTTACTCATAATCTGATCTCCAACCTTTTGAACTTAAACCAGAACCATCCTCTTAATTTTTCCATCTCGATGTCTGCCCAAAAATGCATTTATAGAGTCCATTCTTTCTCCTGATCTTTTACTAAAAATATGGTTTCTCTTGGTAAGAACAATATTCTTTTTCCTTAAAGATGCTTTCTTTCTTTTCTTTATCTGTCACTGGACTAGGTCCATGGTGAATATCCTGTGTCTAGACTCCCTTGTCTTTCAGTTTTTCATAGGTACAGATCATATGAGATTCCTTCTGGTATTGATTGATCTCTGTAATTAAGAACCTCATATAAATGCAGCATATACTGGCTATTGTCCCATCACCCTGCTGCCCCCCTCCCAGCCCTGCCATTGACTTACTCCATCAACTTGTCCAAGTCTCTCATTGCTCTGCCATGAAAATATTAGGTGTAGCACAAACTTTCTTTGGGACAGAGTCTCTTATTCTGTGTTTGGACAGCGGCTGTGAGATCTCAAACTAAACCTCTCTTTCTCTACCCCAATAATACCTGTCTGCTCTGTGATTACAGCTTGCTTGCCCAGTGAAATGCAGCCACTTCTAGCTCCGAGCAGCAGCGGCTGAGCAACATGCAGCATCACCACGCTGTATTACAGGAGGCCAAACAATAACACAGCAACACCAGCCCAGAGTACTAGTGCGGAAGGAAGCGAGGGGATGTAGGTGTGATTAGCACATTAACAACAGGATCCATAACCAAGAGGGAACACTCAAACCAGCAGCAAATAATTGTTAAATTATTACACAGTTAATAGTTGTTTAAAAGCAAAGCAGGAATGACGCAGAAAATAGCTCTTCTTGAAAACAGTTTTGCAGGGCTGATCAACACAAGCGCTGCTGTGCAAGCGGGAGTGCAGCTGCAGAGACACCGCAAAAATTACCCAGCCCCTTTCGGGGGAGCAAACAGTGACAGATCCATAATTTATAGGGGGCAGTCAGCGCTCAATAATTAGGGCATAATTTACACTGAGTGGGTTCTGGTGGTGGGAGAAGAGAGGCAATTTTGTTTGTTCTCCTGTTCCTTCCCTGGGCGTCTGTCCCAGAGCTTGGAGGGGAGAGGATGCTCCTGCAGACAGACCTGGCCTGACGCAGCATTGCAGGGGCTCAGTACATCCCCTCCCATCGCTCCCTCAAGGCCATGAGCCCATAATGACTATTTTGCAGGTTTTTCAGATGGAGAGGTTCAATTTTGCTGCTCTGATCCTTGGCACAGCTCTTCCCCTTTTGATGACTAATCCACATCCTCCCTCCTTCACCAGAGGCTCCGAGCATCCCCACAAGCCTGTACCACAACTCATCTCATGCACTGTAACAGCCAGTCTCAGTGGCTTGAGCACATTTGTGGCCTGCAAGGCGCTTGGCACTTCGTACCTGTCACCATCCCTAAGGCCTGGGGCAGTGGTAAAAACAATGCAACTCTTGTTCTGCCTTTCAGCCACAGAGCCACCTTGCAACCGGGCTGCCCTTGTAGCTGCCCTCATCCCCTGCCCTGCCTGGGCTTGCAGGGTTTAACATGAGCCACCTTTGGTTTTCCTATTTTACAGGCATGTCTGGCCCTCAGGACCACCTTCTGTGGGCAGGACCTGGCCATGCTCTGGGTGTGGAGCCAAGCTAAGCCCATTTCCACAAAGGGAGCCAGCTTGTCAGGCACCAGGGAGATCCAAGGAGAAAAAGTCCTAATGTAACACAACAGGAGCTAAAGAAATCCTGAGAGTTTCGGGGCAGATGCCTCCCTGATGCACATGAGGAGGGGATCACCCTGTAGACTTCTCAGTAAATCTGTGCCCAAGCTGTCATGGCGAGGAAGAGCAGGAGGACGGTATTTGTGCAGTACCTTATTTGCAACACCTTATGCTTAAAGTTTACAGCTGATGTGTAAACCAGACTAATAGGACGTGCAGATTTAAACTGAGAGGGAGAGGGATCTGCAGGACTTTAGCCAAAATGTAGCTCTGCTAATTACCTCTTCCCTCTTAAATTAGCCCTGTCCCGATGACACTGGATGAAAGCTTTGCTGCCTGCCCCATCCCGTGGAGCAGCATCGCTGCAATGTGTCAGCCAGTGCTGGCTGCCCTGCAACAGTGGTGCAGTGCGCGGTGCCCAGGCTGAGCACCCTGTGCGGCTCTGGCTGCGGAGACAGCCACCAACACGCCGGGCAGGATTGCCGCCCACCGAAGGCCTCCCTGACCCTGCCAGGGTAGCAACAGCAAAGGAGTTAAACTGGGTTTCCTCATCGGGAAAAGGCTTGCCAGGGAGGCAGGAAAAAAATTACTTAGCTTCATCTTTCTCCCATTTTAGAAAAATTAACTTTTGAGAAACCTCCACAGTTTCACTATTTCTGGTGCTTAAATCAAGCAGGCTGACAGCCTGTCCGGGGGTATTTATGGGCTCCCTCGCAGGGAGCCGGGGCTTCATCTGAAGACCACGAGTGCCATCTTCTGGGATGCTGCAGCCCTGCTTCCCTCTCCTCCCCCGCGGCATCCCGCGCTCGTGCCACTAATCTCGACTCCCGAGGAAAAAAGTTTCGCTACGATGCGCTTTACCCTGGGGTTTCCCCCTCGCCTTCCGATGGGGAGACTGAGGCGGAGAGGCGGGGGATAAAGCAGCCTCTCTGCTCTCCCGCAGGTGCACAGCGGGGTCTGGGGTGTCGTGTGGCCTCTGAAGCCCCCAGGTAGCTCAGGGAGCTGCAGTTGTGCCCCGGGTTTGCTCTCAATCTGGAGCTCTTTTCTAGCGTCGGGTAATCGGCAGGAGCCTCCCTTCGTTTTTCTCTGTTAATTTTCTATTAAGAAAAGATGGTGGTGTTCTTGCACAAAGATTTTACTCCAGAATTGTGCATTCTAAGATACCCCTGGAGCATCACAAACTCCTAGCCCAAGCCCAGCGGGAGGGCAAGGCTGGCTTCAACTCTTTGCTTAAAACAAAGGGATTGCCTGAGCTGGAGCACAAAGCTGCAGGCAGAGGGTGGTTAGAGCATCCCAGGAAAGGAGATGGAGGCAAAAATGAGGGGACAATGCCTCTCTTGCAGAGATTTACAAAGGATTTAGTTTCTTTTGCTGTAAAACTCATCAATGCTTTTTGCTGAGGTTTGGTTTATGGTAATGGGAGGGAGCAGATACCTGTGCCAGCCCTGCCAGAGCCGGCAGTGGCACAGAGGGTGCTGCTGGGCTGGGCCAGAGTGCCTGTGAGAAGCCAAAGAACTGCCCTTTTCAGTGAATTTGTTTGAATATTGTACAGTGGTTCCCATGGCTAAAGGTGGGGTTAACAGTTCCTGGGTGCCTGGTGCTCCTAAGCCTTCGTGGAAGCATGTGGGTGATGGGATGTCAAAAAGTACGGCTATAAATACCTAGCAGGTCCACAAAGCAGCACACAGACCATACAGCAGCATGCAGCCCGTATGCCAGCATGCAGTACGCACAGCAGCATGCTGTGTGCAGCCTGTACAGCATCGTGCAGCCTGTACAGCAGGGTGTGGTAGGTACAGCAAGGTGCAGTTTGTACCGCACTGTGCAGTCCTTACGGCAGCACACAGCATATGCAGCAGCACAGTCTGGTTTATCCAGCAGTGTGCAGTCTATATGGCACTGTGCAGTATGTACAGCAGTGTGCGATGCACAGCAGTGTACATGCGGGATGCACAGCAGTGTGTGATGCACAGCAGCATGCATGCAGTATGCACAGCATTGCGATGCAGAGCAGTGTGCGATGCACAGCAGTGTGCACACAGGATGCACAGCAGTGCGTGATGTGCAGCGGTGTGCATGCAGCACATACACCAGCGTGCGATGCACAGCAGTGTGTACAGCATGTACACAGCGCACGCCCGCACAGTCAATGCCACACGATGGTGCTCGGAGCTCTCGCTCCTGCCTTTCCTGCAGGCCAATGCTGCTGGGGGTTTCTCTGTCCGCTCAGGAACTTCTCAGTGTCCCTTCTGGGCCAGCAGAGACTTGAGTGGAGCCCCTCGGATGTGGTGTGACTTCTCTCTCATTCTCTGCCTGGTCCTCCCCATTGATGGCTCCCGTCACACCCCAGGGAAGGGTGAAACCTGCCACACAGCAACGCGGGTGGCAAGGGAGCGTGCTGGTCCGCAGGGTGAAGTGCCTCAGCAAGGGCCTTTGCTGCACCGCACCAGGTAATGGCACCCACCCTGGCACGTCCCAGCTCTGCCACCCATCACCTGACGCCCCGCAGCACCTGGGGCGATGCCGGCACCGCTGCAGGCTGGCACAGCCCTCGGGCAGTCACACTGCTCACGCTGCTGGCTTGGGACATGTCTCACCAGCTGCTCTGCTACGCGCTTGGGGGAGTCTCACGCAGCAGCTGAATCCCTTCATTCTGCGGCTGTAGGTTAAAAACCCGTTCACCACCTTGCTACAAGCATGATCCCTGTGGATCTGAAAGAATGTGAGTGAAAACAAGTCTGGACGTGTATTGTAGTTTTGGCTGGGATAAAATTAGTTTTCTTTTCAATAGCTGATGCAGTGCTGTGTTTTCAATTTAGTATGAGAACACTGTTGATAACACATTGATGGTTTTAGTTGTTGCCAAGTAATGTTTCTACTAAGTCAAGGATGTTTTCAATTTCTCAGGCCCTGATAACGAGAGGGCTGGGGGAACACAAGCAATAAGGAGGGGACACAGCCAGGACAGCTGACCCAAACTAGCCAAAGGGATATTCCAAACCGTAGACCATCACGCTCAGGATATAAACTGGGGGGGGCTGGCCAGGAGGGGCTGATCGCTGCTGGGGGACTGGCTGGGTATCGGGCAGCAGGTGGTGAGCAATTGCATTGTGCATCGGTTGGGGGTTTTTGTCCTTTTAGGTTTTATTCCTTTCTCCCTTTGTCTCCATTTCATTACAGTTGTTGTTGTTGTTACTATTATTATTGTATTTTATTTAGTTTATTACATTTTTCTTATCTCAACCCACAAGTTTTACCTTTTTGCTGACTCTCCTCCCCATCCCGCTGGCAGGGGCAGTGAGCAAGCGGCTGCGTGGTGCTTAGTTGCCGCCAGGGTTAAACCACCACCTCATGTTCTCCTCCTTCATCCTCCCCTGCAGCAGGATCCACGCTCTGTCAGGATTACAGACCAACCCCTTATCCAACCTGACAGCGAAGCCCCCCGCAGCAGTGCTGCTCCCCAGCCTCCCTCAGCATCAGTTTTGTCACTTCACTGGCTTTATCAGCAGGACCAATCTTTGGACCACACGGATCCATCAGGTCTCAGCGATGGAGTGAGAGGGAAAGCAGCTGCATAGCCAAAGGTGGAGGTGGGGAGTCTGGGGCCCCACATCAAGTGTGTCCAGGAGCACCCATCCACCACCGCGGCGAAAAACAGAACGTGGGAAGTTGTTGTAGCCCAGTTGCTGTTTTTCTCAAACAGAAAGTTAAAGAGTTTCCCTTGGCAGAGAGTCAGTCGGTGTGGAGCTCTGGTGCTGCAAGGGGATGGAGGTAGAAAACCTGAGCTCAGCTCACCTTGCTGGCATCCCGAGCAGCTCGTTGAAGTTGTGTTTGAAAAACAAAGCCAAGTGGCTCTGCTCTGCAAACGGAGCATTTCAGACTGAACCGTGGTGGTTTTTTGGCAGACGTGTGCATCATGATGGGGCAGCTCACAGCTGCTGGGGCTGGGGGATTCAGTTAGTGCTGGAACAGAGCAGGGATGGCTTGAACGGATCCTAGGGTGATGGTTTTCAAAGGAAATAGCAAATATTAGATATTCGAAGCCCCTCATAGCAGATTTCAATATCTGATTTCGTTAAACTCTGCGAATAAACTCTTATATGAGGAAAATTCATTATTTTTAAAGCTAAATCCCCCCACCCCTGTAACACTCAGTGCTTATCTCTTTGCTGGGGCAGGGGGAGAATCATGTGGAAAAAACCTCGTTAAATGTATTCCTGCTGACTTTTCATCCGAACAAACTTCAGGCCGGTTTGGAGAGTAACCAGAGTCCCCGTCCAACCTGTGCTAGAGAAAAGGGGAAACAGCATCTACCACATTCAGTCTACTCGTGACCCAAGCCCAGATGAACCAAACGCTACCTGGAGGCAGGCAGTGCCCTCTGCGAGATGATGACTAAAGTGATGCCTGCAAGGGAGTTCAGATAAAACTTGGTGAGGTTTTCAGAAGAATGATTCCCACCAATAACACCATAGGCAAGATTTCAGAACAAAGGCTTTTTCTCATGAGTTAGCAAAAGCAATGCTAGCTATTCACGATTTATGCCTCCCTCATAAATTAAATTTAAGACTAGGATTCTGTGTCATCAGAAAAGATACATTTTATTTTTATATAGCATATTTAACACACACTTAAGGAGAATGATGGTGTTGTCAGGGGCCTGGGGTGATAGGGAGGATGTTTTTTATTTAAAAAAAAAAACAAAACAACACAAAAAACAGAAGGGTTTCACCCTGTGAAGCTGGGCAAGGGGAGTTACAGCAGAGTTGCCGGCTGACAGATTTAGGGGAGGAGGCAGAGATCAAAGGGAGAAGCAGGGTGCACAGAGACAGTGCATGTGCAGGAAGAGGCTCCCAAGGGAAAGCCATGGCAGATCTGGCCCCTGGAGGTGTCAGGTCCCACATGTAGACCAGAAGAGCCCTTCCCATGGTGTCTGTGCTTTCCTCTGCTCCCTGCCCAGCCCCTCACCCAGCTACAGTTGGAAAGAACTGCAGGGTTCAAGCCGTGCTTGGGTACCCGTAGCTGTATCTCCGTGGGATTGTCACGTTGGTACGGACAGGTTTGGCCCTGATGTGGGATACGGTCGCTGCGTTTGCCACCGTGAATTGCTCAGACCTGACCTTGGGGCATCCAAGACTCTGGTCCATCTCTGTGGCGGCTGTCTGAACTCTCCATGTCTTAGGTCACTGGGTTGTGTAAGAACTGCAACTTCTGCAGGCTTAGGGGTTCTTGCTAAAACTTTTATCAGTGACAGGGTGCATCCTGGTGGCTCAGAAATTGGGAAGCAATAGGCCAGGCATGTTTAAAAATGAGAGTGCTCTTACGCTGCAGTGCTAGCCTCACCATGCAGTCACTGGGATCTGTACCAAGGTAATCCAAGCCTTTTTCTTCCCCAAAGTTTCCAGGATGACTTGGAAAAGTGAGGAATTCATTGAGTAAAGATGTATTCAACAGCTATATTTTGTGGATAACTGGCTAGCTGAAAAAGTTCACACAGACATAGTCCAGCTGGCTGGACAAAAATGCACATCGCTCTCAGCTTATCTGAAGTAAAGTAAAAATACACTATCCTTGGCTGTTCTTGTTACACAATATCAGGAAGATTGCGGTGGGAAAAGAATGTTGCAGGTGGGAACAGATAACTACAGAAGAGAAACTAGAGGCGGACTTGATATTTAGGCAACTAACCAATAATGAGCTTAACTTTTGTAATATGTATGAGCTAATTATAACAAGGCATAAAAGGTGACTGTAAGGGACAATAAACGAAGTCTGCTGATCACTCATATTGAGTGACTGTGTCTTCCCTCCGTCGCGACAATATTTTCCTCCCATTCTTCTTGGCTTCTGTCCTTGTGAGCTGGCACATGGCTCACACTAACCATGGTCACTGGTTACCGGTCCCTCAGCAGTTGTAACCATGACTTTTACATGATGTTTTCTCCCAAGGCCAGGGAAACGAAATCCCCAAGATTACTGCTTCCCTGGGACACCCCAGCAGGTACCCCCCCCCCCCCTCCCTTGGCCTTCCCCTTCCCCCCAGGGGGCTGAACCTCCCCCATTGCGCTGCTTTGCAGCTTTCCAGGAGCTGGAGGCAGCCCCGTGGAGCCCAGTCCCAATGGCTCTGCGTCGCCCTTCTAGAGAGAACTTTTGCCAGTTTGTTTTTATAAACTTTCCCTGCCAGTGCAGCACGTTAAAGAGCTCTGAAAGGGAAGGAGGGGAGAACTGCGTATCGGGTCATCTCCATGGGAACGTTGTGGGAAGATTGATACGTGCCCCAAGAGGCGGGTGCAGTTATTAGTATGTTCCAGATCCTTTCCTGTGGCCTTTTTTTTTTTTTTCTTTTCCCCCTGCTGAGGAGGAAGAAATAGTGTTTTCAAGGAGGAAGGAATATGAACACCTGAAATAAAGGCACCAGCAGCCCTTTCCAGGAGAGGATCTCCGTTACCTGCCAGAGCAAGCGCTTGTGGCGGTGGAGCTGTGAGAGCTCTGGCAGCTGTCAAAAAGACCCAGAGGGAGCCAGGCTAGTTTGCCCAGGAGAGGACAACCCTGCTGGTGTGGTGGGATGGCACCAGCCATCACCAGCTGGACGTAGAGTGACGATGCTTGGCCAGGCGTAGGGAAGGAGAGTGGCTGGAGCAGCTCCTCGCTTGGTGGTCACGACCACTTGGTACAACTTGTGACTTCTCCTCTGCTTGCTGCCCCACCAACCCACGTCTTTCCACATCACAGCATCATCCGAGACAGTGAGATGGGTTCCAGCTCAGTTTGGTGAGCTGAGCACAGATATGAGCACCCAAATCTTTCTAGCGCAGCATTAACCCAGAGAGCCAGAGGAGGCCAGCTCATCTCCATGTTCCTCAGTTTCCTCCCAAAGCCCTGTTCTCCCTGGCCAGCACTGGGGACTGCCAAGAGCCTTCACACATGCTAACCATTTCCAAGAGTGATGGTGGGCTGAAGACAAGCCCTTCAGTCTTGCAGGAGCCAAGAATGAGAGACCAGATGGTGCGTGACCTGATAAAGCCCCCTGTGATCTTGTGTTTGTTATTCTCCTAGAAGCACGTTGCCCTGGGAAAAATCCAAGGGTTCGTTTCCAGGACCCAGACTCTTTTCATGTGTAATAGCAACTGCACCTACTCTGGCCACACGCATTGCTCACATGAGGCCCTCTTGCTGATGCAGTAATGTTTTTGGGTGCGGGGGGGGAGCTGGTGAGGTCTCCTAGAAAACCAGTCTTCAGCTCAGCATTCAGCTCCTCCAGGCCACAACTGCAATTATCCTCCCGTCCCATGTTTGTAGAGCACCTAGGAAGCAAGAGTCCCAGCCACGACAATCCTCCCATAGGCACTACTCCAAAATTACTAGCAATAAGAATATTTTTAAAATGGAAACCGCTGCTCTGAGCTATGTAGGAATTAATCATTAATAAATCACAGAACTCAGGAGGAACTTTAATGCTGCAAAGCTGATTTTAAGAGCTTGTCTAAGTGGACCTGAGTGCAGAAGTGGATCTGTAACACGCTTCTCAGGTGGAGGGTGTCTACTTCCCTCCCACGCCAATTAATTTCTGTCAGGCAATGAAATTTGGATGGCTGGTCTCTGCGGGGCGGATCGGTCTCAGTATCTGTGTATGCAGCATGGGCACAACTGGAAAAGATCAAGGCATGCATCTGCAATAATAATAATAATAGTGTCCCCAGAGTGACATTTCAAATGCAAATGAAAAGAATAAAAATATCAGTTCCCGTTATAACTTTGTTGCTGCTGTAACCAAATCCAAGAGAAGCCCTGAAGCTGTCCCCGCTGCCCGCCCGGCAGCAGAGCTGCGATTTTGTTTATTTTCATTCCTGTCCCAAGCGGACGGGGACTCAGCCCTGAGCTGAGAAACAAGGCGAGGAGCTGGGCCTGAAGACAGTCTCATGGTGGCAGTTACCAGATGTTAATCTAGTATCAGGCATGAAAAGCAAAGGGTGACAGCAGCTATGCAGGGTGTGACTAATAATTAACCCGCCCTGGCTGGGGACCGGCTCTGCTCCTGGGCTCTGGCTCTCAGGGCTCTGCCAGGTGTAACGTGCTCCAGAACCAGCAGGAAAGATTTCTTGCAGGTCTGATTTCAGTCCATCTTAACAGTTGCTGTTCAACTGCAATATCCGATCGCATCCCTTGTCTCTCACTGTGTTAATAGGCACAGCTTCCTTCCCTTCCCTCCAGAGATGCAACCGTGTAGGGTGCTTGCGGGTGTGTATTGTTGCCTTTGCACAAATGCACATAGATACATATAACTAACGAGGGCATCTTTTCGTATGAAAATTACAATATAATTTCATTTAAATTTTTCAGTTAAAAACTTTGTGCGCGGTTTGTGTGCATCCTTGGAAGACAGAGGCACTGGGGCGCGGTGATTTGGGCCGGTTTGAGCCCAGAGGTGCAGGGCTGCCTTCATCCTCTGCACAAGGCGACCCCTCATGCACAGTCCCGCTCCTTGGCCACACGGTGGGTTTTCTGGAAATCCAGAAGCACATCTGTTTATCAGTTTATTAATTACAAAAATAAGCCCCTTAATATTTATCACTTAGGGTCGGAGTTTGGCTAGCCATGGGAGAAATTGGCAGCCGGGGAGCAGAGGCAGGATTTATGGCTGCAGGGCACATGCAGGGAGCATTTATCTGGGCCATGCTCCCAGTAGCTTCTAAACCAAGACAGAGCTCTTAAGACGAAGAAACGTTTATTTTTTGCAGCAAAGAGGTTGTCTGAGAATGAAACTGATGTTTTTAAAAAAAACAAAGAGAAAAAAAAAGGAATTGAAACTGCGTAGGCTATTTTCAGCCACCAAGATGAATGAAACGTAAAAAAATAAAATAGGTTGCAAGTTTTGAATTCTAAAAAAGATCACTCTGAAAGCATGATAATCCAAGCAGGTGCTGTCAGCTCCAAGCACAGACTAGGCAGGCTTTTCTGCTGGCAAATAGTGGAAGGTTTCGGCAGACACACCTAGGACAACACAAACCTGCTCATCCTCAGGGCTCTTTAATTATCAGTGGAGACCTGCGACACATTAACTGCTTTACTGTTGCTCCTTATTCCTGGCTCCTAAGGCTGGAGGCTGCTGGTGCAGCTGCCACGAGGGCAGACGAGACTCACAACCCTGCTACAAAAGGCAGCAGAAAAGGTGTTAATACATCAAGTGGGAGAAGGTGATGTGCAGCTCAACCCTTCGCCCACCATGCGCATCGCCATCATTGCAGGCTTTCAGCCTCTGCTAGTCATCATGACTTTTGCTGTTGTTTACCTCCATCTGAAGCAGGAAGAGATGATCAGGGCAAGGAAAGACAGCCTCACCAGCGTCATCCAACCCTGAGCCTCCCAGGAGCGCTGCCCTCTCCCATAGCTGCCCACACCAGCTGAGGAGGGGAAGCCACGCGCAGTAATTTGGAAACAAATCTGAGCTGCCCATTTCAAGGTGTTGCTCGGAAAATTCACTTTCTACTGTGTAGTGCCATCGCGGGACATGTGCGGGTGGGTGGAGGACCAGGAGGGCAGGACTTGCCGAGTGCTGAATGCTCCGACCTCAGTGCACTGTGCTCATGGCTGACCCGGCTCTTGGTGGCATCCATGGCAAGGAGCTGCTGCAGCAGCGGCAGTGGAAGGGGAAAGCCAGGCTCAGGAGCCCCCGTTGCCACCCCACCTGCCCTTCAGCAAGTCCCAGCAAGTGATGAGCTGGTCCTGGAGAGCCGAGGATGGGCTGTGTCCTCAGCTGGGGGACACGAGGCTGCAGCCCAGCAGTGGACTCAGTGTCTGACCTGCGCTGCAGCACCTGACCCCAAGCCAACCTGCGTGTGCTGCTTGCCCTTCCCTGGGGTGGTTCATGCAAGGCACTTATCGTCCGCGCAGCGCTGGAGGGGGAGCGAAGGCAGCTCTGCTGTGGCCAGGGCCAGCTCAGTTTCGGAGAGTGGGCAGAAAGACTTCCAGAAAGATGAAGCTGGTGGGAGCTGTGCGGGCTCTGCAGTGAGGTCCCTGCACCGCCTGCCCAGCCCTGGGCAGATGGGTGGTGGGAAGCCAGGTCCCAGAGACTGAGCGCTGAGCTCCAGCTGCTCAGCCCTGCGAGCCAGGGCTCCTGCTGCAGAGCCGCTCTCCGAACCATGCTGCTGAGCACGTCTGCTGGGATTTACGCAATCCAGACTGCAGGAACAGACTGAACAAAAAAGGGCAAAAGCACCTTTTCACCCACAGATTTGGGTTTGTGCTCAGGGGCCAGCAGAGATCCTTTTCTGGCTGAAGCAGAAAACACTTCCCAGAGCACTGTCCCTCTGCTCTCTTGCTCATAGCAATCTGGATTGGTGCTGTTCAGCTGCATTATATTTAAATTACCTGTCAAGCAATTGCAAACCGTGGTCTTAAGCAATATGACCGCATCTGGCTGCCCCGGGGTGCTTGTATCAGCCTGTATGTGCTGACAGCACTAATGCTTTTTGCCCTGGTGACTACCTAGACGCAGAGAGTGGCTGGGGCTTTTAGAGGCTTTCCTAAAGTTTATTGGCTTTTATAACGGTCATGAAAATAATTGGATCTGAGACATGCACTAGCAATTTGGTACAAAGGAGAAAAAAAATGAGGCCAGATGAGGTGTAAATCAGGAGTAACTCCAGAGCTGCTGGTGTGGTTTGAGCAGAGCAGGATGAGCTGGAACAACAGTGCAATGAGTCCTGGGGAGGTGGTGGGGTTTGGGAAGGGTCCTGGAGGCCATCCTTGATGCAGCCTCACAGTTACCTGTCCCATCTGGGCGAGGAAGGGGATGATGCCGCAACGCCTGGGCTGGGTGCTTCTGCCGGGTGCACTCAGGAGCGGCACCTGCCCCAGTCACTCCATTCACATGCTGCGGGTGTCTCACCACCATGGTGGGATGCTTAAATAGGTCCTTGAGGCACTAAGGGCACTGCATGACAGCTGTAGCCACGGGCAAGCGCTTGCCCCACTCTCTGCCCTGCTCCTATAAGCAGCTACAAGCTGGCTGCCAAGCTCAGGGCTGCCTGTCTGTACCCACTGGTTACTGCACCAGCTGGGACCCTCTTGCCTTGCTCAGCACCCATCCACACCCTGCCCCAGGGCCAGTGATGCTGGTGGCAGGCTCCAGTCCTGTACTTAGAGCTTTTCCACTCAACACTTCAAGCAGACCAGCATCAGCCCTTTCTGTTTGCAGACGGGGAAACTGAGGCCCAGAGGAGCAACCTCAAGGAGGCAGCCAGAAGAGGTGCAGCCTCCAGGGGTTTGTCCTGTGCGCTGGCGTAAGGGGGTTTTCCCGACCCCACTGCCTGCTGTGAGCCCTTCTGCCAGGCCTGCTCTGGGGGGATGGGAAAGGGGCTGCGGGGGTGTGCTGACCCCGGTGGGGGCTGATGAGCAGGCAGGGGCTCTGGGTGCTGCCGGGAGCTGTGGGTGGGCTGAGCCATGCCACGAGCTGTGCAAGGAGCAGCTGACCGTGTGCTTTCAACCACAAAGCTGCAGATCTTCCTCCAGCTCCCTCCATGCACACATGCTCTTCACGCTGGCTCCGTCACAACAAAGCGGCCACTGTTCCCCACTCCATCCCCAGCTCCTCCCCAAGCCCTGTCACAGCCAGCGCTGGATTTATGAATGAGTCCCCTGCTCTGGTGACCGCGAGCCAGCCCGGGTGGCTCGCTCCAGGGTTGGAGGCACAGCAGGATTCTGCTGCCATCAGGAGCCGCACACGGTGGGGAAGGCAGAGCTTTGGGGTGCACAGCCTGCACCCCGCAGGGGGCATGGGGCCATGCTCCCCTTCCAGCCCCAGCCTGGCCCCATGCCCACTTGCTGGGGACCATTTGGGATTATAACTCATGAGCTGCCTGTGCCAGACTGCCAGCTGGCACGGCCGCATGGGAAACAGCTCCCGAGTCCTCACGTCCTGGCACAGCAGCCGAGCCCGCCTTGGTGCCACTTCCCTCTGCTATGCTGGGTGGGAAACTCCGGCCGTCAGAGGGCTTTCCTGGGAGACAGACACCCCTGCCACAGCGCTGGGACCTCGGGCAGGCGGGCACTGCGAACAGCCGGCCTGCAACCCACCTGCATCACCACATTCAGCGCTTTGTCTTTGCTGCTAATTAACACAGTACAGGTGAAGGATGGCTGATTTCAACACACTTCATGCAAAATGAAGATATGGAGCTGACAAAGCACTCAGCGGTGTCACAAGCTCAAGGCCTATCATGTAAAACCACCAGTGACAACCCGTTCACTTGCCCAACACCCTGTGTGCTCAGAGCTCTGCTGGTACCCCTGGGAAAACCCTTCCATCACCTCTCTGAGCCAGGTCAGGGCTCATCAGCATCCAGTCATCCAGGCAGCTGAACTCTCCTACACATCACACATTTTCTGCTGGAGTTTATGCCCAGCACCCACAGCCTCCCAGGAGCCAGAATTTCACCCTGTGCTTCCAGGCCATGCTGTTCCCTTCAGCTGAGCAGCTGCTCCTGTGTCACCTGTCCCTTTCCCTCTGCATGCCCGCCTTGGAACCCTGTCCTGGACCCCTGTGAACCGTAACAAACCTTTTTTGCTCATTTCAAGTGGCTTTGGATCGAGCATTGTGCCAGTACCTGAACAAGGTATTTCCATTTATTTCTTCTGCATCTAGATCGCTCTAAGTGTGAACATCAAAAATCAGTTCCCGGGACTGCAGGGGCTGTGGTCATTGTGTGCAGCATGGAAATCGCTCCTCCTTGGCATTTGGTGGCTGTGCAGCTCCACCTCCAGCTCTGCCCCTTCCTGCTGCATCCAAGAACTCTTGGAAAATGGAAGGGGGGGTGGGCGCAGCCACCATAGATGGGGCTCAGCTCAGGGGTGAGGAAGGAGTTGGTCCCACCTGGTTGGGTTCTCACTTGCCTTGGTGCCTGGAAGCAGACAGCAGTTGCCATGCATCTCCATCCTCTCCTAAACCTTTTTCCCTTCTTGGATGTCCCACATGATCTCCCTGCTGTCACCGCCAGCTGCTCCCCTCGGAGCCACAGCCCCACGGCTGCCCACAGCAGCTGCTGCAACAGGCCGTGGGCTTGTGGGACCTCTTGCATGTCCCTGGAGGAAGATATGTGCCCCAGCCCAATGGCAGCAAAAACTCAAGGAGACCAAAAGCTCCGTGAAACCACTATTGATGTCATACCACACTAGCTCCAGCCTCCAAAGAGACACATTCCCATGGGCTCCTTGTTACTTCTATTTATTTTTTAAGACTGCTTCACATCCATGCCGTTGGGCTGTGATATGAGCTATGCTTCACTACCAGTCTGTTTTCATATAAACATACCGGCTACCCTAGCCACATGAAAAGATGTTTGAACTTGTATCTCAAACTACTTAGGGCTGGCTAAGCCTCTCTTTATAGCTGCATCTGCACACCCTTACTTTATTACTTAGAGTTAACGTTAATATATGTCCAGGATGAATTCAGAGGTGCACGATCCTGAGGAAGGCCTTAGGAAGTTATCTGCTCTCTGTGTCACAGCCTGCTGCCAGGTGATCTTGAGGCTACGCAGAAGAAACCCTCAGACACACCAAGAGAGGTTTCCTGATCTGAGAGCAGAAGATCCTGCTCCTGGCTGCCTGGGGCTGTGCCCAGACCTGCTGCACCCCCGGCTTCCCCAGCAGGCACCGGGGTCTGCTTGCACAGAGCTGCTTGCAGGTGATGGGAACAGTAGCAAAAAATAAGCATCCTCCTCAGCGTGGGGCAGCAGGCCTTCGATTAAGCTGAACACCAATTTAGATGCTGGTCACCCATGTTTCTGTGTTATCTCCACAGCATCTGAGCTCTCTAAAGCCATGACGGTTATTGTCTGTTTATCTCTCTACATGTAGACATAGATGTCAATGTAGATACAGATGTAGATGGTACTGACCTGAGACTAGATCTTTTGGACAATCCTTTTGCTAGGTATGGCCCGTGCTGTTCTGCCTTGCTCCATCACGCACAACCGCAGAGCACCACAAGAAGCTTCTCCCACCACCTTTCCTCAGCCAGCTTGACACAGGGGGTGACTGCACCTTCCCTCCTCACAGCTTACTCACCCCATTCTCCAGCCTGATCCAGAAAAAGATCTGTGTTAAAGGAAAAACTATTATTATTATTATTATTATTATTATTATTATTATTATTATTATTATTTATTATTATTATTAAGTCAGCAGTTTGTTTCTCTGAAGTAAAGATGTAATTCCCCAGTAATTTAAGCCTCCCTTAGCATGGAGGTGTGCTCACATAAGGTCTAATCACTGATCTAATTAAATTGATTTGGTACTGTGTTAAACCAGTGCAGCTATATTGAGCAGATCAGGTCTAAGTTTCTATTCCACCTCATCATAAAAAATGATAATAAAAAGCACCTTCAAGACATCAGTGCTAAGAATCCAAACAGAAAGTTACATTTATTATTTTAAATCTAGTCTCATTATTTCTGGGATGTGAATTTTTGAAAGGGGCTACGCTATATATTTGCTACATGCCAATTGGCATTGGCAATATTCATTTCACATTTTATGAAGACCTCTATAGCACATACAAATATTTATTAATGTTCCAGAAAGGTCTAAGGAGTTTACAAATCTAAAGCCCATTGAAGGTGACAACTCACTTTTGAAAATAAAGAAAACAGGCAAGTCAAAAAATACCTAATTGTTTTTAAAATCAGTTTCAAAATTATTTTCATTCATTATTTGAAATTTTTTCCTTCTAAAATATCTTCATTTTTTTCTCCCTGACAAAATTACTTTAAAGTAGCTGTTTCCACTTGAGGTTTTGGTGGATTTCCTGATCAGTGGTTTATGTCTAGGCTTTCATAGATCTGTTACAATACTAATGTTGCAAGTTATTTCAGGAAAGATTTATGTTCCAGCTAAAACCATGACAAATAAACTTAAACCCAACAATATAGACTTTGTATACAGAGCTATCTAATTTGATAAAAACTACAAATTTTGTCAGATTCACTTCATCAGTGGCCCTTTAAACTCTGATTTAGAAGTCAATTAATAAGCTGAAATAGCAGCTCATTGGATTTTCAGAGCCAGCAGTCTTAGCCCGATAGCAGGACAGTACTAGGCTGAGACAGAAGCATCTCCCACAAACCTCTCCAGCCCGATGTGATGCTCCTGTGGACCTCACATCCCACTGCAACATCGCATTCGGGATTGGCACCCAGGAGCTCAGGTGCTGCTGGCTCCCGGGTTTGCTCTGCGGGTGAACCACAGCAGTCCTGCCCTAAGTGAATGACCCCAGCACACCCTGCGCTTACCTCTGCTGATGGTTTGCTGCCGCGTGACATTAAGTCAGGGATTTGCACCCAGACTGGACCGAGTGTGGTCTGATGGACTCCCGGACTGCGAGGGGGTGCTAAGGTCTAACCACCTCCAGGGAGGGGGTGCCACTTAGCAGACCCAGCCAAGGGCTACCTCTGCTCAGTAACAACGCTTACCATTGCAATTAATCAGGCTGATGAGCTTAGATGTGAAAACTCCCTGACACCTTTGAATCATTCTCACCCGATCAGCAGAGGACCCCACATCTGCACTTCTCACCCCATTCCCTGTGCTGGTAGCTAGGAACCATGAGCCTGTTTGCCAGACGATGAGTTGAAGCACAGGGAGGCTAAAGGCAGGGTAACCTGTGGCAGGCTGTCCTCAGTGTAGGGGGTTTGCCCCCCCGAAAGCATGGCCTATATCCATCTCAACTTTAGCCAGCGTCAACTTGCAAAAAAACTTCTGGTTTATTTTCCTTTTGTGCCAAGAGGGGAGCAGGTCTACCCAGAGCCTGGAAAGAACCACAGAAGAGGGCAGGTGCTGCATCTGCCTGCTGAGATACCATGTGGCAGAAACCCTTGGAGCTGCTCCTGAGAGCTGAGACACCTAGCAAGAGCTGCAAGTGCCAGCATGGCTATCCAAGGACAGCACCCTGTGCTGAAGGGAGTGCAGAATAGGACTCCCAAACAGCCTGGTGCACCAAGCAGGGTGCAGTGCTTCCATGACAGTCCCTGCTCACCCATCCACCACTACCATGTGAAAGAAAGCAGCAATTCAGTGAGCAGGATCACAGCTGCAAGCATCACCCAAGAATAAGTCTGCCAGAGCAGGAACCAAGCAGCCTTTGAAGCCCTGCGAGCACAGGACTTTCACAGAACCATGGAATGGTTTGGGTTGGAAGGCACCTTAAGGATCATCTAGTTCCACCCCCCTGCCATGGGACACCTTCCACTAGATCAGGTTGCTCAAAGCCCCATCCAACATGGCCTTGGACACTTCCAAGGATGGGGCATCCACAGCTTCTCTGGGCAACCTGTTCCCGTGTCTCACCACTCTCCTTCTTCCCTGGATAGAACCACCCAGCTGCATGGGACCACCGAAGCTAATAAAGCCTTTAAAAGGCCCATATGTCATCTCCTGACTAAGGCGTGAGCAATTCACACTTCATTGTGGCTTTGAAGTCTGAATGGGCCACATTTGGTCAGACCCCTCCAGCCTGCAAGGCAAGCTAGCAAAAGGGCAGTTCCCCACCGTCTGGGGTCTGGGGAAAACAGTTTTCCAGGCTAGACTGAACTTAGGCTACCTCAAAGCCCTCAGGCTAAAGCAGGTCTTTGGTGTGAATCTTGGGGTAAGAGGGCAACGGTATGCTGGCACGCTGGATGGGAAGCTGTACGGAAAGGTGCTGCTGAATTTTCAGCTCTTGCCACTGACTTGAGCAAAGTTTTTAAAGGCTCCTTTTCAAAAGCGCTCTCGGGTTTAGGAGGGGCGGTCTCTGGGATATGTCTGGCCTGGCACTTGGAGTGACGAGTATCAGAGTTCCTGTGGATTTTGGATGAGTTTAGGCTGCTCAGATCTCCTGGAGTTGGGCCCAGCATTCTTCACGTGGCGTAACTCCAGAAATGGAAGCACTCCAAGTTAGCAGTTTCTTTCCCAAAATGGGGATTCTTCTTTCCTTTGGATGGAAAACACTACAGACAGGGGAAATATTATCTCATTGTACTGTGAAGGAGAACCATTTATTAACTGTGGGTACCAAATTTAACACTGGGTATTTTTTTAATAGAAGCTCTGATATGAATAGAAGAGTCTGGATCCTTTCCTTGTATTGTCAGGAATCTGCACCACAGAATTATGCCACTATGTGAGAAACAGTAACTAAAATCAGCTACAGGAGAAAAATGTAAACCCGGCTAGCCTAAATTCATGAGAAATTCATTCCAGGGGCACAGATTATGTGAAATGGCTCCTTATCTCAGTCATATTTGCAACACGTTAACACTCAAAAAGAGCCATCCTATTGCCTCCTACACTTGCCACATTATGCAAGGGTGGCTTTTCTCACGTGCTCTGGGGCTGCCGAAGCACCCACGCTCCGCTGCTGCGAGCCTAGGCCATGGGGTAATATCCAAATACAAGGCACTGCTCTACACAGTAAAACCAGGAGGACAGCAGCAGGCTGCTTATGGGTTTCTCGTTGCTTTCTCGAGCAGGAGAGTTGCTTTTATTTGTTAGGAGCAGAGAGGCAACGTGGCGTAGGGGAATATATATGCCCGACTGCATTCCGTGTTAGGCAATGGTCGTACAGCAGCCACAAACAAACATAACAGATTTATATGGATTTGTGGTGTTAGCTGGCTCCATGAGAAATTGCAGTTACATACTCTAGATTATGATCCAAATGTTATTCTTTCCATTATACCAACTTTTCTACCACTTCTGGCTCCCTTAACCATAGCAAATGAGGACATAATAAAGTTCAAGTGATATCAGCTATTGTTTTCTAACTAATAATTTCCCAGGGCTTCTGCAAGCTTCCCCTGTCCCAGGTGAAACTGTAATTAAGACTGACCTTTGAAAGCTCCCACTTACGGTGGTATCTGCTGGTTCTGCTTAATTTGCTCCCCTGTCTTACATATAAAACTGTGAATAATTGCTGCAGTTTATTAAAGTGGAAAATAAAGAGCTTTCAAAGCACTGAGATCATTTAGTTTCAATACATTCGACAGTGCATAATAGGTATAAGTGTTTTGAGCAGGTTATCCTAATGAAAAATGAGAGGGAAGTCATATATCTGACTGTTCCTATTTTGTACAAGTGTCACTTTTTTCTAGTGACAGCAGGTTTACAGGATCACACTGACTGGGAATCCTGCACATCAGGCAGGTCTCTCTGGCTGTGAAAAATTGTGGAGTAGCAATATGAGTATCCAATCCATAGTTTTTACAAATTAGCTAAGACTCAGAAATCATGACAGGTTTTTAAAAATGAGATTTTTGGTGTTTAAATCTGTTCTGTAACTGGTCTTTTGCTACCTCTTCATTAGCAGAATGCACTTGTTTCATAGTCAGAAGTCTTTTTTTATTATTATTTTTCCCCCTAAAACATAAGTACTAGAAACTTGCTGCTGTCTTAACAAAAGTAGAGATTCTTACAAGACAATATCAAAGAAAACAAGACAAGTGGCCTTGGGGATGTGGGACTGGTAATAAAATTGCATGACTTGGCAACATTGTGTTCTTCCTTCTGCACTCTGAAAGAGGGTCAGAGACCTGAACTTTTGATATAGAAACCAAAAATACCAAGATATGGATGTATTTAATTACAAAATCTGTTTCGCTTTCAAACTTCAATGCATCATATAATAAAGTTGAACATAAAGGAGAATTAACTGAAGGAACACAACACTATGGCTTCACCTGAGGCTCAAGGCAAGGCAATGGCTTGGAAGGAGGACTACAGAGGGTTTAGGGGTTTGGATGTATAGGTTTTGTTTCCTGTGTTGGTCCTACAGCCTCACTTTTGTATTTGCCTTCGGTTTCTTAGGCCTAGGACAGCACAGCCTTGTATTCACCTGGGCACCATGACCCTTTGGAGCTGGCTCCAATGCTCAGGGAAGGCAGGAGTCCTGCTTTTGCTTCACAGAGCACTGCCCAACCTTTGGGGTCAGCTTTGACAAAGCCTCTGCAGAGACCCGAGAGCCACTGGTCCCACTGCTGCATGAGGGAGGCAGGTCTGTGGAAGCTGTTGCCCTGCTGAACTCTCTGCTCTTCTGGATAGCGGCCAGAGAGCAGCAGTGCAGAAGTGGAGGCTGAAGCCACCACCCAGCAGGCACAGCGCAGCCACAAGCCTGGCCTGGCAAGGGCATTTCCCGCATCTGCAGATCTCGTTCATGCACAAGACTGGGGATTTAAGCTGGAGCAAGTTGTAGGATCCCATCCTGACACAGGACTGCAAAGCTGGTCAGGAAAAAGGCACCCACCTACCTCTCCCAAAACAGGCACCCTGAGCACAAGAAGCCCTGAATATGCCAAATAAATCAAATCTCACAATTCACCAGGATCAAGAACTGGAGGGGTTCCTACAGGTTTTATATCCAGGACGATTTATGATTTAATTTAAACGTGTAGTTTCCAGCCATTTCTTTTTGCAAGCAATCACCTAGGCTACATTAACCTGATGGTGATGTACTGCAGTCCCAGGGAGCCCTGGAGAGACAGAGAGAGAGGACAGCACTCAGAGGTGTGAACTTCCCCCATTTATCTTGATGGGGTGTGCACAGCCTTGCCAGGCAAGCAGGTCCAAGCATGTTAACCACTTCACTGCCAGCCTCTGCTGTTGAAAGGGCTGGTTGTACAGCAGCGTGTCCTGTATGGGCCTTTCCCTTCCTTTGGTAGAGCCTCCCCAGCAACAAAGGATGCAAACCCAGAAGGGGATGAGGAAGGTACAGGCTCCTGGAGTGTGATGGTGCAGGTGATAGGTTTGGAGGCACCCTGTGTGATCAAATGGGGTTTTTATCATACAGCTTGTTGCAACAGATGTGGCCATACAGGTGTTACAGTTTAATATGCTTTTGAACAATTCTGTGTCTCCCCGTCTCTTGGAATCGAACAGTGAAGCAGAGGCTCCCAAGCTAACAAAACGTAGTAGATGGGAACTGATCCTTGGAAGCCACTTCTGCCTGGTTTGGGTATGGATGTTTCAGCTGGAGGCTTCCCTCATCATATGAGTGGTATTTCACAGCAGTGGCACAAGGTTTTGCTTGTCACCAAAGGATCTGGCACAGCTGCCATGGGAGTGGTGGTTATTAGGACCTGAGCTAACAAACCAGGCAGCTCCCTTCACATTCAGAGCTCTCCTATGTGGCTGGCAGCAGACTCTTGCAGGCAGTGCAGCACTGAGCTTCTGGTGTGCCAGTTTTGGGGCTCTGTTTTGCAACCAGACGAGTGCTTGCAAATTTCTGTGAAGATGGCAGCTGCTAGAAGAGGTAGCGATCCTTTCCTCTGAACGGGGCTGGCTGCAGCTGCAGCATGGTGGGGGTTGCAGCAGGTCCCTCTCCTGTGGCAGCGCGCAGCCACCTGAGCAAGGCTTCTTGGGGAGACAGAGATACATACGATTTAAAGTGAAATTGCTGCTTCAAAGAAAGAGCTTTTAGGAATCTCTAAAGCTGAAAGACAGAGGTGCCAGACTACCCTCAGACCGTCCTGCATCAGTGGACACAGCCTCTACGCCCCACCACAGATGTTAGCCAGGAGGGGCTCAAACCCAGAGCAAAGCCCCCTTTCATCTCATTCTCATGAGCTAAGGGCAAAACACCTCTACCAACAGCAGAGGTGTCTGAAACAGCCTTTTCATTATGTTTATATTTAAAAATCTAACAGTGACTAAAGCAGTTTGCATAATAAACAGCTCTAGAGCCAGAAATACTTGCTTGCTCTTGGTAAAAAAAGGAAGTCCTCAGATCCTCTTCTGAAGACTGTAAGAAAGTGACAGAGTTTTCCCTTTACAGGCTATAAATATGCAGTGCAAATAGGTGGCTGCTGTCGCTGCTTAGATTTTGATGTATCTCTTCAGATAGCCTGGCAGCGCCAGGTTATTTTAGTGTCAAATCAAAGCTCTGGTTGTGTAAAGAAGCTGAGGAAAGGTACAGTCTGTGTTGCAGCACAGGATGGAAGCTCCAAGAAGACTGGAGGCAGTCCTGTGAGACATGTACCAGCCATGCATACTAAACCTGCCATTTAGTACACCGAAAAGAAAACCCCTTTAGTAAAGCTGCTGCAGAACAGAAATAAATGTCTTTAGATTTGGGTTAGGGCAGAGGAGCATTTTTCTAGGGAGGTAAATGATTCATTCTCACATTAGCTAAAAGAAAGGAAAGCTTTTGTTTCCATTTTACCCTCAGTTTCTTCGTGAGAGAAAAAAATTCAAGGGCCTGTTTATGCTAGAAGGAAAAATCTTGCTGGCTGATCCCTTTTCAAAGCAGAAAGCTCATACTTGCAATGCACCGTTGCTGTCCTTGACCTTAACAAGTCAAGCCAGCCCAAACTTGCCTGATTCAAGTCCCCCCTTTGCAACACTTATATCTGGATGCAGGGCAGTTGTGCAGCGCCTGCCACAAGGTAATGTGTGTTTACCGCGACCTCTGCATTTCAGCCCAATACAGTCATGTTGACAGACTAATAATGAGAGGTGGGTCAAGTGCTCGGGCTCGCTGTAGGAGATGCACACACTACGCTCAGCTTCTTTCCTGCCGTGGGGAACTGGCAGCTGCATCATTTTGAAACGCTCAAAATCAAACTGCACATCAGGCCACTTCTGCTTACACAGGTTCTGTAGGAGCGTGACTCAGCCAGACTCGCGGATCTCCTCCTGCAGAGAGCTGGTTTGAGGGCAAGGCCTGCCAGGCCCCAGGCCCACCAGCAGCCCATCGGGAAGGAAGAGTCAACCCAGGCAGAGTTGCCCAGCCTGGAAAACACCGCCTGTGTTTCCACGCACTGCAGCCCTGCCTGGCACCGACCAGGACGCCGTAAGCGCGGCCACAAGCAGGGCCCGGGCGACGAGGCCGCACGGCTGCCATGAGGAGACGCCCTGCCCCGGGGGCACGGCTGAACCTTGCCCGAGAGTAGGGGTCAGACCTGGCAGGCCGCGGCCAGGCCCAGGGCGTGCCCGGAGGGCCTCGAACGAAACCCAGCAGCCCGCTCAGATTAGCAGGGACAGCGGAGCCGTGCGCGGTGCTCCCGATGTCACCGTGCCGTTTTCACGGGGACGCAGGCCCACAAGGCCGGCCGCCCGGGCGCCGCCATGTCCCCTGGCACGGCGGGGGCGGGGCCGGCGGGGTGAGGGGCGGGACTTAGTATGCAAATACAGCCGGCGGCCTACGGCGTGGGATGGGACGCATGCGCACTGCGCGCACAGTGGGGCACGGGTTCTTACACAATGCGCCGGGCTCCTTCAGCGGCGGGGAGAGGAGTGGCGGGGCGCGGTCGAGTATGTAAATGAGGGCCGGGTTTTGCTGCGCGATTGGACAAGTGGGAGGAAAAGGCGGGACCGGATATGTAAAAGCGAGCCGGCGCAGGGCGGACGGGAGGGAGTGCGCGGGTTGGTTGCGTTCGGAGTGAGCATGCGGGAGGGGCGTGGCCCGTATGCAAATCCCGCCGGCTCGCGCGCGCGGGAGGGGCGTGGTCCGTATGCAAATCTAGCCGGCTGGCGCGCGGGGAAGGGCGTGGCTCGAATGCAAATGTCCAACTGCCGTTTGCCAGGCCCCGCCCTATCGTGTTGCCCTGCACCGCCGCGGCCCCGCCCCGCCGGTAAAAGGCCGCGCGCCTGCGCAGTGCGCCGAAACGGGGACTTAGTCTGTTACACAACCGCTGTGGAGCCCGGGCTGCGCTCTCCGCCGCGTCCAGCTCCGCGCGTCCCCGGCGGCGCGGCTCGGCTGTCCTCGCCTGTCTGCTCCTCGCCTCTCCTCCTGCTCCGCTCCGTTAGCGCTTCCCGCACCCTCCGGTATGAGCGGGGACCAGCTGCACAACGATTCTCAGGTGAGCGCCCCTTCACCGCCCGCTCCCGGGGGACCCCGGCCCCTCGCTGCCGAGGCCGCAGGGTCCTTGCTTCCCGTCAGGGTCGGCCCTGGGGGCCTGGCTGACGCCCCCCCGCCCCTCAGGGAGGGGAGACGTGCCCCGCTGCTGCCCCCTGCCCGCCCCCGCTCGGGGTAGCCCGCGCGTCTGGGGAGGGCCCTGTCAACCTGGCCTGTCCCCCCCTCGTCGCGCTGTGGCGTCCCCATCCACCGAGTCCGCCCCCGCCCCGGGACCCGTTTCTGCCCAGATGGGGGGACGCTGTGGGGGAGAGGGGGCTCGTGTGTGACCGGGGCGGCTGGCCACCTTCCCCTGGCTCGCTCCCCTCGGGGGGTGGGGGGGTCACCCCAGGAGCTACGCGGGTGCCGGTTCACCCTGCCTTCCCGCACCCCGCTCCGCGGGGCCCTTTCTGCGTCGCGCTGGTCGTTTCTCATTTGATATTTAATTTCCCTAAAAATGAGAAGGAAGGAAGGAGAAGGGGGGGGGGGAGAAATTCAACGGCCCCCCCCTCAAAAAAAAAAAAAAATCGATCCCCTGGCGGGACGGCGTTGTTCACGGTGTCTCCCTGTCTCCTCTCCCCGCAGATCGAGGCGGATTTCCGAGCGAACGGTGAGTGTGGCCCCGGCGCGCCCCTCGCCTCGCCGCGCCGGCCGCGCACAGACATGGCGTCCCAGAGACTAAGTCCCGGCTCCTCGCTCACCGGCCCCATTGTTCCCATCGAGCTGCCAAAAGCGGCCCTTTCCCGGCGGCCTCGCCCCACCCCGACCCCCGCCGCCTCTAGTGGGGGCTCCGGAGGCCCCCGATCCGAGCCCATCGGCTCTCCCGGGATCCCCTTTGGGCCCCGATTCCTCCCTGGAAAGTCGCCTTGTCGACGGTCGGGACTTAGTCTCTGCGCCATTTTCTTTTTCTCCTCTCTTCTGTGTGGCTTTCTCGCCTTCTCCTCCTCCCCGAGCTGCCGGCAAGGAGCCTTCTACAGAGGCACCGGGCGGCGATCCCCGGCCCCCAACCCCTTCTTAACGGAGGGGAAAGCGAAGTTTTTAACTAAAATAAATCCCCAAGACGTTTTTTATCGTAGCTTCCCTCCCCCCACTGCTCCCTGTCTCTGTTCCTTTCAGGGAATCCCTCCCTTCCCCTAAAATGAAAGGTGATTGCAACATGTTGCTCTTTAAAAGAATCTGCTGCATCCATTTTAAGATCGGTCTTACTTCTTGCCTTGCTATTTAATTGATGTAACTTTACCTTGTTGGGTGGAGATTTTTTAATTAAAATAAAAGCCCACACTATAAAAAAAAAAACCCAACAAAAAAAAAACCCCTAACAAACAGCTGAAAACCAGTGTAGACAATTCCAGAAAGGTAGACAGCATCACTTTAGAAAGTTTGCAAGGTAACTGTTCATTTCGTTCAGAAACACTATAGAAAGCCTGTAATTTTATATCTATGTATGTATATATTTATATATTAATATATACACTTAGATGTCAATATATATTTATATTCATGTACCTACACACACATACAATATTATCTTTTCTAATCAGCCTAATGGCTGCTAACTTTTCCTGATAGTTTATGCATATTTTCTAGGAAGCAGGCTAATTGCAGTTTCTACCATCCCCCCTCCCCAAGTTGGTAGGTGTCAAATTGAAGGGTTTAAACAGGGTGGAGGGTAGTTGAGGATGTACAACCTACCCTTTGTGCGTATGTGTTATTGTCACTGTTTGGGATGTGCAAGGAGCTCTGAGCTGTCCTCTTGACTGGTGAGGTGTGGTAGAGGACAAAAAAAGATGGTTGAAGAGATCTGCTTGACTTGTACTGGTTTTTAGCATGCTTTTCTGGATGATGTCCATGTGCCTGGTTGCTTTGTAGGCTACTGCATGTAAATATTTACAAATCTACATTTGTGTGCACCTTTCTGTCGGTTCATTGGAATGTGATTGTGTGCAGTGAGAGCAGGCAGTAACGAATATGCATTTTTTTAACTTTTATTTCCATTCTGAATCTATAGTAGGGCTCTATATATAATTCTTAATGGAAAAAAGGGCACAGAGGATTTCCCAAGAGGTGCAGGAGTAACTCTTGAAGGAACTTAAATATAAGTATGTTTTTGAATACTTGTAGACTTGTTATGCTGGGAAATATTTTCAAGATCATTTATCTTTATTTAGAGAAAAGTACTCCCTGGTAAGCTTTAGTTATATACTGATTTACATAGGGGAGGTGATGCATATTTGACCTTTCCACTCCAGCTTCCAGTGGACCTCTTAGAGCGCTTTTTCTCTTCTACTGTGACCATGTGCTGTTTTATTCTTTTAAGAATTTTGGGCATATAGCAGTTAAAACTCCTCCAGTTTTTATTTCTACCATGTGTTGGAGGAATTCAGTACAGAAATTCAAAGTAAGACACCTTGGTGGAAAAAAAATAATTCCTAGTAAATCAGGCATACCCAACAAATTCACACTAGTGTAGGCACCCTTCTCCTATTGTAATTATTTTATGGCAGTTGTGTAACATGTTGTGACTGATCAGAGGGCCCCTAAAATCCAAAATCCTTTTTACCGCTGAAAGGTGCCTGTAACCCTGTTAGTCTTGTTAAGGCAGTAATGCTGAATAGACACTGTCCTCTCTGACCTTGTGACCACGACTGATCTTCCTGAAAACCTGTCACCTCTGCTTGCTCTGAGTCTTGTTTCCTCGACACAGGAGTTCTTTGCGTTTCTGTGTCGAGAACTGTCACGTGCGGATCTGAGAACAGCAGTTCTCATTTGGGCATAGTGGTGAGGCCCCAGCTCTTATATTCTTGTTTTGATCCTATTTGGTGGCAAAGATTAGGAGTGGGTGGTAGGAATATTAAGTACTTCCCCCCCCCCCCCCCCCCCCCCCGATGTTTAGAATTGGTTTGTACTTTGGTTATTGTTAGGCAGCACTTAACAGTAGAGCCATGTCTCCCTTCAGGCTGCCTTTACATTTGGGGGAAGGCAGTTTTTTCTTGGGGCTGGTACTGATTCATTCTAAATGTTGAATGTACCAACAGTAAGTATTTTTGTTAAAAAAGAATGTTTGGGGTGACTTCTGGATAGCGTATCAGTAATAGAGCAGCTAAGCACTTCGAAGCTTCCTTTTGTTACTAGTGTTCATATCTGGGTCAATGGACATACTACCTCAGGTTGTGACCACACAAGCTGTTGCGGCTGAAGTGGGATGAGGGGGGGTGGATCTGCTAGCTGGTTGCAGGTCACCAAGGAGTACCCTGGTTGTAGCTGAGACCTTGGATTTGATTACACACCCGTTTCATTGATGGCTGAGTAGTGGTAGGTATGAGAGAGGATGCCAGCAGTAAATAAGTGTTCCTGGCTATTTCTTGTCATTAAATAGCCAGATCACTCTAAGCAAGTGTGTCCTGGGCAAATTCCAGCTTGGGTAATTGCATTCTGTCTCAATATCCAGATTCTCCCTCCTGTTTAATTTGGCCATAGTGGGTATTTTTTTCACCTTAACTGTATTTTTAGTATCAGTATGTACTGCGAAGAATTTTCCATGTTCACTCCTAACAGTGCCTGCTTGCAAGGCATCCTGAGAACATTATTGTGCTAAGACAGTGAGCCTTTTTTGTATGTAATGTCCTCGCAGTCTTCAGCATTGTGGAAGGGAAATGGTGGTCTAAAACTGTCATTTCCAAGTACTGCTTGGTCATTGAAAATGACCCCTTCGCAGATGTTAATGTTGAATTGCAACTATGTACTCAGGGAGGGAATAATTCTGATATTTTATTTTTTTCTCTCACTTGGTAAAATTGCAGATCAAATGCAAAATCTGTTTGGATTCTGTTGAGTTTTGCCTTGAAGAGCTTTGTTGTTAAGGTTGAATGTAATAACCTCATGACTACTGAGGACAATGTTGAGACTAAAAGCAATTTGTCCTGACTTTCAGTTCTCCCGTTGCGTTTGTAGAGTGCGGTAGATAAAAATTACTTTTGTTTGCAAAATAATCAAATTACGTTCCAAAGCTACTAAATTTCACTAACTGCTCTTAGTGTCTTGGCTGTTCGTCACAGATCAGGCCTGTGATCAGAACTGTTCTGTGTAGACAGTAAAAACATCACCCTAAGAAGTGCGGTTTTTTTCCTCTGGTTGACTTGGCCAATAATGCTATGATGCAATTTGAGGCCAGAATCACTGTAGTAACCATTACAGTTATATTAACAGGAGTTTAAGTGTGAATTTGATTGTCCAGGGTCATAGAGGTGGCTTCTGGAAGTCACACACTTGGAGGAGCTTGCTTTAACAGTGAATTATTTTTTTGGCGGTGGGGGGAAGCAGCCCTTGCTGCTGCAACATCTTATCAGAAACTGGCAGGTTTTTTGTGTTGGCTTGAGCGCTCATATGGCACCTCTGTATGTATCAGAGTGAAGATATGAAGGGCAATGAGTGAGAGGGAAATCTAATTTAAATAACAAGTGCACTGAAAAAATGCCTTACAAGTTAAGGAATTTCAGCACACTTTGTGTTTTGTGTTAAATTCATGTTTCACGTGTGACAGAGCTGTGCATGTAACAGGTGGGGGTGGAGTAAATGCTGACAAACTGAAAAGCAATATAATGAAGATCCTTAAGATTCTTCAATGGTTGTGAAACAGTCTGTTGGAGGGCAGATTTGCTCTTCCTTGCAGCTGCTTTGCTGGCGCCTTATGGATGAGTGAGAGTTTTTTGAAGGAGAGTATGGCCACTTCTGACATAGGGCTCTGTGTGCCTCAGCGCTGCTGTTAGAGCCACTGTACTACAACTTCTTAGGAAGCTTGGAGGTGAACTCTGGTGCTCTATCTGTGTTTTGTGCAGGTCAGGGGACACTGTCTTTTAAGTTCTCTGGGAGCATGTGGTCATCAGTGCGTTTAAATGTCAAATGTTTGGCAAGGGATCTGAAATACAAAAGGTACTTGATGGTATTTAGATGCAGATTGGTATCTCCACTGAAAATTTCCTTTCCCTTTTTTTGTGATACTTGGAGATGTGAATCCTGAAGAATGTAATTTGTTCCTTCCAACACAAGCCTTGAGTCACTCCCTGCCTTCACTTCCAGACTGCGGTGCTGGGTGATGAGCCCACATTGTAAGAAGTGCTGCCCACAGCCTCAGAAACAATACTTGGGGTAGCTTTAAGTCTGAAACCACTTAACTTTTCTATTTTAAAAGTATTCAATGTCAGGCGCCAATCTCTGCAAAATTTCTTAATTTTATTTTCAATTGATTTTTCAATATGTTCACAGCAATCTATTGCAGGGCTTGTAGAATTTGAGTGTTGCTTTACTATAGGAATCTTCAGATTGTTACAGGTGAGGGTACTGTGAAGTAAATTGATCATTTATGATGCTTCTCGGAAATGTAAATAAACGTACTGTTGGTAAGCTGCTTTTAAATATCATGTGCTACATAAGTTGTCTGTGTTAATTTTCCCAGCAGTAGCCTCAAAAGGGCTTTACTAAAGACCTTGAGGTCTGTTGTGTTAATTGGTCTGACACATTCAGCATTCAGGTTAAAACTTAATGGGTGTCTTGTGGGAGTGGGGAGTTGAATGCATTTCTGTTAGCTGCCGCCAACTTTTGTTTTTGTTGAAACTCAGCAGAATTACCTAAATGTGCTGGAAGATGTGTTTTGGGGGTTAATGGCCTGTGTGCTTCCTACCTCTGGCAGATTTTCTTAAGATGTTTTTCCTTTTACTACAGTGTTAAGCACTATCTGTTATTAACATGCTGTCAGGGCTGCTTTGTTTACTTTGTAAAACATGAAAAATTTTTAACCAGGGGACCACTGTAAAAGTGTGGGGTTTTACATGGCTTCACATAAATTAGATACACGGCTCATAAGCATGATTGAACACAAATTCAGATTTAATTTCATTTACAACTGTGACTCCAGATATTTGTTAGATAGTTCATTGAATTCCAACCTCCTGAGTTGCGCTGTCAGCAGAAACTGCAATAATATGTAATTATAGCAAGTACTTAACATCTCATTGACTCAAATTCCTCTGTTAATGATTTCACTGGATTCTTGTTAAAGTAATACCTGCTGAAATAGCACAAGCCACTGCCCTATTAGAAAGAGGCTCCAGGTCAGATTCTTGGCGTTGTAAATTGTTGTAGTTCCGCTAAAATCAGCGGAGCTCTGACAGTGTATCTGCGTTTTTGTTATTGGACTGCAGGGATGGGCTTTAATGATACACTAAGAGGAGGACAATTTAACATAAGAAATCAGTGCAGATTTTCTTTTTCTGTGGCTTTTCAAGATGGAATAGTTTCAAGTCTGCTTGAGCTGGTTGTGCTAATATAATTTCTCATATCCTTGTAAGACATGCAGTCATTCAGAAATATTTATTGGCTTATTAAATTGAATTGCCTTTGCGGCTGCTAGTTTTATAGAAACTGCCCTAAGTTTTATAGAAAACCTCACACTCTGAAATGTGGGAGCAAAACGCTATTTAGCATTATGTATTCCGCTCCTGCCTGCAGCTTTAGAAGGACCGTGTCTTAGGTTTCCAAATCTGAGAGAGGATGTTCCTTGTAGAAATTGGTGTTTATCACCTTGCTTTTCTGGGGCTGTTTCATTTAACTGAGATTGCAGCATATGACAAATATGTCCAGCCGTACCTTCTCCCTGCATGCCTTTCCGTTCTGAGCTGTTTAGCACTGTCAGCGTTTAAATATGTATCATCATTAGATTTCAGAATGCTTCCTCCTGTTCAGAGAACAGGAGAAGGGTATGGACTTGCTGTTCTTTCAGCAGCGAGTTTGCTGGTGACCTGCTCTTCTGAAAGAACAGCAAGAAAATCAGTTTAAAACCCAGTTCTCAGCTACAGTAGGATTATTCCTTTTAAACAGTATCCCCAGCTCCTGCTGTCCTTACTCTGCTATTAACTGTCACGTCTGCTGGTGGTGGCTTTCTCTGTCACTTGCTGAACGCTGGAATTAATGCAGGGTTGAAGTGCTGTTTTGGGCAGAGCAGAGAGTGCCTTTTCTAGGGCAGGCTCCTGCTATTTAGTAGTTCAGCTGAACAAGTTGTAGTAGTGGTTTCCTGGTGTGTATGTGACTACAATATTTTTAGCACAGCATTTGTTCAAAATGTCCTGGCTGACATAAATACTAAATAGTTCCAGTGGATTTAATCAGATTTATAGTTAGAAATATTTTCATCTTGAATGCTTGCTTTTGAAACTAGTGATCATAGAGAGTGAACTGCCGTTGATATCTTCTGGTGTCACAGTGAGAGTTAAGGACCTTTGGAAGGTGACGTGAAAAGAAAGGGTGAAGTTAATTTTGTCTTCTTGTGAGCTGCAAGGTATAGAAAGCAGTAGAAAGTGGCTGTTGGCTTTTGAAACATGAGCATGCATCCATATTTTCAGGTTGAAATTTGGTTTCTAAATTTGACTTCCATAGCTACTCAGTGGATGATCAAGTGAGAGCTCCAGGCTTGAGGATTAAAGTGGAGAGTACGGAGCTGCCGTCAGTCTTCCTGAAACTTGTTCTTTTGCAACACCTGCTTTAACATCAATGATTCTTGGACTTCTTTGACCTCAAAATAAGATTTTGTTAATTGTAAAAAAGACCTCAGTTTGTGTCAGCAGGAGTGTGGTGATATGAAATATACAGCTTTGTGCCAGTCCTTGCAACAAACAGTGTTCTGGGAGATCCTCCAGAGCAATGGAAGGCTTGATGCTTTTGGGGAAGTGGGAGACCTTGGCAATTGGCTGCTTGTTTGATAGCTAATGATAGAGGTGTAGAATCCTGTAATGAGAAAGAGGAGTAGGAGAGGGACATTGGTTCAAATAAGAGTTGCCTCATAAATTTGCGGGGGTGTTATCACAAAGTTCTAGCGATGTTTTCTGTCATCTCAAGGCCTGTTTATCCACTAGAGTAACATACTCTGCAAGAAAAAGAAGACATGGCCCAACAGCTTTCGTGAACACTACATCTGTGATCCTGTTGCTTCACCCTTGGGAAGTTTCCTTTGTTCATAGCTGTACTTAAATCTCTGTAGCTTCACTTGACGATGGTCGCAGTCGTAGTTCATTTTAGACAATTAACTTGTACTGACAGCTGCTGTGTGTTTCAGAACAGCTGGTTCCAACGTGGAGTCACAAGGACAGACGGTATTGAGCATGCTTTACTCCCGTCTTGGAAAGCTTTGGAGGAGGGGGCTGGAAAATGTCTGAAATGCATGTCTTCGTGGGATGGGGGCAGTGCAGGCTCAATTATGGGAGGCATAGCAGGAAGGTTAGTGTAGATGCTTGTTATTCAGCCTCAGCAGACAATAATTCATCAAGAAAAACAACCTGTGTTTCCACCTAAAGTACTTAGATCCCTTTTTAAGTCTGAAAACTGTAACTTCTGAAATTGAAATGACTTCAGGGTAAAGAGGGGCAGCATCAGGCCATTGGGAAATTGTTTTATTAGAAGGCTTCTGTCAGTCTTGGAGCCAAAAGTTGCTTCCCACAAAGCTTCTGATTGCTAGATGTTTTTTGGATTCCTTATTGATATTTTTGACATGAATGTATTTGTTCATGTTCACAAGCTTCCATATGCTTTGTGCAGTTGTGAGCTGTGTGGGTGTGCGTGTATGTATTTTTATCTTATACCTTCGTCAGAGAAGGGGCTTTTTAGGGAGTGTTGTAAAGACAATGGCTTCCTTCTCTGGCAGTATTGCAGAGAGCTGAGCTTCATGGTGCCCACCAAAAGATGCAGATTTGCTCCTTCATAATTCTGCCCAACATAGATGATCATGTGTTAAAAGACAGATGGACATTCATGAAATCCAGTGCTGCAGCAGAGTGATTCTGCAGCTGGCTGTATCTTTCCATGACTGAAGAGAGATTGATTTCTGCCTCAGGAAAGCTTGGAGTGTACTTGTAGCTTCACTGAAATATTTTGATCGGTCTATGTAACTCGCCTTTGGCTACGTCATATCTGTGTCCATTAAAGACATGCTCCATGGTGAGTACGTACTATCTTAAGTGCTTGTTGTGGCTCATCAGCTGCAGTATACAGCTGAGAGAGTCTGTTACAGACACACAGTATTTAGCAGATAGTACAACTTTATTTGCGGGAGAAACACTCTTATATTCTTAATGAAGGCATGGTTATGATTCTTCAAGATGTCCCCTTTTCTCCCATAATGCTATTTTTTCAACTATTTTCTAAAAATAAAACCCTGGTGACTTTTACTACTTACTGCTCATTTTGAAATCCCAATCATTGATTTGCACAGTCTTACTAATTTTTGCAGCAAGCATCTGGGACCTCAGTAGTAGAGCATTTTGCTGTGTTATGGAATAAATTGTAGGACCGAATGAAATATGAGGTCTTATGTTCAGCGTGAGTAAGACTGCATACTGCTTGTCCTGTTTGAAACCCACTGCATGAACATGGTTTTTCTGGCTGCTCTGGAATGAGTTTTAACAAATGCTTTGTAATTTCTGAAGTGTCGGGCTCACTCCACTGCTCAGTGTATACTGCACGGGATTAGAAGTTGTCTTGATTCCATCCAAATGTCTTGTCAGTTTGGTGCAGCTAGATGATGGGTGGCAGTGTCTAAATGGAATAATTTTAAGAATTTTTAGGAATTTTTTTTTGACATTGACCAGAGATGTGGCTTCATAATAAAAAGTCAAGAAAATAAATCATAGGCATGAAGCAATACCCAAGTCCAGATTGCTTTTTAATTTTTGCTGGCATTTGTCAGTCACTCTGATCTATTGCCTAACACTGCTTCTGACACATGAGAATATGAACTTGCAGGGTTATTCAGAACAGGGTTTTTTTATTTGTCACTTCTCTTCTGTACACTTTTCCAGTTTGAATGCCAATGGGGTAGTTTTTCCTTTGTATGTAACGTGGAATAAATGAACTGTGTTTTAGGGCCAGGGCAATGTACTTTAGTTGAACTTTTCATTGATGGCAATGTATTACTGCTCAAGGCTTACTCTGGTATTTGAACGAGGGCCAGACTTGTCAAAACAGCTGCTCATCTTCCTCTGAGGTTGCAGTTTCTTGTTTTGGAGAGGTGGCCTAAAAAGACCTTTTAGGGGAGAGGGTGAAGGAAAAGTGGACTCACCCTTTGAAATGTGGTAAGTGTCTGTTGCAGATCTTTAAGTATCTGGAGGTAGAGCTGAGAAACATATAGTGGTCTTCTAACTGAAATGTAGAGATTTCTGGAGTTATGGTAGCACAACTAAGAGGCTTCTATTTTTGTGGTCTGTAAGCAGAGTTTTAAGAGGAGAAAAGTACAGGTGGTGGGAGGGGACACACTGTTCTTAGCTTGTGGCATGAGATGGTTTGGAGACCTGATAACCAGGTAGGAGAGTTGTCTTCATCTGCTCTGCAGTGGATGCAAGTGAATGGAGTTCTTTCTGTCCTTAGGGAGGTTAGTAGCTAAGTTGGCAATTCTTATTCCAGCTTTTGGTTTTGTGTGATGCTGTCTTGCCAGCTCTCAGCATAGTCTGTGTTGCTCGGTGCTCTGGTCAGGCTAGGTGGAGATTAAGGGTTGAACGTGGAGACACTTGAAGCTGAAGGCAGGAAGTACTGGGCAGGGACATTCTGGTACACAGGGACTCTGTACCTGGGATTAAGGTCCTTATTACCCTGTCCTTAGGCCATATTGTTTAAATAGGCAACACAGTGGGAGAAGAGGGAGTACTATGCTCTTCTCAGAGGTAGAGAAATGAGAACAGAGTGGGAGTGATTTCTTCCAGCACAGAAATAGATATAAAGCTGTCTGGTTAGGATGGAGATTCAATTCCAACTTGGACATTTGTTTTTGATTTTTAATTCTCTCTCCAGCTGAAGACTGAGGTGGTTAGCAAAGGGCAGTACGGAAAAAAAATAAGAGCTTCTGCAGTTTTAGCATATGTTGTAATTTCTTCTTAAATGCAGAACTCGTCTCAGGAGCTAAAGTGCATTTTTTTTCCCCCTGTGATACTAAATTATTTCACAAATTCTAAGACATTGCATGCTGGGTTTTGCAATTAGTGAAATCACTGAATTTGCAGAAGGGAGATCAGTGGTTTTCAGGTCTGTGTGTGGGATTTTGGTATCAAGTACTTTACAGGTTAGACTCTTGCACCATACGTGCCGCCTTGGTATGAATGTCTCCTAACCGTGCCTTGAGCAATAGGAAGAGCATATTATGTCTTCTGCTGGTTTGTGAGTGCTACCAAGTGTGTGAGTAAGATCAATTATTGGAGAGATAAAACCGCTGGGCTGGGCAGGTACCGGTTTTAACTTGCCTAAGAAGGTACACTTTCAAGTTAGACAGGCACTCTCCATTTTAATCTAGCCTTTTGGGAAACGGGAAGCAGGAGCTTTTTGGAGATCTGTGTGAGGGTATGATTCATTGCAACACAAGCAGCATGTACAAAATGGAGGGATGGAGTAGTACTAGTGACGTACTCTGAGGTTTGTACTCTAGAGTTAATGACCACCAGATGGGAAATAAAAGGCTGCCTGCTCTTCTTCTGAGGACCGAGAATGTCACTGAGACTGTTAAAATGTGCTGTATCTGTTGTAATGCTTCTTGTGCGCAGGAAGCCCCTTTATGTGTGGATCAGAGCAAGCTTTTCTTACTGGTGCTTCCCCTTGACACTTCATCTTTAGCATTGGTTTTGGCTGCAGATTAGGTTCCTTCAGTTTGGTAACAGTGCACCTCAGGGATAAACAAGTCTGGAGTGCTTTCTGGCAGTAGAAAAAGGTGCAAGTTGTGTTTCAGTGCACAAGTGTAAATTGCCAGATCCAGAGGCAGTAGGTTCCTGTGAACATGAATACAATGCAAGAGATGAACTCTTAATAACAGTGACCTTGATTAACTCCTGCAGTGTTGCCCAATCACGTTGTAGGTGTCATCTTGATTCATCTTTTTAGTAAACAAACACTGGCACAAATCAGAGTCAGGATATCAGTGCTGTTAACTGCAGTCTTGCTCCAGCAGATTGGAACATCTCTCCAGCTGTCTAGGTTACCTTTGGATGTGCATGTGAATAACATGCATTTTTCACTTTTCTTTCTTGTGTCCTCCTGTGTTCTCCCTACTCCAAAACCAGGAAGCCTCTCAGAGGAGCTAGCATCTTGTCTGAGTCATAACATCTCATAGCTGTGTATGTCACCTGCACTTCATTAGGGAAGCATAAGCAAGCTGTCCTTGAAATACCTGTTTTTATGAGTAGCTAGAGTCTTCTAATTTAAAATACGCTGCTCTCTGGAGTTTGGTAGCTGTCATAAACAATGTTTTTCTTTTATCATCAAGTAGGCTTATTCAGCATCACTTGTATTGAAAGGAAGCTTCTTTCTAGGTTTTAGACTGTTGTAATTGTATAGATATAAAGAGGGAAGTACAGCTTGGCACTTCATTCTCTATGCTTGTCTTACTCAGTTGTCAGCATGTGGTCTTGGGAGAGCACAGCACAGTGCAGTTTTGTTTGCTCCAGTCCGTAGTTTGTCTTGCAGTGGATAAGAGACTGCAGCTAGCAATAAGCTGGCTATTGCAGTAATTTAATTCTTAAATTGAATCTTAGGCAAAAGGCAGAAGTACTTGAATTGACGAGTCCGTCAGTTTCTAGTTTCATAAATGAAGGTGTAAAGCTGTCGTTCTTCAAGCATTGCCTTCTGTCTCTAACATGTTTGCCCCTTCCCTTCTGTGCAGCCCTGTTGTTGAGACTTGTCCAGTGATGCATAATCTTCAGTTTATAGTTTTGCTATCCATCACTGTCAAAGCGTGAGCTTGCCTGTGTAGAGGTAAAAGTGAATTTATTGTTGAACAATAGCCTGAGTTAAAATATTCTGTTTTTCTCTGTGTTCACGAGTATGCCTCTCTTAGAGCACTCATCCATTGCAGTATTTGCCTTTTTTCAGGAATCTGATAGATTTTTCTTCAAAGCTGCCGGTGTTGTCTTTGCATGCCAGCTGAATCTGGCTGCGTGCAGTTCTGCGAACAGGTTACATGTGCTGTTGAGAGCAGGGATAGCTAGTTCAGAGCTCATCACTGTACTTGGTTAGAATGAGAAATGATACTAAAGCCCTGGCCATGTTTCCAAAGGGCCGGGAGGTTTACTAGGTCTTTGCGTACTGAAGTTGAAGTGTGTTTTTTTAAATAGATTCCTCTACAGAGAATGAAGCTGCGAAGCATTGTTTTGTGAAATAAGTCCCCTGTAGCTGTATTTCACAAGAACATGAAACAGTGCTCAAAACAGATGTGAGCCTCATTTATTAATGGCAGAATTAGTTTGTTTTTAATTTGAGTTCTTACGTTTTTTCTCCTTTTTTTTTTTTTTTTTTTTTTTTGTAAATACTCCACCCATCCACTCAGGCACAGGAGCCTCATGCTCAAACTCTAATCCAAACTAAGAAACCTTCAGTCCCAAAATGTGTGATTTTTTTTTTTTTTTTTTCCTAAACTGAATTTTTATGATGTCTTTTTGTGTGTATTAACAGTTTAATCTCAGCAGAGCTCTGGAATTAGTCTTTGGCAATTAGCTCTATAGGAGAACAGAGTTAAAAAAAAGCCCTCAGTTCAGCTGTTTTTCCCCAGTACTGGAAAAAGTATTTAAAAAAAATACAGTACATGGATTGCAAACAAGTATAATGGTGATTTTTATTATCTTAGTTGCTTCAAAGACTGCAAAGGTTTAAGTTTTCCGCTAGTTTTTAGTTCACACAAGACCTGGTGTTCAGAAGGGCCACCTTCTAAGCATCTATGAAGTATTTGAAGGTTTAAAAATGAATGAAAATTTGTGTAGTTTCTGGGTTCTTCATAGGTCTTTTATTTCTGTGTTCTGAAGTCTGTGTCATTTGGTCAGTAAGTGTTAGTGACATTTGCTCATGTCTTCATTGCATAAGCTATTATTAAATCTTCGCTGTCATCCTTCCCGTCGATGCCAGGTGTCCAGATAGTATACTGCTAGGCAGTTAGCACTTTGCTAACTGCAGCTATGTGATTTCCCAAATCCTGTAATCTGGATGGGTTTATTTACATACAGAATTAAATTAAGATCAAATTACTTGAGGAGATTGGTACTCCAAAAAGGCATCAGTACAGAAATAGGTTGTTAAACATCCTTGTACACCAGGAGTCAAATGAGGCTTCCTCCCTGTAGGTCCCTACAGTTTTCCCTTATAAAAGTAATTCTGGTTTAAGTGTATGTCAGCTGTGCACGTAGTTCATAAAGCAATGTCTGATACATTCCTTGATGGTACAAATGCTGGATATGACATTATCTGCAGACTTTTCACTGTAGAAAAGTTAGATTTTCCTGAGAATGTAATGCTTGGTATTAGCAAACTGTCTTGTTGTTTTTACTTGTCTGTGGCTGTTTCTTTTACAGAAAAATTAAAAGTTGCAGTTTCTGTATCAGGGTAGCTGTCTTACAGTGAAGTGCCATCAGGCAAGAGTCTACAAGTTGTCACAGAGACTAGTGGCAGAAGGTATCTTGTTTTGTGTTTTAATCTCAAGGTAACTGAGATTAAAACTTGTTGTGAAAACATGCTGAACTGTTTTTCCGGTCATAGATACTTCCTTGGGCAGAGACTGCTGAACTGGTTCACCTCTTAAAGATGCAAACAAATATCCTTAGGAAATCGGGTTGAACTTAGATTGTCTCCAACAAATTTGGGATATTTAGTACACCATCACTAGAAAGAGTGTACAAGCTGCTACTTTACTTTCAGTTTTATCTTCTTATACCTCTTTCTCCAAAAGTATCTGTCCATGCAGCTTCTTAGTTTTGGGAACGGCACGTGAAGTGAAGTATCTTGTGTCATTTGCTGATTTTCAGGATAGGTTATTCAATATTAATTCTTTCTTACGGTATAAGGGGTACTCATCATTTAGTTTTCCCACTTACAGACTTTACTTGGTACTACCACAATCATTAATGAAAGCTTAAGGCTTCAGTACTCGGTATTGGTGCCGTTCTACATGTTATAGTATCAAGTAAAAGATGATCACAGGTTGCCTTTGTGATCGCAGGGAAAAGGGAGTTTTCTGGTCTGCTAGGGACTGGAGTACAGGAAGTAAGACAACTGGTAGTTGTAAACCAGATCCAAGTTCAAAAATAAATTAGTACACCTTAAAACCTGCAAAATAATGTCGCTGAAATGCATGCAAACTCAGGTTAAAAATCTTCAGGTGTTGCAGTTTCAGAAAGCGCTGGGGCTGCTGTGCTCTTTCGGGTAAAGCAGAACTTACTCTGAAGAATGTGTGCGTTGCTTTCTGCTGCTGGGCACCTGGATGGTGCTTTCGCTCCCAGAAGTGGTTTTGTCTAGCACGGGCTTGAAATACTTGCAAGAGGAGGACAGGAGCGAGCAGTACAGCTGCTGCTCTGGGCTGTGTGCGTAGGAGTGCACTAAATCAGCTGGAGTGGCTACAGCTTTCAGGGTGGTATTAGTCCTTCATGTAAAATTCACAATAAATTTTAACAGATGCATTGATTTAATTTTGACTCTAGTAAGAATCATAATAACTTTTAAAAAAAAGGCCTCAACACATATAAAACTGCCAGCCAAGAAACTTTTAAAAATAGTTTTTCCTAGCCTTACAGTTGAATCATTCCGGAATAAATTATGACATTGTAAATAGTCTTAGATGTTCCTCTTGTTTCCTTTGCCGATTTCTGCTGTCAAATAATAAAGTGGAAAGAAATACTACTTAATTTTCCCTTTGGAATGCTCCTGAAAATAAGCTAATAACTTGTTTTTTCTCATTTTGGGTTACATTAAAAAGGAATAATAAAGTCTTTAACCCCTATGGTTGCTTGTGTAGTGCTCAGTTTTTGAGCATGTTTCTAATCCTCTCACCAACCAACCTCTTAAAACATTTAAGTAATGTTATGTTTCATGCTCAGAAAACTTGAGAAGTGGAGAGTGATTATGTTGCAGTAGTTGTAAAGCAGAGCCTCTGATATGATGGAAGTCATTAGTTAGGCACTTGGAGTTTGAAGTGTAGTGATAAACAAACTTCTGATGACTCTGCACCTGCAGCATATTTCCTTCAGTTTAAACAGCTCATTTAGTGACTGATTGTGGAAACCATTTGAAAGCTGAAAAAAGAAAGCTACCTTTTCACACCTAGTTATTTCTGCGTAGGTAGAGAGGACTACCCTTAAAATTGAGGGACAAGTTAAACAGAAACAGTTGGTTCAGTTCAGTTTTCAGGGACTATGCTTTGTTTTACAGACTTTAGATGTCAGACAAATTAAACGTTTTTCTCCCCTTCATAAGTCTCACAGAAGGCAGATGTGAGTTTTATGTAAGGTGGAATTTGAAATCATTGTCTGTGCACTCCATCCAAAGATGTAAACCATTAGTTTGAAAAAAAAAAAAAACCAAACAAACCCAAACAAAAAAAAACCAACCCCAAACCCCCAAAAAACCAACACCAAAACCCACCAAAATCAAACAAACAAAACCCAACAAAAAACCTCACCAAACTGACAACATACTGCATGGCACTTTTTTGATTGAAAAAGTTGGGAGTTTATTTTGCATAATAAAGTAACCACAGGATGTTATCCTGCATTAATAGGTTATGGTTTATATTCAGGTATTTGTATCAGTGTGATTTAACAGTTGCCAGCTAGTGAGACTTGACCTGGATTTAACAAAACAAACGTATTACAGGTGCATAACGAGATTAAAATCAGTGACTTACATCAGTAGACACAAAATATTACTGTAAATTAAAGAATTTCAGTGGAATTTTGCACCATATCTAGGAGCTCTATTTACTAGTCATTTAACTATTGCAATTATAGCCTTATTTTAAAACTCTTTTAAAGCTACTGTGGTGATGCTTTTTTCTACGTCTTCTATCCTTTTTAGAAGACTGAGGAGTACAGCTTTAAGTACAGAAACCTCAAGTGTCATTAAACATTTACCTTTTGTTTACTCTCTTGTGTGTTTTAGCTTAAATCAGGTTTCTTCTTGTGTACTAATTGTGGTAATGTCCCCTTAAGGCAGGTGAATTGCTTTCCCTCCTTGTCTTGAGAGTGGAGCTTGTGGCAAAGCAAATTCTGATGATAAAATGCCTGCAGATAACTTGGAATTAGCCTGGCAAGGGTGAGTGATCACTTAACTCACCCACAATAGGAGCAGAGGTGAAATCGGTCTGTATCCATCCAGTGCAGACCTATACTTAAAAGAAATTATTGTAGGTAGAAAAGAAAAAGAGGGAAAAAAACCCCACAAAACCAAACCCAAAACCCCCTGACCGGTTGGAATCAGTGTAGGAGTTGCTACTACAGTGAGGAACCAGTTTGTGCGTGATAAAAATAATATAGAAGGCTGGTCTTCTGAATCAAACTTTTTGTAAGACTTTGGCCATGCTTCCCCCATCAGTTCAGCTTCGCAGGCATGATACTAAACAAGTAGTCGGAGAATCATCTGACACCAGCGTAAAAAATTGTGGTACTGCTTGGCAGAGGTGATTTAAAGCTTGTACCAACCACTTTTCTGTCTTGCAGACTCAATTTATGCCGTAATACTGAGGATTGCAGGGACCTTATGTTGTTCCCAGGGGTGCTGCCTCTTCAAGTCTTTCCTCCCTACAGCAAGCAGGGGACCAGCGCTGGCCAAAGCCACATCGTGTTGTTAAGGGCTGGTTAATAAAGGCTTTGAACAGATGCCATTAGAGCCTGTCCTCTGAGGACACTGAGCACAGCTTATACCACTCCCATGTGTATAAACTGTGTGTGATCCTGACTGCTGACAGGAGGCTAGTCATTCACTGCTGCAAGAGAAGCATTTCAATGCAGCTGCTTTTTTTTATCTTCTGTCAAATTTTTGCTTAGGGGAGCCCGTGTTCTGGGTCAAACCCAGGATAGTCAAACATGCCAGCCCTGTCCTTGTGTGGTGTTGGTGCAAATACAGGCTCTGTGTGAGCTGCTGTTGAGACATCACTCTCGTGCTGAGGAAGTGTCAGGATTTCAGGGTAGTCTTTACAAATTTCTTTTTCATGAATCCAAGAATGGTAGTGACTCTACAGAGCTGGCAAGTGAAAGTATTTTTCTAGTTGATGTCATTGCAGTGTAATTATTCCTGATAATATAGTAGTTTTCCTGTTAGCTAGTGCTGTTTTTAGAACTGAAAGGTTTCTTCTTATGCCCCAAAATAATGTCAATCTCTTTTAGTATACCTGAAGTTTCTGTTATTCTCTGTAAGGACTGACAATTACAGTTGTTTGCCCCTGTTTTCTCCCGATTCACCTGTCTTGAAAGTTTGCATGCAGTAAGCAGCTGTTGACTTTGCATCACAAACTATATTGTTTGCACCTTTCTAACGTGGTATGAAGAGCAGTTGGAGGCGGAAAAACCTACTAGGGGCACTGACTCAGTCTGTGGATGGAGTATGGTACATGAAGTTCTCTGTCTGCAGTGTGAATTTGTCACAGATTGCACCAAAAGATTTTCTTTGCTCTTGACCCAGTCTGCTGAAGTAACTCTCAAAGCTGTTCTCGGGCAATTCTTTGTCAAAAACCTCCAGAAGATGATGATTCAGCCCACCTACCTGTGACAGTGACGCAGGCAGGAGCAGAGTTGCTGCACTCCTTGCTTAAGGTCTAGGCTTGATTCTTAGGCTGCAGTTGAGCATAAGCTGGGGTTCTTGGAGCTGTGAAGCAGCCGAAGAGCAAAAGTGTCTCTGGTGTAAATGTGCTTGGTGGCTGAGCAAAAGTGTTTCAGTCTAGCCTGGTTTGCACATCCTTCGTGACAGGGGATTGTTGAAGAACAGTGTGTTATCCCAAAAATTCTGCAGCCCGAATTGTTAGACAAGAACTCAGTGAACCATTTTGTTCAGATTGTGTTGAAGTAAGGGTCTTCTGCAGTCCCTGGTAGCTCTGAAGTGTGAACATGACTGTAAATGTTGCAGTTGCCCCCTGTAGCAAACAGTTTGGAGAACCAGGGCAGAAGGTGAGCACAGAGGTGTGAGTGCCTCTGGTTCTTGCTCCTGAGCAACTCGCAAGAGACTGTGGGCAGTTCTTTGTGTCTGGCAATCCATCCCTCGGTGCGGTGTGTGTATCCCTCCTGCGTACATCCCTCCCTTTGTCTCTTCCTGAGAGATGATTTTGTGTGACAGCACCGCGTGACAGTTTCTGTACTAGGCCTTGGATCTGTGCTCAAGGTTGGTTGCTTTATAACTCTGAAAATAGGATTAGTCCCCCTTGCTTTATCTGTTTGAATGCCCTTAAATTTAACCTTCTTTCAGGATTTTACACTACTTCTGCATTCCTGGATACTAGAGCAGTTTGTGAACAGTTGCCTGAGTTCTCCCAGTGAGCCTGTCCTTCCTGCTGTGCTGGTGGTGGTAACTACATTTTGCACAATGGGGAGGAAATGGGTGCAAATTTGGAAAAGCCTGACTAGATGCTGTAGTAAAAATATTTGTGGATCTAAAAAATCACAAGGAACCTACCCGGAACTACTTTTTTATGCAAATTTTTCTTCCCTGAGCCAGTTGGTAACAGCTGTTTCCCCTCAGCCACATTCACTTTATATACCCATAAGGCCTCCATGGTCTCAGTCCTGTATATGTGTGTATTAGTAAATTGGAATATAGATTTAGTTGCAATGAGTGTAAGGCTTTTGAAACCTGAAAGGTAACAAAGCTCAAGCTTTTTTGGCTGTCCCCTGTTTGCTCTTACTTTTTGTGTTTTGGATCTGGTTGTGATACTCAGATATAGGCAGAGATGGCTTTGGAGAGGGTCTTTGGCTGCTGTAGCTGCCTGGCTTTCTACTTTCCTGTTTGGACCCCATTTATGGGCTGTGGAAAGCAATTTTGGGTTAGTTTTGAGGTGAGAGCAGGAGGAATAAATACTTATTGAAAGCAAGGCAGTTGCATATGACCACAGCTGGGAGTGAAGTGGGCATATACAATATAAACTTGCACGTGCTTCCAACACAGCTTTATTACCGAGTGTCCCGGAGCTTTCCTGAGTCCCACAGTGCTCGCTGTGTGGATTTTTGCCTAGATCCTTCTCTCGGCCTGATCCTGGCCTCCTGATATACAGAGACTTAATGGGCCATGGCTTTTGAACCTTGAGGCAAAAGTGTATCTTCAGGTTTTGCTGCAGCTTTAAAGATGTACCTGCAGTGTGTAACTTTGTTCATTTGTGTGGGTGTAGACCCATAAGGCAACAGGCAAAAAATTGCTGCAACTATTTCTACCCCAGTAAGGGAAGGGGAGAATGTTAGTATGCAAGTTACTCAAATTCCAAATGGAGGAGGCTATGGAAAGCAAGTAGTTCTATTCATAAAATAATGCAGTCTTAAGAGAATAAATATCACTAGGGACAGGAACAGGGTTGCTCTTACCTTGTTCCCTTAAGAGACTGCTCTGGACTTTCCTCTTCCCTGCCAGCACAGCAGCATTTTGAGCTGTGCACTGGTGCTAGTAATTTCCCTGAAGTTTTAAACTTGCTGTTCTGTTTTATTCTGCTTTGTTAGTGGAAACATACTAATGGGTTTCAGTCTCTGACTCTTTATTTATACAATTACAGGAGACTGTTTTATAGCTTGGGAATTCCTGGAAACACATGTTTCTGTTCACATTGAACTTTTTTAGGTTTTGAATGCAAATAATGGATTGAAACTTCATTGTTGCCTCTCGGTTGGGAGCCCTTTGGCATGTGTAAGAAGCAGCTATTAATTGAGCCTTTCTGTACAGATCAAACATGTATTTTCATGTGTTATAAGGCTTCCTCAGTCTTATCCTTTGTGTAATATCATCTGCTGCAATTCTGCTTGCAGTGATTTTATGCATTTGTTACACAGCAGCTAAGATCTGCTGCAGAATAGGCGTATGTGAGTGTGCCACCTCTTTCAGAAGAGGCCAAGTAAAAGGCACTGACAGGTCATTAAACTTGCTGCTGCTGTCTACACTGTTAGTTGTTTTGCTACAAAATGCTTGCAGTGCAGCAGTTTCTTAAGGTCAGCATCCCTTTATACCACATAGCTATCTCAGTCACTGAAACATTAATTACCCACAGAGTATTAGGTACTTCCCCAGCAGGTGGAAAAATGAGGTGCACAGAAAAGAAGTGATTAATCCAGTGTGGCTGAAAAAAAATTGAAAGGCTTAAAATGTGCACTAAAGAGTATCCATCCTCTTGCTGCATAGGCTCTTGCAGCACATCTTGCTTACCTACCCAGCTTCTGCAAGTTGGTTTAGATTGATGGAATGCCAGCAATGACATTTGCTTCAGGATGACTTCATGTCCCAGAGGCTTCAGTAATACAACATAGGAGTGATCAGTCTGGTTTGGGGTTGATGTTTTGTTTTTTGGTTTTTTTTTTTTTTTTCCTGTCCTCCTTAACCTATCCATGATGAGCTGTTAAAGTTTGGGACAGATAAATGAGTGTACAGCTTGGCTTGCAGGCTTGGTCCTGTGCCTGCCATGCTCTCTCACTGTTAGTTCTGTCACATTGTTTATGTCTCTTCCTTAGATTGAAGTTGCCTTAGGGCTTCAGTGGAGCAGAAGGTGTGCTGATCTCGTTTTGCAAACTTTGTGTTTTTAAGAAGCTGTGCAAGGTCCTTGCTTTCATAGTAAAACTTTGCTGGAGTGTTAGTGAGACGTCTCAAGAAGTTGGTAGGAGCTATTCTGAAAGACAAAGAATGGAAGAATTAATCTCTTCCACCCTAGTTCATCACCAAGTTGTGCCACAGGTTGTTTCTTCCTTTCCCTGTGTTCAACAGGAAGGAATACAAGGCCTTCAAATCACAAGATTAATGAAGAATGCAGTATCTAAGGGGTCTGTCTTGTTCTGAAGCTGTTTCCCAGCACAGTCCTTCTAAGGGTCAAGACATAGTATCTGTCTGTCCCTGTAGTATCTTTTGCCTCAAGTAACTGCTGAAGTGTGGGGAGGGCTTGTATGGTCGTTGGTTTTACTCCTGTTTCCATCAAAAGTACTGAGTTTTCAAGCTTTGGCAGAATTGGATACCATGTGGTGTGATCAATTCTGGCTCAGCCCAAAGGAGTTTTGTCTCTGAGTAACTGTAGCCTGGAAAATAGGTTGACTCAAATCTATTCAGTGATGATGTATTTCTTCATTTGAACCCTTAGAAAAAGCAAGAATACACTCTGGAGGAGTCTCAATTAGCCAGTTCATCCTTCCTAAGGCAGGAACTTTATTACTATTCTGCTGTACTCTTCCAGGCTCCCTTTTCAAGAAGCTTTCATACTTCTTCCCCCCTCCATTTTTTTTCCCGTGTATGATTGGAAAATGAATGAATGAGAATCTAAATTCAGAACCGAAACCTGCTTTATGTATTCTCCTTGTGCTTAGTCAAAATGAATTTGGTTGTTTTGCAGTAAACTATAAAACTGAGATTTTATTCTGGTTTATGGAGAAAAACGGTGAGCACTGTTGGAGTGTCAGCCTCCCTGAAGTGGTGCACCTGACCCAACACCTGAAGTGAAATAAGTTTGCGATAGCACAGTCATTGTGCTTCATTTGAATTTGACGTCAAGAAGATTTTTAAGGATTTAGCAATAGCTTTCTGTGGCAATGTTGGTTGTGGAGATGTCTTTCAACACTGGTAAAGGGTTGTGTGTCAGGTTGCTTTTGAAAGGTCTATCTGTGCCATTAAGCGTGGCACTGAGGAAGCAGAAGCCTGGCAGTCTTGTTTCGGTATTATTGTAGTTTCTTCCCTTTCTTGACACCTGCTGAGAACTCGGGTCCTGCTGCTTTTATTGAATTTCATGCTTAGGTTATGGGGGACTCCAGTCATGGTCTTGGTGAGTCGCTCTCGTTTCAGGATTCCAGATGTTTTTCAGTCAGCTATTGGAGAAATAAAACAGCACAACAGACCTGCAATACCTTTCCAGGGTAAATCTTCTATGTGTATTCTGTAGTTGTGTAAATAGGGCCATTAGGCCAGTAAGTGACACATCCAGTTTCACATGGAAAGTTTATTTTAGGTTATGGTTTTCTGCTGCAGTGTATCATCTACAATACTGTAGTTTCTTTCTGAACAGTGCCTTCTGGGTATGTTTTTTCTGCTTTTGTCGCTTATAGCTGCGTATAGATGTTTTCCAATTTCTGTGTTTTTCATACCTACAGTTTTGTTTTCAGCCTGCCCTGCTGTATTGGGAAGGGTGTTGTCTCCAACACCTGGATGCAGTTCTGTTTTCTGTTGAGTAGCTTTTCCTCCCCCTTTTTTGGGCTACAGCAATAGCAATGCATTCCAACTAACTCCAGAAACACTGTGTAATCAATTACTGGAATACCATGGTCACACTGTGACTTCTTCCAACTGGAATACAGATATTTAAACCTCCTCCAGACTGGTTAGGTGGGATTACTGTACATACTTTTAAATTGTTAAAACGTGTAAAGTCAGGTAACTAGTCCGAGTCATAGCCTGCCTTAACAGTGAGGATCCTGATGCCCTATGCCTCAGACAGTGCCACTTTCTCCATGTGGTTGCTCTTCTGAGTCATATGGGGTCTACAAATGGGCTTTTTCATCTCTGCACAGTGGTTGCTTTCTCAGGTGAACAGTTTATAAATTGACCAGAACCTCACAGAGCAACCTTTACATGTGCGATTACTGTTGCCTGTTTATGTAATCTGTTAACCCTGTCACTATTCATGTTAAAGATCTTGGGTAATGATGAAATGTTACAGTCTTTCTATGTGCTGATGTAATCTATATGTTGTAAAAGTTAGGGCAACACTAAACCATTTTGATCACCTGCCTAAGATGAAATGACATGTACTTTGCCAGGAATATGAAGAGTATTTTACATACCTTGAATGACATTCAGATGTTTGACCATTTGTCGCACTTCTGGCATCATTTCAGCAAATGAGCCTTGATAATTTTAAGTCCTTTTATACCCAACGTAGAAGAAATTAAACTCTAAAAGTAATATGAATTTGCAAAATAAATGGCAACAAATGATAAAACTTGAGTAACTTGAAAATAAGAGGCCTTTTTCTGATGATCTGCAGTTTTAAGATGACTGTTTTTGAGGACGGCCTGTGGGGAAGGAGAAACATCAGTAACAGTGTTTCATTTAGGTCATCCAGAGTCTTTTTGCTGTTGTTTCCTCAATGCTTTCTCAACAGGTGACGAGGAAGTCAGGCTAAATAGTAAAAAGGCTACTGCTGTGGAGCAAATGGTCTAACATAGAGGTGGTGTTTCAGCTGAGAAGGGACTAACCATTTCTCAAGTGGTTCATGAGAAGTTTTTGAACTTGACCAGCTTTTGAACCTAATCCAGTGTTCCTGAATTACCTTTCTTTCAGCCGTATAAATTAGCAGAGGAACTGGTGAAGTCTGTTTTGTTTTGTTTTTTTTTTTTTTTTTTAAGACTTTCTTCTCCTTTCCAGAGGAGAAATTTAAAAGACCCTGCTAGTTTCATCGTACATGTCCTCTATGGTGATAGTAAAAGGCTTCTTGCTCATGCCTCGGGTTCAGGGTGGCTGAATGTACCGGTAGTAGAGTGCTATGCTCACCAGACCAATGATCCTGAAAACGTCTTGAGAGCTCGTATGCTTCTTTGGTAAAGATTAAGTAATATTGAGACACTGGACTTAAATTGGGGCAGAGATTCCAGCCACTCATCTGAAGCAGAAGTGTTACTGGAGGAGCAAGGTAAAAATGCTTTTTTTTGTTGCTAGGGTGATGCATTTTTTTATGCTGTGTCTTCAGATTTGGGCGCAGATTTCAGTCCCAAGAATCAGGTGGCTTAAAAGGTGTTCTGGGACATCAGTGTAGAGAAGCATTGAGATGAGGCTTCAGACTGGTAAAATACCAGCATAAATATCAGTTGAGGTATTTCTGGGCTGTCTAATGAGAAGAAAAGCAATTGGGGTGTTGGTGGAACCAGAAAGAAAATACAAAAAGTCCTTGTCCCCAGAACCTAGTAGAAGATTTCAAAAGAACAAAGACTGCTGGCAGAAACCTTTCTGTAAGCAGGTTAATGAAGTATTCAAATTGTGCTCACAAAACTTACGGGAACATGAACTGAAAGACAGCAAGTATGGAAGGCTAATAGATTTATCTTGAAAAGCTACTGTTGACCAGAAATTGGGGTTACCAGGTGTTAATTTGTCAGCTATCTCACTTAATTTAAAAGAAATGAGAAGAAACCAGATTGTTGCTTACATCTTTTTTTTTTTTCCCTCAGCTCTTAAAAAAAAAAAAAGATATTCTAATGCAAAATTATGAAAATGGGATAAAAAGGAAGTGGGATAAAAGTGGGTGGTGGGAGTGGGATAAAATGGCATCTATAGCATCCTGTACCATGTGCCAGCAACACTCTCCCAAATAATATTGATAGCTGTACTAAATGGGCATATGAGAACTTATGCCTCTTTCCCTGCTTTCAGTATTTTATTAGGAAAGTTGCTGTCAAAACTGAAATATTAATGTAGAAAGTAGGTCTGCTGCTTCCCTTGATTATGATATGTAAGTAATCCTTTTTGGGGATGGGTTGCAGAGAAGGGTGTTCAAAAGTGTTTTAAAAGCAAATGAATTTTTCTCATGAATTAAAACAGTATAGTCCACATAACTGTTTTGTCACCAGACTAATCTATTAAGCCAGGGTCATTCTCGTTATGAAAGGAGACTGCTCGCCTTTGCTGTATCTGTTCTTGTAATGCTGTAGTTAGAGATGCCTAACCTTTTTACAGCTCTGTTCCTGGATAAAGAGTAAAACTGCACTGTTCCAGTAATATGTATGTACAAGTATTGCAAATAGGGTTATGATTCAGCCTTTCCCCAGAGACTTAGCAGTGGAGTGAAGGGGGGGGAGGGGGGCGACACACAAACCAGCCACAGACCAAAAGTGCTTAGAATTTCCCATCCTTAAGTCAGGCATCCTTGTAATTAAACAGAGTTGAAAGATGAATCAACATACAAAAATGTGGAGCTGCTCGTGATTGTTGGAGGTACAGGGGGAATGGCAGGAATAGTACAGGGACTGCGGTAATCTTTTGGAGACGTACCAGGCTCAGCATTAACAGACAGAGATCCAGTGCCAGAGACATCAAGCTTTCTAGAACAGAAGAGATGCCAAAAGCTTTGTTTGGATTAGAGGATACTGAAGGGAAAGCCTTGGGAGTAATGGATCCTCGTTCAGTGAGCATAACCCCTGTCCCCTCTGTAACCTTGATGCTGGAGAGAGGCGTTTCAGTTTCTGAAATCTTTAAATATCACATGAGCTTTTAGGGGTTTGAACTTTGCTCACAGGAGACGGTGGATTTAGGTAATGGTCTTAGAGAAGGAATAGTCTTTATCTCCTTGTTTAGTGTTAGAGGGAGCAGACGTACTTAATGGAAGACATAAAAGGCAGGAAACAAATCTGAATGTGTGATAATGTCAGACCTCATTCTGTAGCTCATGTGAGGCTGGACCTGTTCAGCTGCTAATCAGCTGCAAGCTGGGAGAGAGTTACTGGAGGTTGGAATATTCTTCCAGGAATCAATATGCTAAATATATCAAAGAAGATATATTAGAGACAGGATCACTTCCATTGATGGCTTCTGTGTTGATGAGGTTTGGTGTGAGGTAGCCTACTGTATCTTAAAGGTTTGTTCCCAATTCGGTCATCTGTTGCCTGTGTAATTCAGTTGGAGGTGATGCTGCATTGGTTTCTGTGAAGTGGGTACACAATCTGGAGTGAAATGGCTAAATTTGTTTCATGTCAGCCACCAAATAACCACCAACTTGAACTCCTAGATAAAGCCAGGCTGGAACAAAGCATATTTGTGTGATATGTGAAAAACGTAATTCTGCCCTTTTTAATGACCCGGTCTACTGAACCTCATCCAGCTCCACCCTCAAAAAAAAAAAAAAAAAAAAAAAGACAGCTTTCATGCCTTCTGAAGATACAAATATGTCAGCTCAAGAAAATTTAATAAATGCTGTTGAAGTCTTCGTTCTTAACCTAACTCATGGCATTGTGTCAGAAAGCAACACTGTGGAGCCTGAATACCAGGCAAATGTTCCAGAATAATTTAATGCTTGGGAGACGTGCCTGGGAGGTAGTACACTTACCTCCGTGGAAGTACTGAATTTAAAGTGTTGTCCAGTGTGAGAGGCCAAGTACCTACCCAGCCTTGACTGCACTTGACTGAAAGCTCTCCTGACAGTCTTTCCCTTCTGCTTTCAGGACCATGGGCATGACCCCCTGTTCCCCTGCTGCTCTGGCCTGCCTTTCAGCCAGAGTACCTCTGTGAAAGCCCTTCCTGCTAGGAATCCTTTGGTAGAAGGCAAAGGAAAGCTGAGTGGTGACAAATACTAGCAAGCAGCGCTAGTTTAACTGGTCAGGCACTCTTTTTCTTTTTTTGTTGTTGTACCAGACTTTAATTGTCTGAAAACACCAAATTATTGTAAGCACTGCAGAGGATTGAGGAAATAGACGTCTGACTCCAATGTTTCCAGGGTATAGCAACTACTTTTCAAGAGCAAATATTAATTTCAGCTGGAAAGCACAAGTCAGCTGGAAGGGAATCTGGTGGTGAAGGTAAAAGACTTCTGTTTTCCACTTTTTTGTGTAAAATAATCTTGTGGTTCTAAGCTCTAAAGAGAATAGCATTGAGCCCAGTTGCACATGTTTTCCATCGATTGGTTTGTAGAAAAAAATTGACTCTGTGTCGGTATGTGCCTCCTTACAAAGCAAGTGTGTTATAAAATGAGCGTACATAGTTCTATGTATAACATCAGGATGGTTTTTCTAGCAATTTGCCTATTCACCAAGTGTAAATAGATGGCTGTTCACTTCAGCCAGTGCTTTAGGAATCAGTGAGTAAACTCGCTGTGGAATAAAACCCAGGCAGTTTGCAAACAGCCTGAGCTTCCAGCTGCTGGCTAAACTGAAGAATCCTAAGTGTGAAATGCATTGCAAAAACATTTTTGCTAGTGAAATGTGTGTTGTCCTGGTGGGAAGAAGGGTACTGAGAAATTGCTTCTTGGCTGTTCAGAGAGTGTAGGTGTACGGTCCCCACACAGTTTGCCAGAGATGCCTGCAAAACTCTGCCTGCTGTGAAATAGATTTTGCTGTTGGTACTTGAAAACTCTTAGGTGTTTTATGCTCTAACACCAAATGTTCCGCATAACCTGCCACATGCCTGTTTATCAAAATATATAAAACTAAATCTTGTGCTTTAAATGTATATGCTGTATACACCAATGCACTAGGAGGTGTTGCCAAGTTCAGGAGGATTGAGGAGAGATGCAGAAGGCAAATCGGAGGCTTGAATGTCAGCATTCAGTGTTCTACGTTGTCTTACTGCAGGTGTCTGAAAACAGTACCTGAAGTTAGAGAAAAGGCAATAGATTGAAATCATGTTCTGTGGAAATGTGACTGTGGGTGTGTTTCCACTAAAAGCAGTTGAATGTTTTGAGGTTTAAGAGCTGGTGTCAGTTAAGGAGAAAAAAGAATTTGTGGCGAAAGACTTGGTTGGGAGTCAGGAGGACAAGGCTTGTTCCTGGCTCTGTAATGCATTTCCTATGTGACTGGGCAAGTCACAAAATCCTTTTGTTGCAGTTTCCGATTCTTAGTGCAGGGAGAGGCATGGTAACGTCTATACAATTAATTAAGCATTAATACCTTAAATCCAAGATCTCTGGTGGAAGTTCTGGTGCTATTATCTGAAAACCATTGCCAAAGTCAGCGCAGCCTTTTAGGTATCCTGAGGAGCTCACTTAATTTTAGTTGCTTTGAGAAGCATGTTCAAAACAAAACCTGGGGGGGGTCTTTGGGTACATACATGTTCTTTCCAACGTTACAGTGACCTTGACTGTAAATGGTAGTGCCTTTTGAGGTGGGTTTGAGATGCTAGTTCAGCCTCAGCTCCTTCTTGATCTACTTATAAAGAAGATTTAAGGAGCTAAAGATGCTTGTCAATGAGTTTATTTAAAGTTGAACTATGTTGCTCTTTTCCTGTGCTGGATCTATTTCGTTGGTGCTTTAAAGGACTTTATTGTATAGTACAAGTTGTCACTGAGGATGGGAAATGTCACTTGGAGTAGAAATTGATACTGGTAAAATTGCTGTGTTCATGTAGATTTACTTGAGTGCCATCTTTCATTTCTGACCTGTCACTTACTTGGGCCAGTCCTAACCCGTGTAGGTGGGTTACCACTGGCACATACTCATTACAGCTGTCATGGTAGATTTTCTTGGTGAGGCTCTTAGTGGAGGGAGGTAAGTGTCTCCAGAAGAGAAGCATGAGGAGAGATTCCTAGTCCTCTTTTCTTTTCACCCTTTATTTTTCTCATTACTCCCCCTTTCCCTTGCTGTGTGCCTGTCAAGTCATCCGCTCTTGGGGATAAGAATAAGATGATTTTAGTGGGGGTGGGGGTGCGGGGCGCTGTTTTTCTCTAGACTAGACATTTGTGGAAGTAGCAGTCTAAATTCTAGGATTCAGCAGGCCTAACATTTCAGCTTTATGCTCTGTTTCTGTATCCTTATCTATTTGACATGAAATACTTACTGGCATAGGAAGCTAGGTTTCCCGTCTGCCAAATAAGATTGAACTTGCTCTAGCCATACTTACCTATTTAATAAGAAAGGTTGCATTTCTTCAGGGTCTGTAAAGTATTTAAAGGTCATTGAATTAAAGACCGTATAAATGCAGCTGTTGCCAGGATGAATTAACTTGTGCTACAGAAACAATGAATCCATTTAGGACCTCTCAAAATTTGGAACAAAAATCTTAGTTTCAGTCACAGACAATACTAATATGGGGTGGGCGGAAATGCAGAGGTTGGTAAGGGAGGTGTGGAGTTTTCTCCCAACTTCATTTCTTAATTTTTTTTGCCTCTCTGCTTGCAGATTCTCACAAACACAAAGATAAACACAAAGACCGAGAACACCGGCACAAAGAGCACAAGAAGGACAAGGAAAAAGACCGGGAAAAGTCCAAGCACAGTAATAGGTGAGGAAAAAGTCAATGAAGTCCTCATAGACTAAAACACTGTTGCACATGCAGTCTTAAGAGACTTACTCTGATATGAGGATGAAATTGCTCCATTTTGAGTGTGGTTTATAGGGGTGTAGGTGCTTTAAGCCGAACTTCTGTTATTGCGTGCGTTTCCATATGGGTAGCTGAAGTAGTGTATCTTGCAAATGTGAGCCAATACTAATGTATAAAATATTATTGTAGTTAGTGTTACTAAAGGTGTTGAAAAGTAGTTTAACCCCACTATCATGAAGATCGATTAATTTTGTTCATGATCTTTTTTGTGTGTAGTTCCACGTGTTTGTCAAAAACGTGGGAGCTCTTTTCGAGTGTTGGTATAAACTGTTTCAGCGTAGGTGAACCTGATGTGACTGCTAAGCCTCCTAATAATTCAGCATCTGGAAAGATGGTTCTCCAGAATGATGCAGGTGTCCTTGGCCTGCTACCACAGTGGTTGGGTATCTCATTGCTGTGAGGCAGTGTTATGAACTTCTGGGTTAGATAACGAATTTGAAAGGATTGCATGCTGTTTTGTCTGATGTGGTTGATACATTACACTGCAGCTATATGGGGAAGGTGTTTCATGCAAGTCACCTGCCATACCATCCACACTGAACGTAAACACTTATTTATTCTGTGGTGACTTGCACCTCTTGAGGTGGTGGTGAATTCCATGCTCCAGTTGATACCCTAGCCTTGGCTGTAAACTGAAGAACCAGGATGCGTAGGTCTGTCTGGTGATTTGGTACGATGGAGCACAGGGCAAGTATGTCACAAAGTGGATGTTACTTAGAAAAGCTTTCCTAGTTGGAATTCCTGACGTGCCAGTGCCACAGAGTCTACTTTAACAATGAAACTTGCAAAAAACAGCCCTTGGAGGGTAAGTTTCTGTTGTGACACTTGGTGAATGGCAAATAGTGTTTATGCTACAGCCAGGGAAGTGTTATTAACTAATTGCTGTGCAACTCTGATAACACAATCTAAAAATGAATAGAAAACCTTGCGTCAACAGTGATTTCTATTAAAAAGAAGCATGGAAAGGAGGAGAGAGTCTGTGCTAAGCAGTGGATTTGTTTTATTGGGGTTGTGCTTTGAGTTTTCTGTGACCTTTTGGGAAGTTATACAACCTACAGTTCTATAATATGTTCTCTTTTTTGAAAGTAAATGGCTGTGGAGGAATTTAGAATTTAGGCCAAATAACTTGCAGCATTTACTGATTTCCACAGCGAAGATTAAATGCTTTGGACACAGTGTTTGGACTTTTTGCTCACATATCTATATTGCCTTGATTTCTGATTTTCATTTTTCTGGTATTCAAGCATGTACCCCGAAATTTGCTATCTTGCATTTCCAAATGTTCATTGCTTCACTTGAAGAAAAAAAAACCAACCAAACAAAAAAACAACAAAACAACAAACCACCACATCCCATACTCCTGAAATCTCAGGAGAGTACATCCTTTTGTAAGGAGTAATGTAAGCGCTATCTTTAAATTTCCAGAATTCATTAATGAATTTGCCTTATTTGTGTAGGAGTTAGAAATGGTCAGCAGATTTTTAGCTGGAACAACAAATTATGGCTTGTAATGTGAAGCTGCACACTACTGATTGTGTAAACAATAAATATGAAAACAGTGGAAAGGAGATAAGAATGGCTCATGTTTTGTGAGGTGTAGTTCATGATATGTAATCATGCTTTATCTTGAAGTAATTCCTTCTCCCTGCAGTGTTGCCTTGAAATCCCGATGAGAAAGGCATCATGTTTTCTAGGCACTGTGCATAAAGCTTCCAGTCACACTTGTTTATCTATTAAGAGTTCCTTTGTCTTGTGGACACAACATACTGCATTTTTAAGTCCCATAATAGGGTACACCTATGTGGATGGCATGACTGAGTGCACGCATGTGCCAGGGGTTTTGTTCAAGGCACCTTTTGGGGAAAGATTCCATAATACTGTGTTGCCCCTCAGGCCCCTACACAAGGTGGGACTTCCCTTCCCTAGGCTGAGCACTCATCTTGCGACTGCCACCTTAAAAATGAATGTATTATAGTGCTGAATCGTGAGAACCTGTCTTGAAGGTGGTACTTGGAGAAGACAATGTACGCAGACACACGTGTGGTGTTCCAGCTGGATCACTCCTTCAGGAGTGCTCCAGAATTTTCACTGCCCCATTCACGCTCGGTCACACACAGGGTACGTAGCTGTATAAAGCCAGCTGACTTCTAACACAAACTTTTTAGAAATAACTGACCTTGTAATTGAAATGCAAGCATTACTTCCCGAAATCTTTTGATTCAGCTGTCATCCATGTAATTCCATAAATGTAAGTTGTGCCTGTGAGGATTAGATTTTAGGTGACCGTTGTCTTGTGAAGGAAGTAGCCCAGCAGTGCTCGACAGGGGAGGTGGAGGTGTGGAAGAAGATAGTGGTGAGCAGGGAATTGCTTAGAGAGGAGCTGTTGGAAAAACCTGAATGGAGCATGTACTTGTGGCCAGGCTGCTGGCAAGTGTGCACTTGGAAGGTGTTAATCCAAGGATGGCAGAGGCCGGACTGGTGAGTTATGGGACAGGATGGGGAAGGACTGAAGCAAGTTGAGTTTCTGTTTGGGTTCTGTTACTGCAGTCACAATACCAAAATACTTCCCTGGACAGAGCCAGGATGAACAGAGAAATCTGATTTTTAGGATGGCTGGTGTGACTGTACAGTGTCTTATCACTGTCATACTGCTAAGCAGTTGGGTTGCACTGTGGAAGGGGGATTTGTTCACTATGCCATTTTTAATAGCTTTTAATTTTACCAGCAATGGGACAGGAATAAATTGCTTTGAAATACTGGAGAATTTCCCTATTTCAGGGGGCTCTTATTTGTGATGTAACAAGACCAAAAGCAAAATTGTTTTTTGGGGAAGAAGAGTGAGGGCTCTGCGTACATTTCATTAGTCTGGCTTAGCCCTTCGTAATAGAACCGTTCAAAGGGCTGGTTCTAGGTCCAGTTTATATTGATACTTGATTGCAGTGGCCATCACTGCTAAGAAAGGTTCCTCGTGCAGAAATTTGTATGGATCTACATGGAACAAGTGCCTCATCAGCTGGGCTTAAAAATGGATACTTGTTTTTCAATCCATCCACTGACTTTCATGACACTGGGCTGGTAAACGTCTGTATTCCCCAATGTCACCCAGTTGTGCTTGCAAGCTAACTGAAAGGGGTTGCATTTTTAGGAGATGGATTCAAAACCTGTTGGAAACTCTTCGTTTGGAAGGTTTTTAGACAGGTTAGAAAACTTGGTTTCCAAGTTTTTCAAGTGTGCAGCTGGGAAAGCTTTTCTGGATGACACACTTGAATTGGTTTTTGTAACAAAGTGATGTACTGGTGGATCTGTTCTCATGATGCTATCTCTATAGCAAGAGTTTCTTTAGAAAAGCATTTACTTTCTTACCTGTTGTTCAAATGGCACCTTCACCTTGAAGGGGCACCTTAAGTGTGTTTGGTTTTTTGGATAATATCTGCTAGGTAGCATACTATTGACAGCAAGCTGTCATCAGCAGGTTTGCAATGCTTTTTTTTGTAAAAAAAACCAACCAACCAACCCACAACCTCTTTAAGTTCAATAGCTCTTTTAAGCCCTTTGCAGTGAGGTAAGTGGTGAACCTCTTAAGTCGTACACGAGATTTACGTGGTCACGCCCCCTCTCATTATGACTTGTAGAGACTACTGGGTTGAGGGTCTTGTTTTTATGAACAAAGGTGACAAAGTGCCCCTTCCTAAACTTAGCCCTGCAGCAGTGCCACCACATTACTGTCCCTCCACTGTGACCATCCAACACCTCCCATCTGCAGCACAAACATCAGCTGAACCCAGTTGCAGGGGTCCACAGCAGACCTCTAGAGCCTCTGCTCTGCTGAGGATTGTGACAGCTGTTTTGATAGGGGATATTTTTGCACAGAAGAATTTTTTGAAGGAGTAAAACCTGCCTGTACTGAAGTTTCTACTTTGACAATGAAAAACAAGGGAAAAAATACCCATTAGTCCTTTAGAAATTAAACAAAAATTCCAAGGTAACAAGAATGTGTGTTTTTTCCAGTGTTTTTTTACCTGTGTGGGGAATTCTTAAAGCACTCCATAAAAGCTTGTCACCTGTTTCTAAAATTGAAAATTAATCTTTTAGGAAAGTTGTATCTTGGATCAATAGAATTGCATGTAAATCTTCAGAAAAGCCATTCAGTATTTCAGAAAAGCTGCTGTGTTATTGCAAAAGTTGTGCTGTATCTTTGATAATTCTCAGAGGTTGAATGGTGCTTTAGCAGAAATCCAAGCCATTGTTGTTGGTGAAACTTGGCTTTGTATCTCCATGGCATTTTATACAGTGTGTGTAAAGAGTCCTGTAATTGCATTCTGAGAAGTACAGTACTGCATTGGACATTGGACACAGTTAAGAGCATTGTCTAGTTGTGTTTGAAGCAGATCGTTTTTATGTCTGTCTGTAATAGTTTTGACAATTTCATTTCCTGCCCTACACTTAAAAAAGGCTTTTAAAATGAAACCTGCATCAAGAAGGCAGAGAAACTTCAATGCAGGAGAATAAATGTTTCCTGTATCCAGACTTTGAAGCATCTAAACTGCCAAGATAAGTCTCAGAAATACCTAAAATAGATAATTTTGATTTCATATGGCAGAAGTGTGTGGAGTCGTATGTAGAACTTCTTAATTTTGCTTCTTGCTTTCCTCTCCCACTCACAAGATGACACTTCTGTATCTTAACCACTCATTTACAGCTGTAGTAAACTGAGAGAGAACATTTGTATGCCTCAGATCTTCTCAGTCACCCCTCAAGGAAAGAAAATGCAAAGCCCACTGAAGAAAAAATCCATATCAAAGAATAAATCCGCATCACTATAGAGCAATCTCTATCAAGCAAAATGTTTTCTTTGGCTCCTTTGCTCAGCCCTGTACTTCCCGATCCCCAAAAGAAAGTTTAACACACACCTATTAAATATAAATGTCGGTGGTTAAAAAAATAAAATTAAACAAATCTGATGTGGCAGTAGGTTTCTGATCTGTGGGAGACAAGTATTTCAAAAAAGTAGAATGTACAAAATAATAAAATAATGGGTCCTTTGAAGCCAAGGCTTGTTAGAGATCAGTTCAGAAGCGTTCACAGCAACAAGTGTCTTTCTGCCAGGTGTCTTCTTGGGCTTTGTGCATGGAGTGTGGGCTGCCAGTAGACTGGGGAGTGCAGGAATGGCTGTGATGGGGAAGGGGAGCAAAGAGGCTGCTCTTGTAGCACTGATCTGTGTTGTCAATGTGACAAGCATCTGAGCTGCAGGAAGAAAAATCTTCTGTCAGATTGCATATTTCCTCCATTTACTAAATCTCTTGTGATCACAGCTTGAGACAAACTGAAGCGTGGAACACAGAAGGGATTTATAGACGTGATCTTCACTGGCATCGTGTAAGTTTTATGGTTTTGCTAGGAAAAACACAGATTCCAGGCATTTGCTAGTCGTGAATGAAGATAAATTTCAGTTCAGACTTCTTGCACATCTCCTCTGATTTATTATGTGATCCTGAATGATTAAGAACTGTGTGCATAGGGGGCAGGAGGAGGCAGGGGTATCTGATGTAGAAGGGAAAAAGCAATTTTAAAAAAAGTGTTTCAGCACCCCCTATGCTCTAGCACTTGTGGGTTTGTTTTCATTCCCTATTTGAGTGCACAGTTCACCTTGATGAACTTTCTCATGTGTGACGCTGCCTTCCAGTAGTAAAAATACTTGCTTTTCATTTAGTAATATACCTGATTCTCACACGTCCACAGAAGGTACATGCTAAGCCTGATCCTTGTCTCAGTCTGTGAATACTGTTCTAGTTTTTAATATTTTTATCAGCTGTTGATTAGTCCAGCTTTTTATCTTGTTCCTCTTGCTGAAGGCTTGCTCTGTGAATCTGAAAATTGCTGAAAAGACTTCTTTCAACTCCGGGAAAAGTCATTTCAGGTTTTTCTTTATTGTATTGCTGAAATCCCAGCAGAAGCACTGGAGCTCACGTGTTCGTTCCCTGTAATACCATATGATAACCCTCTTAACTGTGAGCATAAAATACTGCAAGCCAGCTGAAAACTTGTCGTTTGCTGGTGTGCCTTCTGTTTCTGAAATGCTCCCTGCACAGTCAGCCGTTCTTGGTATGCATTAGTCTGAATATGATCACAGTTTGCCATTAATATTGTGTTACGTCAAACGAGACACAGGCTGCGTAACCTATGCTCTGTCCCTATTGTGTTTTTAGATTTCACTAAAATCACAGCTCCCTGTTATTTTACGCTTCAGTTGCATTGTAGGAGCTCCTGTGTAGGCAAGCAGAGCTCTGCTTGCAGCAGGCTCTGGTGCTTGCTAGTAGCAGATTCCCAGTCACGAGCTAATTACAGCTGAGAATATGAGAGAGGAAATAAAAGACACTTCAGATAAAGCATCCTTCCCAGCTTGTGATTTTGAAGCTGGAATGGAAAGGGCCTGGGAAGGGATTATTAACGTACGTAAATGGCACCTGAAGAATGCGGTGTTAAATTACTGCAAAGCTGTTGTAGTTTGAAGAAGGAAGCTGTGATCTGCACATCTGCCATTCTTTGGAAACACTTTCCACTTGTGACTTTCCCATGTGATCGTAGCCTCAGCAGCTGCTGCCAGGTGGCTGTCCTCCCTTCCTCTCCTCCTTCCTGCCCTCCAGCAGGCATCCTCACTGGGAAATACAGCCACCTTTTCAAGGGAAGTGGCATCTTCTGTTGCATTTACTACTTCGTCTGCTTCAGGCTGAGCTCTCCAAGGCCTTCAGATGCCCTTGTTCATACTTAAACTCTTAAGTGAAAGACGGGCAAGCTAGTAGCAAAAAGGTTGTATTTAGGAGATGCATTTCTACTCGTCTGGCCTTTCTGTGAACTAAGCCAGTACCGTGGGATATCTTCAGATGACGTAGTCCCTGGTTCTGCCTGTATTGATATGGTGTCCTACTGTACTCTGTTACCTTAAAACAAACAAACAAACCCCAAATCCAACAAAAGCAACAGTGCAGGTTGTCAGAATTAAGCACTTTCAGAGGTGTAAAACACTTAAGTGCTCTTACAGTGGTTAACTGTAATGTTCTGGGTGAAAAGGAAGATCTTATTTTGTCAGCAAGGCTGGGTATTTCTAAAACAGATTGTGAGCAACTGTTCTGTGATCCAGTTGTCTTCAGGCGAACTTGCACTCGAGGTTCTCTCTCTCTTACCCGGGGGGTTGCTGTCCTGCTTCATTGGCTTCAAGCTGCCTTATTGGCAGAGGGGTGTGTGCAAGAAAGGTAACAGAGGATCCACAGCACTCCGAGAAATTAATTCAGGATAAGTTATCTGGCTGTATGTGGTCTTAAGACCTTTTATATTGGTTGGTTTTGGTCTTTTTAAAGAAAAGTGATCGGGGTGGTTTTTTTTCCAGTTTTGAATCGGCCAGGAAGATAGACTTCTGATCTTTAAATTGTTCCCAGTCCCTCCTAATAATAGCTTTGGGGCTGTCTGGAAATAGCTTTCTGATAGAAGGCTGACACTCCTTCTTCAGGGTAAGGATGGCATCCTGTTGCTTTCTCTTTTCTTTTGAGATTAGTGTGGTGGTTAAATTGTGTTCCCCTGGAGGCTCGCATAAGTATCTTAGCCAAATGAAAGACCAAAGCAGCTCGGCTTGCTGACTGAAGTTAATATCTGAGCAACTTGCTTTGCTTTTGGAAGAAAAAAGGTTATTCTTCTCAGGATTGTTGCTTGGGGCCTTTGTTATCAGCATGTTTCCAAATGAGCTTTTCTGGGAGATGCAGATTTCAGGCCCTCTTAGGGAAGAGGAGCACATGCCCTCATTGTTGCACGTGTCAGAAAATCTTGAACCAAGTTGTTGAAGTCAGAGCTGTGGTCCAGTGTCTAGAAACACATAGGGCCGACAAGGAGTCTGCTTACAAATAAGGGAAATAAATGTATGCCTTTTTTGTTTGTGTTTTTTGGTTGTTGTTTTGTTGGAGATTTTTTACATTGTTGTCGTGAGTAGCACATGAAATCAGATTTTTATCTGGGGAATTTCTTCTAGTCACATACCAGGAGCAGCAGCAAGCGGAACCTCAGGGCCTGGCCACCAATACTGTTAGGAAAATGAAGCTGCCAGGTGAAACTGGAGACAGTTTCCTTGGGTCATCTGAGCCCCCTGTTGCTTTGGTGAGAAATTTACTGCTTTGTAGAGCAAAGGGGAAGAATAGTCTTGTGATTAAAAAACAAAGCTTAAAAAAACCCAAACCCAACACCTAAGACTGAGTCGGGAATCCAGATTTCTTGATTCTGACTCTAGTGCTGAAAAATCTGAGCTTTAGATTAGATTGCATAACAGCTTTTCAATGGTGGCCACTTACTGTCTTTCGAGGGAGGTGTCATTTGAGCTTCTACTTCAGCAAGCCTAAGTTTTTAGTACTTTTTGTCTTTATTCCAGCTGTTAGTCTGTAAGCATGCAACATAAAAATTCTCACTGCTTCTTTTAGGCCAGTGGGATTTTTCTACCTTTTTCAGCATTAGCTTTGCAGATGTAGGTTGTCATCTATTAATTTGCTTTTAGTCACATTTTGTGTGCATCTCTGGGCTCTGCAAGTCACATACTGAAAGCTAGTGCTTTTGGCTGCTAGCGAGGAGCATGGTGCTTTTGAAAACTTAAGCTTTTTTTTTTTTTTTTTCTGCTATTCCAAACTCCCAAGCAACATTTACCTTAGAGAACAAACCCCGTCGATCGCAGCGTGTACTGTGCTTTGAAGATGCAGATTGTCTGAGTAAAACATGTTATTGCAGGTAGGATTTAAATATCAAATAAGAGCAAGTCAGAAAATAGAAACAAGCAGACTTGCAGAGAACAAAACGGGTTGAAGCCTTGCATGTTTGTTAATTATGTATGTTTTTTTCCTGTATGATGATATGCCTTTGTAATTGTAAAACTTAAATCTTTGGCAAATGATGTACCTAGCATACAGATAACAGTACAAGATACCAAGTCAGAATTTCCAGATCTTCCTGAGTTAAAAAAGGATTAATCAATGTGTGGGGTTTGTGCTTTCAGACAGTCAATGAATCTCATTGGAGCAGAGGAAAATGAAATAGGTATCTTAAGTCTGAAACACTGATGAATAAACAGGATACAGAAGCTGGGATGTCAAATCTGAGCAAGAGTAGCAAGCATCTCCTGGATTTCCAAGATCCAGTGTCAGGATGTCCTGCATATGTAATTGCATGTCCTGATCACACAGCACACATAACACGATCTGCTGGGTAAGAATAGTCTGCAGTTGTTGAATCTTCACTCACAGGCAACATGTGGTGCTGTGCGTCTTATTTCTAAGAGTGCCAGTTGCCTTTTGATATTTAGATACTCCTTTACAGTTTTATATGTAGTATGAAGAGGTTGCTAGAGAGTTAAAATGAAACTGGTTTCTCTTTCTACTGATCTCTTTCAATGTGACACAGTTTGTGAATATACTGACTTCAGTGATGGATTTTCATGCTTCAGCTGCTTGAGCTTGAAAGGCTGCTGTATATTTATTGGAGTGTGTGGGACTCTGAGCTTGAATAATTTAGACCTTTTGCAGGTTCAGGTCCTTTTGTGCTAGTGTTACACAAGGCTCTGAAACTCTCTGCGTTGGACTCTACTCGGCAGTTCTACAGCTGGGTATGGGTCGGTGTATTTGTGGCTGTGGCTGCCTTCCTCTTCATCACATGCAAGATTTATGGGAGCTAGTTAATGTGGTGCTTGTTTTCTGTAGCCATTGAATATCCAGCCCTTTTGTAGTCTGGTTTTTATGATAGAAGGAAGACTTGAAGCATATATAGTTTTTAAAAATCACACTCCTACCTGGTGTTCCAGGCTTGCTGTTTTTCAGGTCTGTGCTCCCCCAGATCAGTTTGGACTTGCACTTGAGTGTTGAAATGACTGAAATAAGGAAGCTTGCCTATTTCTAGTAGAGGTTTGCATTGCATTGAATAGTCCTAAGGAGAAGCGGAGTGCATCCCAGAGAGCAGTAGTGGTGGGAGTTAAGTGCTGAGGAAGGAGGAACATGAGCTGCCAGTGTGAGGAGGGCAACTTACTTGGTGCCTAGCCATGCCCAGTAGAAGAGAGGCTGATTTCCACTGTGCCTTTCTTTGGTTTGCTTTTAAGCCCAGCATGACCTCAGGGAGTGCACACAACCTTATAAATGTGTATTGAAGGCCTGTTGAATTGACAGGCTTGCTGCTTGGCTTCCACAACAGTGCTGCTAATCCTTGCGGCCAGTACGAGTCTCCTGAGAGTGTTTGCTTACTTTCTGGCTCCAAGGATCGGGTCATTTCATGTCATTTTCATTTGAAAACAGTTGCGTCTTTTTGGTTGATAAGAAAAACTTGAGAATGTGATTCCAAATTTACCTAAATGTATTGGAAATCAGAAGGATGTAGACAAGGAAGATTTTTCTTCTCCTTGGGGATCTTTTTTCCTCTGTTCTGTCTAAAGAATTTTGGTTATTTAAACTCTCAATGCTGTTATCCGTAGCACCAAACCCTTGGGTAGCAGCACCCCAGATTTTCACCTTTGGTGAGTTCCAGTCCTGCATGGCAGGGTCGTCTCAGCCGAGCAGAGCTTGCTTGACCACCGTGGTGAGGCACAGTGAGGAAACAGCTTCGACTGAGGACTGCAGCATTATTCCTGCCTTTTCTGTTTGACTTTGCATAAACACAAGGACATCTCATATCCTGTTTGCTCTGGTTTTCCCATCTGTTTGGGAATAATAGAGATCAGCGGTTTTCTCTTTAAGTTCCAGAGATGAGAGCTGCTACAATGACAAACTGTTGTCTGAGCAAAAGCTGACATGGGCATTGATGGGACTGGCAGCTCTATTCCAGTGACCTTTTATGTGGACTAGGAAAAAGAGGAAAAGCAGAGACAGTGGGAATTCAGCCTAAAGTGTTGAGCTTTAAGTGTAGCAGCTGTGGATTTCCTCAGCAATCCAGGCTGATGGGGGTTTTCCTGAGGTGGAGCTCTTGGCGTCTGTGGTGTTGTGGTATGTCCCCCTCCTGTTCCTCTTCCTCCGGAGGAGCATGGATGACATGTGACAGGAGACTGTGGTGGATCTTTCTGTTGAGGTGATCTCTTTATTTTGTAGGGTTTGTAATGATCAAACCCAGTGACTCTTTACTGCTGGAAGCTGTCTGTATTAGTTCTCCTTGTGTTCCCCTCTGCGAACATACGCTTTTGTCTTGCAGTGAGCACAAAGATTCCTCGGAAAAGAAACACAAAGACAAGGAGAAAACCAAACACAAAGATGGCAGCTCAGAGAAACACAAAGACAAACACAAAGATAAAGACAAGGAGAAGAGAAAGGAAGAGAAGGTATGTGTCTCCTGTGGGAGAGACAAGAGGATGGTTCTGGTTTATACTACTGAATGTTACAAACTCAGTAGGTTAGATGTAGCTTATACTTCCATGTTTTTATCAGCCTGGAGAGAATTATCCCAATGCTACCCAGAGACTTAGTTTGTGGAGTGCTAGGTAGGAATTTGTAAGGACTTTAGCTGCAGCCGTGGTGAAGCATAACAATTCCACAGTGGAGCTGTTTCTACTGGCTCCACATTTCACTTTGTCAAGGCAGAAAAATCTGTTAGATCATGTTCGTTCTGTGCAAGGACAAAACTATACAGTTAACTCCAATCTGTTGAAATTGAGGGCCAGAAAATACAGAGTTGACCATGATTTACCAAAAGTGTTGCCTTTTTGGTGTGTCATGTAGGTCACTAAAGGCTACAGGGGACGAAGGTGTAGTCACAGTGCCCTTTGGTTCCTTCCACAAGTTAAATATCCTGCCTGTGTTGCATACTAGAAAAACGTAAGTGGTCTGGGCAGCACTAATCACCTCCTACTTTTTATGTTTTTCAGATGAAATTACCTTCTGGTGATATAAAAATAAAGAAGGAAAAGGAAAATGGTTTCTCCAGGTAAGAAGTCAGGTCTATGATCTGAAAAAAAAAAAAAAAAAAATAGCAGTTTGACTTTTCTTAGGTGCTCAGTGTTTGACCACTCTCACTTGGTCTTGGGGAAAAAATTGGAATGCTTTTGACCCCTTCAGACACCATATTCTCAATTATGGGAACTGGTAACTGATATACTTACCTAGTTAACTGGAGATGGGAGCTGTTAAATACCTGGTATCTGCCTGCAGATGATGGATTTGTCCAAGTTTGAAGTAGTTGAATTCTGCCAAGGACAGATTGAGCTATGGAAATGTTGGTAGCTGGAGTTGAAAGAACCTTTGTTACAGAGTTGGTACCTGGAAGCTGCAGGCAGTCTGCTGGAGACAGGGCCTTATAAAGACACTCCAGGTTGCCTCAAGTGTCTCTTCTGTAAGTGACTGCAGCCCAAAGCCTGCAAAGAGGCATGGCAAGTGAAGGGTGCTGGTGTAAAATCAGAAGTACCTTCAGAAAATGCCTAAATGTCCAACTCTGTTAAAAATCCTGCTAATAATACAGGCTCCTGGGCTTAGTTGTTGTATCAGTCATTAATGGGTAGTCTTACTAAAAACTGGAAACGAGCAATTGTTTCTGAGTACTTTTTTCTAATAGTTTTACCAGCTAAGATCACTTGTGACTTGTTTAAGTGTAGCCATTGGTGATCTTTAAGGTGGTAAATCCAGTCCACTAACTTACTGGAGGTCTGTGGCATGGTGGATGGATGTGTCGGTATCTGTTAGTCAAGCAAAGCTTTCAGTCATGTGCCCATTTTTACGAATTCATTTATAAAAAATAAACAAAATCCTTCCAGTCTCACCATGTTCTGCGGACACAGAGAGGCTGGGAGAAGATACCTGTCGAGTCCATGCCTGTTAGTTATTCTTTGCATATTTTGAATGTGCCCTCTTAACATGAGTTCCTCAATCTGTTTCATTTTCTTGCTTCTGTTTAAAAATGACAAACCAAGTAGTTAGGCTTGGCGCAGGGAAGAGGCGCCCCCTGCCGGCCCTTTTGGGGATACCCTGGAAACAGCGATGACTTTTAGGTGTTCCGTAGTGTAGGAGATGGTTAATAATAACTCTTTTCAGCCTCTGCTATTCAGCAGTATTGCATGAATGTGCTAACCTCACCAGGGAAGTTGTGTGTTCTCGTATCAAAGTAACTGGGTCCTCTTTAGGTCCCAAAACATTTTTTTGTGTGTGTGTGTTTGAGAAAAGCCTGGAGGAGCCATCACAATTGTGCTTTCTTCAGGGCCTAAAGCTGGCTAAGAGTAAAGTAATTATTTTCTTTTTTTCTGCTGTAACGTTTTTTTTTACAAGCTCACCAGAGAAAAATATCCTCACTCAGATGGTTTTGATTTTCTTCCTTAAGACTTGGTATGATGAGCAATGTTACAGTCTTGGAAACAATGCAAGTCAAGGTTCAGCTTGGTCACGGATCTCCTTTTTTTAATATAATTGCACTTTATTTCCTACTATTACAAAATGTTGTGAAATATTTCACTGTTAAAATAGACTAGATAAAATTCCTAGCAAATTAATGAACAGTAGTTCTAGATTTCTGCCTGGAAGGGAGAATAAATTAAACAAGACAAATACTTTTTTTCCATGTTTTGCAACTGTCTATGTGTTACAGACTTGTGTCTTAGTTAATCATAAGCGATGCCACAGAAATGGCTTCTTACAGCAGCACGTATCTGTTTCCCCTGAGTTGCATCTGCCAGCACTGCAGTGGCTTTACAGCTGTGAAAGAGCAAACTGCCTTGTTCTGCTTCATGGACACGTTGCCAGCTAAAATAAGACTCCAGAATGTCTCTTGCTGACTGTGATCTACAAAGTATAATGGTGCTTTTTTTTCTCCCACTCCATCCAATTGCGAAATCCATATGTTGACTTGAAAACTGAGTCAATTTGATATAGAAATTGCTGATTGAATATATGAACAGGAAAGCCCAGGATGGCACTCTTTCTACCTGAGTGGAGCAGCACTAAGTGCTTCAAAATGTAGCTGTGAACTCCTTGAGACATCTTTTTCTTTATGAAGATAAGTAAAATGCTTCTGTGAAATCCAGAAGTAATGAGTTTGTTTAAAGGGATAGTATCTCTTGTACATGTACTCTTTCTTGTTCTTTTTTAATTTTTTTAAAATTACTGAGGTCTTGAGACACTATGTCTGAAAATGTTGAGCCTAACTTAATATTTGTGGTCTGTTGAAAGGGACGGGATTGTTTGCTTCCCGCAGTTTGGACAGTGAAAAGAGTGTGATCAGTTTAACTTTGCCAAATCTTTGTTTCCTTTTCTGGTTTTCACATGCCTCTGTATTTAGTTGGCAAAAGATTCATGGGAATAGCTTTCAAATCTTTGTTTAGTTGATAATCTTTTTCTCTTATCAGGCTCAATAAGGATATTGAGTTGAAACTAAATAATGTCCTCTATTTGACTGCACACATGCATTTCAGTTTTGTGTTAAGTACATTTGAAAGTGCTGGAAGCTACAGTTGTTTTTACTCAAAACCTCAAAGGAACACAGTGAAATCTAAACAGTTGAATTTGATCTTGATGTTGCTTGAGAAATGGTAAATAAGTAGGCACTGAATGACTCCTTATGCTGTCTGTGGATATTCAGAGAATGACAGTTCAGGTCTTGGGAGTCTTAAGATGACAACACATTCCAGGACTGGAAGACATGCCCGTTTTGGAGATGATAATTTCTTAAAACTGAGTTGTTGCTGGTGTCCAGGAAACCTCATATTTGAAATTAAAAACCACCTTTCTTGGCTTCTTTTTGTAGTCCACCTCGTATTAAAGATGAACCAGATGATGATGGGTTTTACATGTCTCCTAAAGAGGACTCCAAACCGCTGAAGAGACCTCGAGAAGATGATGAGTAAGTGGTGTGGGTGCTGGCGACTTGGATGTTTGGCTTTTTAAAAAAATAACATTGAGGGAGAAGGTGGGATTTCAGGCCATCAAGGCAAAATTGTTCATGTGGGTGACTGGAGGTCTGAGACCGGACTCCTTATGCTGTTACAAGTCTTCTGTGCAGGTCAAGGATAGTATTTGTGGTGTCCAAGGCAAAATACCATTACCTGCTCCTGCAGATGATGCTGTGAAATGTTGCAGTGCTAGTAAATAAAAAAGACAAAAACCCAGAAGGTAGGTAGAGAAAGAGCAAGAGAGGTATTTATGCTAGCTAAGTAGCTTGCAGTGGTTTCTGTTGGGTAGGGAAATGACTGCACAAGTGGAAGAGGAGGCATTGTCAGCCTGTTTGGGGGCAGGGTGGGAGGTTTGCCAGCACTGCTTGGCCTAGAGTCTAAATTTGTCATGGGTTATGCTAAATCAAAATAAAAATACATACGGTGTTTGCCTGATACAGTAACCTACCCAGTAAAATAAAAGCCCAGTTACATCATGCTGATGTGTCACCATCTATGTGCATCCAGCTCTTTGGATAGTGTGGCCTTACTAGCGGTCTGGAGTTAAAGGGTTGGAAGGGTTTAACCATGGTGGCATTGTGTCCCTGTGTGGTATTTCTCAGTTTCCAAGAGGAGATGGGTGTGACATCCTTTGTGTAATCATTTGCTGCCCTCTGTTAAACTTTTGTGACCTCCCATCTCATGTCTGCAATGGAAAGATTAAGAATTTGCCAGTAGTCAATTTTGCTGTTGAACTAGTGGAGGATGCAAAAGGTGAGCCATGTGGGCAGGTCCCAGACTGATGACTGGAAAAGGAGTTTGGGTTAGAACATGCCACAAAGCTGTTGCCCATTTTATCCCATCCCATGTGATCACTGGGAGGCTACTAGTGCTTTTGGATCAATTCTTCATCAAGGAAGATTTTTGCTTCAGCAGTTTGAAACTTGTGGAGAAGTGTTCACAGTAACAGCTTACGGGTTTTAGGGTTTTGTAGGCTGTTTGGCTGGATAGGGATTGTTCAGTTTTCTGAGAGTGGGGCATAAAATTATATTCTTTAGAAATGAAACATGCTAGAAATATTGTGAACTTGTGCACACAAACTTGGTATATGACTTCTGTTTATTTTTTTTTATACTGGAAAATTATTATTTTCATCAGCTAGTGGTTTTGTTTTTACAGTGCTGAGTACAAACCCAAGAAAATCAAAACAGAAGACATCAAGAAAGCAAAGAAAAGGAAACAAGAGGAAGAAGAGGTAATGTGAAAGATGAGTTTATTTCTATAATCAAGAAAAGCAAGGCTGACAATTTGGTGTTGAATTATGTAGAGCAGGGGGAGTCTGATTCAAGGGTACAGAGGCAGGGGCCAGTTTGGGACGAAGCTGCACGTGGTAGATCCCCACCTGTGGTGCAGGTTAACTTATCTGAGCCATGATGTATACAAAGTCAGGAAAACTTTGTCTCCTGCTCTTAAAACAACGGATGGAGATGATGCCTCCAGGACATGAACTTCTGCCAGTTCCAGGCAATTCGCAGTCCTTCTGTTAAGTAGCTCACAGAGGGTAGAGGAGCCTCGCTAACAACATCTGGTAATTGCACAGATGATGTAGCACAGTTCAGAAGCAGGGGAGATGAAACAGAGCTAAGCTGCTAGAAAGATGCTTACAGCTTTGAGATGAAGTGTAGAGTGGAAGTCTCATTGGAGAGGGACTTTACTGAGAGGTTAGCCATAATTTGAGACTAAGGAACTATGCTCCACATCTAGCAAAGGTACCCTTCTGAGGCACATGTTGCAGGCACCTCCTGGCAGTGTGGTTAATTCTTCATTTCAATGACAGTGTCTCTGTAGTGAACGTATACTAGTACGTTCCCAGAAGCCACCTCACAGTGGTGCAAGTGTGCTCTGTAGCATTGGCCAGACTAGATAACGCTAGTGCAGGCCAAGGAGGGTGTTTCTATAATTAAGCAATTGTGTTACTATGGCCCAGGCTCCTCGCTTATTAGGTGAGGCAGAATAACTGACTGTGTGTACACTTAGCATGCCCCAAGTGCAAAGTAAAAGAATTTAGCTTGAAATATAAGTGGGACCATCAGCGGATTTTAACTTAATAGGATGATCTAAGAGCACGTTTACGTATTGAAGCCACAGGAATTTGGTTGTTTGCAGTCAGATTTATATACCCCAAGAGACAGTCTTCTAGTTTTAAAGCATCTTGTCAGGGAGGGGAGAAGTAGCTCATTCTAACAGATTCTTCACTCATTTTGCAGGACAGCAAAGCAAAGAAAGCTAAAAGCAAAGATAAGAAAGTCCCTGAAGCAGACAAAAGAAAGAAGCCGAAAAAAGAGGAGGAGCAAAAATGGAAATGGTAACTATCTATCAGTGATGTAGGCTACCTCTGCACCTGACCTTTCCCTGTTAACTTCCCATGCTGACTGATAAGCATATCTGGCTTTCTCTTTTGGTGATTCATGAGGATTTGTTCTGAATAATGGGCTTACTTTTTCTGGTAAGCTTTAAATAAGTATCTCATTCACTATGTTCATCCCCTGAAGCAGAAGTGAAATACCTTTTTTGGTATACCTAGAACAAGAAATAAGTTGTTTGTGAGGCTGTTTTATGTTGTGGGGTTTTTTTTTCCTTATCTGTAGAATGTAGAGGCTGTCTGTAATGATCAGGTACCAGTATTCTGGTGCCCAGGACCTGCTCCATTCTGACACTCTTCAGAGCAATATGAAAACTTGCAGGCTTGGGGGAATATATAAATAGCGTGGAACTATTAACTGGTATTCTAGTAGATCTTATCTGTCTTGTATAGAGGGTACAACATGAGTGGTTGTCTACCTTTCTATTCTAGCTGGATGTCAACTGTGTGCCTCTCAAAACTGCTGCTGTCTCTGGCACAGATATGAAAGTTGGTCGATGGACCGGTTAAACGTGGGTTGTTTGGACAATGAATTTTGAAGATAAGTTATGAACGGAAAGCACTTTTTGTCTTGCTCAGGACCCTAAAGTTGTGCTTTTTTTTTTTAGAACATTTTTTAAATAAATCTGGACTTTGTGGTTCATTTGGAAGACAGGCCTATGCTGCATCAGTGGTGCTCTGTGTAAGAAACCTGCTGGATTTATTTTCTAGCTATCCACAGTAATGTAAGCTGTTGTTACAGCTAGATTTGAGGAGCTGTTACTTGTGTGAAGTTTGGGCCTTAGTACTTCCCTCAGTTCAATGCATATTTAGATTTCAAAAGCATGTTTATTTTCTGCACTCTTGTAATCTCCTGTAATGTATTTTTGTGCCCTTTTGGAGATGATGTTTTCATGAGTGTTTTATGAGATCATTTGGCTATTTTTAATAGATCTGTAGTGTTGTGGAATGCCTTTGCAATCTTCAGTCATTTCAGGTTGAGTTTTTTACCCCTTTATTTTCCCTCTTATTGATTCATCTTTAAAAGAAAAATTATTCTGTAGTGTATAGCCTTGGCATATTTCTCTTTGTCACAGCTTCCTTAGAACACCAGCACTTGAACAGTTTTTTCATACTTTTATGCTGTCTTAAAAAATTGGTTTTCAGGCCCTTCCCCAGAACTGTCCTGATTGATGATATTTTTTTTTCCTTTTTCCCTGAACAATCCACTTTTTTTCTCGATCCTTGACAACATATTTTTAATATGCTTTGACATTAACAAACTATAGGGACATGAAGCAATAGGAAGCTACAGAAGGTCTCTTTAAGCCTTTATGATCTGTTGTCTCTCTGGCTTTGTTTCAGCTGCCCTTGCCTGTTCTGTCGAAATACTCTATTATCACAACTCCCTTTTGTTGTAGTCTGTATCCTTCACAGCAAACCTTTACTGGAGAGCTGTGCTGTTCTCACCTGCCTTGGCTGCATGGGCCCTGGTAGCTGTGTTAAGCTCTGCGATTTGTGCTTACTGCTGAGGAAAACTGCCTTTGAAAGCATGTTTTGCAAAATTTGGCAGTAGGTAGCTGCATCCTTCTGCTGATGTTCCTGTCATCCATCTGCAGCTTTGTATAGCGTGTCTTTGCTGGACAGAGTTTCATCTGCACTTGTGTCTCTTAAGGGCATTTCATGTTCCATCTGAGTCAATTTTCTGAAAGTCTGATATCTTTTTTTGGCTGCTTGTTCAAGTGCTTACTGCTTTGAGCACTTTCATCCTCACTTATGTGAATACTTGATGCTAGACATTCCCAAGGCATTGGCCTTGTTCATCACTGTGTGGAGCTCTTTTAGAGGTCATTTTCACACCCTGTCAGTATGTGAAAAATATGTGATCCAGAAGTATACCTTATGAGCACTTCTCCCACCTTGTGTTATAGTAAGTTCATTTCCTTGAAATAACATGTCCTGGAGGTATAGTCTGGGGTTTTTTTTCGTAAGAATCTTCTCTATTTTCATTCCACTTGAAAAATCCCTCTCCAACTCTACCTTCCTGAGCTGCCTGGCATTCTTGATAGAATCAACAGGCTTGATACGGGATTTAATCAAGGAACCTATGTGACTGATCAGCAGCGGCTTTCCTAACAGGCAGTGTTCTCCCTGCTCCATGTAATCTTTTGTAGAACATTGCTTTAGGACCAGGAGCTATCTTGGACAGTGTTGCTCTAACAGGTTTTTTTGTTTAAAACCAAATGAGGATGAAAAATTGGCTAAACTCAGAAGGCTTACTTTTACCTTTTGTCTTAATGGTTATGCATGAGGTTTAGGAAGGTGGAGGTGGCGTTAGGAATGGCTTATGATCTTTTCATGACAAACTTTCTGGTAGCCTTGGGCTTAGAAACCACCCCATGGATCAAGTGTTTCCTTGTAGCCTTCCCAAAAGGCACAACGTGATTCAGCTATCTATTGGAACGGCTACCTTTCTAGGACTCATTTTACATGTGTCCTTCGTAAAAGAACAGGAATGGGTAGAGGAACAATTTCTCATCAAGTAAATACCAGCATGATAAATCTTAAAAAAGACATGGCTGAAAAGCAAGAGTGACAAACTTATCCTTTAAAGTAGTGGCTACTGTGAATGATCCCCACGTTTTTTCTTACTTGAATAAAAATACTCATTGTGAGAGAGGATAGCTGGGAGGAGAGGCAAATGGTTTAATTTATTTTGCTGGAAGGAGCTTCTGGGTGGAAGAACCTAGGCCTATGTTTGACAAAATATTTAGATGTCGAGCTTCTAATTAATTTAAAAAACAACCATTAGGAACGTAAATATTTGGGATCTAGACTTCAAATGTCAATATTAGTTTCTTATATAAACATAGTTTACTCAAGCCTTCTTCCCAGCCAGGGACTGCAACTGACATGCAGGTTTTGTGCCGATAGCTGGGATTGTGGGCTTTGCTGTTAAAGATGTTACTGTCCTTCTCAGTTCAGGTCTGGAGCTGTGGTCAAAGACAGTGTCTTTCTAACTGTGTCAAGATGTTGCATCCCATACAGTTGTTTTTCCTAAATTCTTGATGTACAGGCACCGGTGAAGCATTTTTAGTGTTTTCTGGCAGAAGCTCTTTTCTCTCGATACAATGCTTATCTTCATCCCTGCTGAGATTAAGAGGGTCAGAGCACAGAAGTGATCTGTATTTGTGTATCACGATTCCTGAGATGCATGCAGTACATGTACGTCTTTTCTCAGCTGCTGTTGGACCCAGAATGGGACTGCTCCATAGGGCTGACACTAGAGGGAAGCTTAAACTATTTTTTTTTTTTCTTTTTTGCTCAACAAAGTTGTCTGGGCAATTCAAAGCCTGAGTGCTGTGACAGGTTAATGGTCTTCCAGTTGATTAATCACTAAGGTAAAATAGCCTTTCTCGGCAGGGAATCCTGTGCCAGCAGCATGTAGCAGTAATGTTCTGGTAATCATGAAAGAAGTGTAGAGGGGAGGGGAGGAGTGTGGAATCGGTGGCTCGGGCACACAGGGTACTGGGAACTGGGGGAAGGATACTGGCCTGCTGGGACCCCTTTTCTCTGTAGATAAATTGCTGACCCTGTGAATTCAGTTGGAATATGGAATTGGTGCTGCCTGCCTTGCTGTGTTGTGATACCTAATGCATCACTTGCAAAACATTTTTATAGAGGTGCTTTCAGGCAAGTTTGAGATTTTCCAATGCTACTCTGTTTTTCTTCAAGTATTGCTTTTTTTACCCAAAGAATCAGAATGAATTTAAAATAACAGAGCAGGTTTTAGTCTTTCTGTCTAAGCAGGTTTGTTCTCATTTAGGTCGTAAATGAACATCTGTTTCTTTATCTCTGTCCTTAACGGCATACTTGTCCACATCTGAAAGCAGCTGCATAATATACTACAATTGTTTGGCTTTGCTGAACAGGCATTCTGGACTTGATGTTAGATCACAGCTGACTCTAATTTGGCATGATCCTAGCTGTTTTACAAGACTGAATTCTTCGTTTTCTTAAGTTCTAAGCTTTTTCAGCTGTGTGATTTTATGAAAAGAGCAGCCAGTGGGAGGTGAGGTTATGGTGTCATCAGATAACCTGTGACCCAAGGTTCATGGACATGGCTGTGCTTTTGCTTAAAAAAAAAAAAAAAAAAAAAAAGGAAAAAAAAAAGTGCATTGAATATTTGTACTTGGTCTGTGCCTGGCAAAGCAATGATTGCTTGCTGATTTTTCTTTAGCATACTTTTATAGCCACATAGTAATAAAATGAAGATTAGGAGCTTAAATTTGTATTGGTTCGTATTTCTTTCTTGAAGGTGGGAAGAAGAGCGCTACCCTGAAGGCATTAAATGGAAGTTTCTAGAGCACAAAGGTCCTGTATTTGCTCCACCATATGAACCTCTGCCTGAAAATGTCAAGTTTTATTATGATGGTGAGTTAATCTGTGTTTCCACTTGCTGGGAAGAGAAATAAACATTCTCAGGGTATTGTGGTGTTCTTCCGGGGACTGAAAAGATGAGGAGGTGGTTTTGTTTTAGTGGTTAGCTTAAAAGAAGTTCCTCAACTGCTAAGTGAAGGAACGATCTGTGGAATAAAGGAACAGCCTACTGAATTCTGCTGATGGGGTTGACATGGAGATGAACTTGTTCTCCCTCTGTTACAGTGGTAAATCTCTCAGGTTACTTAACAATATGAGTGTCTTACGCCTGCGAGTAGTGGTTTAAAACTAGTAGAGTACGTGATTGTAGCTTCTTCATTGCTGGTCACCTTTAGGCTTGCTCTGTTTTCTTAATGTTATGAATTGCAACTTCCATCATCTGTGATGAAATTCATCATCGCTTGATAGCATGAGCGGGATGAAAGACAATTGAATTTTGATACAGATGATTAGGATCTTGTAGGAATGCATGGGATGACCCTGACCTCAAGGACACAGCCCTCTGGTGTAAGTCATGGTCCCACTCACTAACTGGTGTGTGTGGTAGAACTAATTGATGTGGGATTCTAATGTGTTGGGCTGACTGGTTGTTAGAGGCTCATGTGGAAGGGATTATATGAGGTGATGCCTGCTGGAGATTGGACTTGATGACCCGTGTGCTTCCTTTTAGTCCTGTGATCATGTTAAATGAAGGATCAAATTAACCCAGGATTGAATTAAGTGGGAGGCATCTGAAAGGATGAAAATGTAATTTTTGGTGAAGGGGACATCTGTGCATGGAACTCTTCCAGGAGCAGCGTGCTGTTTTCATGTGACATGACACAGTGTTTTTAAATACTGAGAAATAGGTGGCATTCATTTTCAGCGACAATTTAGTGAAATAAACATTGCATCCTGTTGGAGGCTATCTCCAAGCAAGTAGCACAGTGATCAGGGATGTCTACAGACTTCTTTCTTAGGGTTCTTATAAAGAACTCGATAAAAGTTGGAAATTTTTTTTTCCTCTGTTGAAGCACGTATGATGCCTCTCCTGCTGTCTAGAGAAGGGGAGGGGCAAGTTGCACTGCAGCTGTCTGTTCGGTGCAGGCAGCAATAAGCTCCTCTCTATCTAGCTGTCATGATTTAACCCCGGCCGGCAACCAGGTACCATATAGCTGCTTACTCCCGTCTCACCCAGAGAGATGGGGAGAACTGGAATGTGAAACTTGAGGGTTGAGATAAGAACAGTTTAATAGGTAAAGCAGAAGCCATGCATGCAAGCAAAGCAGGACAAAGACTTCATTCACTGTTTTCCATCGGCAGGCAGGTGTTCAGCCATCTCCAGGAAAGCAGGGCTCCATCACGTGTAACTGTTACTCGGGAAGACAAATGCCATAATGCCAGATGTGCCCCCCCTTCCTCCTCCTTCCCCCAGTTTATATACTCAGCATGATGTCATATGGTATAGAATACCCCTTTGGCCAGTTCAGGTCACCTGCCCTGGCTGTGTCCCCTCCCAATTTCCTGTGCCTCTCCAGCTGGCAGGGCCCAAGAAACTGAAAAGTCCTTGACTTAGGATAAACATCACCCAGCAACAACTAAAAACATTAGTGTGCTATCCACATTGTTCTCACACCAGATCCAAACCACAGTGCTGCACCAGCTAATAAGAAGAAAATTAACTCTATCCCAGCTGAAACCAGGACACTAGCCATCTATGTCATGGAATCTCAAGGAAGCGCAGGGATTTTTGCAGCCTCTGTCTCCATCATGGCAAAAAATTTATCAGTAGTCTCAGCAATTACAGGGTGGGCAGGGGGGTCTAGCAAATAAAGTGATCACATAAGTCTTCCTTGAGAAACTAGGCAAAAAAATCCGATGTCTGATTTACACAGCAGCTGCTGAGAGCCGCTGTCCGTGCTCACAAGGCACTGTCTAATTTCAAGATTATGCTAGGATGATTTGTAGAGCCCAATAATCACGCTATGGCTGGCCAGCCAGCTGCCAGGCTGCAGGCTGTCACTGGAGGAATCTGTCCCTTGCCCAGTGACTGTGCTGCGGTGGGACTGCCTGTTTTCATCTAACATAATGACTGCTGGAGCCATCGTTAGTGCCTACAATATCAGACTCAGTAAAGGAGCCTGAAATGCCAAAGCCATCTTTTAGGGCTTGACTATATATATGTTTGAGTGGCTGTGGGTTAACAAGCTGCTGCTCATACCCAGGAGGTGGCTTGAATTTGCATGTTTTTCTCTAGGTGGGGCAAGATAAGAGTGTAGATAGTGGCAGTTGCATTTCAGTCATGGCCATGTGGTCTCTTCTGCTCATTATGTACACTGGTTGCTCTCTGGTTTTCAGTTTTTACGTCAGGTAACTAATATTCACACCTCTGGAATAAATCTCTTTTTCTTTAAATGTACAGCCCTGTCACTGAGAGCCTTTTCAAACCATTGTAAAAAGAAGGAAATTGAGTCCGATGCAATATATTCTAAGGTGATTAGATAAAGGTGCCTGAGCCTTCAGCTATTTGGGAAAAATATCGGTCATTTGAGCCCCATAATATGTTACTAACTCGATAGCCTCTTTCAAGCTAGACTTGAAGCCTGGAAAAACAGTTTCCTTTGCTGTCTCTCCCTTCCCCCATTTCCTGCTAAAAGCAAACAAATGCAGTGTTTTAGGTTGCAGCTTAAAAATTGGCAGAGTTACTGGTGGTTTAATTTAATTGTGGAATATTCTCAGATCATTGGGAGGACCTTTTGCTAATTCCTGTTTTATGGGGATTAATAGATCTTAAGGTTTTATAGCTGACTCCCATGCTTTAATTTTAGAGATGATGCAACTTTTAAAAACATGTAGTAAACAAAGTGTTGTTTTTTCCAAGAGCATAGAATCAACAGTAGTGTTTCTTGTATTCACTTTTGTGGAGTAAAATGGTTGTTAAAAAAAATCCACAGGTGTTGACTGTCTGCCAGCCTATTGGGACTTTAAATATTTCTTGCAACTAGCTGGAGATGTGAGCTGCATGCAAAGCCCTTCACAGGGATCACTGGCACCTCATGTGTTGTCAGGAGTGCAGTCTGGCCCACAAAGATGCTAGATGTGAATGTTCGATGTCAGATCAACAGCTTCAGTGTTGCAGCAGCCTCTTTTCCTTTGTCTGGTAAAGTCTTCCCATGCAGCAATTTCACCTTGTACTGCAGTCTTGCAGATAAGCTGAAATGTGACCTCTTCGTTCACTGAAAGCTCAGTCTGTCTTAAAAATGACTAGCTTTTTGAGGCCGATTTGGAGACACAGGAGTGCATTTCCACAGCAAAGGGAACAATCAGCAGAATCCTGACACATTTCCCTGCAGTGAAGGAGAGTTAAAAATTTGGCAGCGCTTTCCAGCCTATTTGTGGTGTATCCATAGGAAGAAGGGCTTTTCCTGGCTAGAAAAAGCTAAAGGCTGGAAGGGGTGTTCCAAAGCAGAGACCCTCTGTGGGTAGAAGTGGAATACAAAGACTTTATTTCCCATATATGTGAGTGCTGGAATATGAAATTTCATAAAATCCCTTGCCTTTTCCACTTCAAACAGCAGTATTTCCCCAGGAGCGTGCATACCACTGGGGTGTCTCAGCATAGGGTTTCCTGCAGGAGGCCTTTCCCCTTCCTGCCCTCCATGTCTCAGACCTGTCTCGCATCAGATTGCTATTGCTTTTTTTAATGTTTAGATTCTAGAGGAAACTTTTTTTCTAAATGTTTATGATGCTAGTCAAGCAATTGTGCTCCTCTGTTTCCTTTGTCCATCCAATCTGCTGTATTATGTATTATTTTTTTTTTTTTAGGAAAAACTTCTCTGTGGTAAAAATACAGCGTCCTTTAAGGTAGTTACTATGACCGCTTTCTGGCTTCAATTCTTGTTTACAGTTTTCTTTAAAAAGAAAACCTTTCTTTGTAGGTAAAGTCATGAAGCTGAGTACCAAAGCAGAAGAAGTTGCCACATTCTTTGCAAAAATGCTTGATCATGAGTACACTACAAAGGAGATCTTCAGGAAAAACTTTTTCAAAGACTGGAGAAAGGTATGCATGTAGACTGGGGCTGCAGTGACTGCAGGCGTGCTCAGCACTGGGCAATGAAAAGGGGCTACTGTCCCATGCACAGGAAAGTTCACTTAAGGCAACTAAAAGCTGCCTTAGATTGTAGCTGTGAGGTTTCCAGTTCATCTTGTAGTTTCACCAGGAAGGACCCTGGCATAAGTACCTTTCTAAACCAGCAAAGTCAGACTTAACCCAACCAAATCTGCTTGTTATGGGGTAATGGGGTATAGCTAATCTGACTGTTACTTGCCTTGTTGAAGAGCCAGCTTTATATTAGAAAGAAACCTCTTCCAAAGACCTAAAACTCAGAACTTCACCTCAGTCATCAAGCCGTAAGATCAGACCTTTTGATCAGGTGATGCGGTTTTCCTAGATGGGTTACTGGGGTTTTCTCCTTATCCCTCAACAGTCCCAGGCACTGTTCAGTGCGAGAGCGCTCTGGGAGGTGGTGCAGCACCAGCACTCTGAGATCAGAATGCTGGAAGGCCAGCATCCATACGCTCTGCTCCTTGTCCGTATCTCCTTGACCTTAGTCGGAGTGAGCGTGTGGAACTAGGGGATGCTTGGGAGTTTATTGTGAGAACCTGTCTATTCTTTCTGTTAAAAGTGCCTGGGGTAGGGTAAGCTCTGCTATGCATGAAAACTTGCTATGTGTGAAAACTTGAAGTGCTGCTTTCTTTCTGGAAGGAAATGACCTCTGAAGAGAAGAGCACTATCACCAGCCTCAGCAAGTGTGACTTCACCCACATGAGCCAGTATTTCAAAGCCCAGTCGGAAGCTAGGAAACAGATGTCTAAGGAGGAGAAACAGGTACCAGAGGGAATTCTAGGAGACTTCTTGATTCTTAGCTGGCTTGTTAACATCTTTGTGTAATCATTTCTCTGCCTGCCTTGCTGTTTGTAAGCTAGTGTTTACTAGCTTTCAAATTATTACTTTAAGGTTAACTGTAGGAATCTTTACTGTGCAGCTCAGGTAGGGCAAAGCACTGCTTTTACAGCTGAATCTTTATCCTGACTTAAAATTATGTTGATAGGGCTAAGGCTCCTGATCCTACTTAAGTAAATAAAGAGAATCAGAGGTGCTACCTCCTTGGGATCCTTGGTTCCTGGCCAATAATGAGCAGTAGATACTCAGCTGAGGATAGCTTTTCATTTTAGAAGCTCCTTGGGTCTGGAGGGCAAAACTGGTGATGGTGGGAAGCATGCAGCAATGACATTAGCGAATAAAATGAGAGAACAAATCTTAAATATCAGGTAAAGAAGTTTTCTGAATAAAAAACCAAACTTTATTTTCCAGCAGCGTGGCTACAGTGGCTTGTGGGGAGAGAACTGAATAGTTTAGATGAGTGAAACTTGTTGCAGTAGAAGTTGGAAACTTGCCCCGAGTTCTCAGTTGATCTTTTGCAACACTACAGTAATTGTCCTTTGAGTGGGGCCTGGTAGCTTGCAAGTACGGCTTTTGGGGTCAGAGGGGTCCCAGCAAAATAGAGAGCCCCTGTCTTACTGCCGTTCCCATTTGATAAACATGTGAGTGAGCCCTTCTCGGTTCCCATCCGTGGTAGCTGTTAACGATGGAGCAGAAATGGCTTTTTCTGTTAGTTTCTTACCTGACGCGCCAGTGGTGTCTATGGGTCAGATGTTTTATTTCGAGCTGCAATGTTTTTATTTTTCCTTCTGTATAATTAGACTTCAAACACAGAAGTATGCATGAAATCTCAGCACATTTTTGCTTAGACTGTGTTGTGCTTCTGAGACTATTTGCTGACACAGGCTTGACATGTGGCAGACTGGAGACATTCCTCTGCCCGCTTTCTGATGCTCAGCTCCAACGCAGAAGTCTGAGTTTTTATACAAAACCAAGAAGATGTGAAGTCTGGTGGATGTCAAATGCTGAATAGACTGTAAAGCAGCACTACTGTGCTGGGGCTGCTCTTGCAGCTATGATACATGGATAGAGGTACATGCCTCTCCTGTAGCAAAATGGTCGCTGTCTTCACCAGCCCTAATCTGTTTCGCTGAAATACAAGTTTTAAGAGAGTTTTCTCACATTCTTTCCCTTTTTCCAGTTCGTGCTGCTTGCGTTTTATGAATGCTTTTCTGGACAGCCTGCTGCGCTGTGTGTTGATACAGCCCTTGGCATGGTGGGGATCTGGCTTTGAGTCTGGTCTTCAGTATTAGTGTGGTGCAAATACGAAAATTTTTTAAGTCTTGGCATTTAGAGATGTGTGTGTGGTGCTGGATATACTGTATCATCTTTGCTTTTGGCTTTTTTCTAGAAAATCAAAGAGGAGAATGAGCGGCTATTGAAGGAATATGGTTACTGTGTGATGGACAACCACAAGGAGAGAATTGCCAACTTTAAGATTGAACCCCCAGGTCTCTTCCGAGGTCGTGGGAACCATCCCAAAATGGGCATGTTAAAGAGACGCATCATGCCAGAAGACATCATCATTAACTGCAGCAAGTGAGCCCTGGATGCTTCACACCTTAGCTTTACTTTCTAGATAGGATAGTCACTTTTTTAAAATCCTGTATAGGTTGATACTCAAGCCTGTAGAAATATGCGTGCTGCTTATCTTACTCGTATATGGGCAAGAAACTGAGTCATACAAGCAAAGACTGAACAAGGCTACCATGGGTTTCGTGTAGAACTCTGTCAACATATTTGCAACCTACATTTGCTTAAACAGTCGTTCCTGCTACTATTTCCAGAAATTAATTATCTTCTAGATAGGTTACCCTACTTGGTTTTCCTTGATGTTGAAAGCTAGGGTTTGGTGGGCTTCTCTTTCCTGGTAAGTGTTGATGCTGTTGCAGTGTGAACAAGACAGAGATGATCCTAGCGATGTGTGTTCCCACCTATAGTATAATTCTTCAGCAGATACATACAGATAGCAGTTACATTTCTGATCTTTGACTGTTCACTGTGATTCACTTGCCTTCCTGCTTGTGGAAACAGGTAGTTACGTTGTCTCAGTTTCTTTCCCTGTGCTTTCTTTGTATGATGGTGTTCATTACTTTCTCTATTTTGATGACATGGAAGTCTCTTCAAATGGTTTTTATTTTCTGTTTTGTAATTCTCTGCAGGGATTCAAAGATCCCTCCCCCTCCACCAGGACACAAATGGAAGGAGGTCCGGCATGATAACAAGGTTACCTGGCTGGTGTCATGGACTGAGAACATCCAGGGCTCTATCAAATACATAATGTTGAACCCTAGCTCAAGAATTAAGGTGAAGATCTAGTTTTTTACAAAAAAAAAAAACCATCTTACTGGTCACGTCTCCAAGAAGCAAGTCTAACTGTTGGCTAGGAGAGAGATAGGAAGTAAAGCTGTCTTGCTATTCCATCCTGCACTGATGGAAAAACATAGGAAAGTTTCTGTGCTTTTGTTCCTCCTTGAAAAGAAATAATACAATTACTGCACAGGAGAGCAGATAAAATCTGGGAAATAACTATTGAAAAGCATCATTGTGTCATTTGTAGGAAGAGTCCTTTACCCTGTGTAAACCTAAAACGAAGCAACTCATCCAAGAACAGACTTGCACCCCTTGATACTTGACCTACTTTTTGCCCTAACTTCCTCTGTCTGATCATGTAGTAAAGCACTAACCATGGGTTGCTAATTAGCTGATCATAAAATAAAAAATGTGGCCAGCCTACTGGCTGAGAAGGAGCTCATGACTGCAAAAAAACCCTAAACCCAACCAAAAAACCTGCTGTGGGAGCAAATAATCAATCATCAGATCGATTGCATAAAAGCAATGGTAAAACTGTTGAAAGACAAGTAACCTTCCATTTTCAGAGGTAGGATTTAAGTTGTTCTCATTAAGTCTCCACCCCCACCCCCCAAGATATTTTCTCCTGGATTAATAACGGGGGGTTTGTCCTACAAGTGCAGGGGAAAATCTCTGTTCCTTCTTTTTGCTGTGACTTGAATATATAACAATGATGAACTGTTGATGTTGCTTTTAAGTTTTATGGATGTTTAATTATACAGCTGAAGGAATGTAACTGTCATCTGAATAAAGCAGAGGAAACCATTTATATGTTGAGACCATAGTATGGTTTGTGTCTTTATAGTCGCTTCTGTGGAAGTGTTTAATATCATGGAAATCTGAATTACTTACAGCTGCGTGGCAGCATAGTTTGAAGTTGAGCTGGTAGCAGAAAAATCTCAGTGGTTTTGTACAGGGAGATAGTTTGCCACACACAGACTTGCAAAGCCTGGAGGTGCAGATTGGAACTGGTCCTGCTTTCTTATGCTCTCTATTCTAACTTTGCAGGGTGAGAAGGACTGGCAGAAGTATGAAACAGCTCGGAGGTTGAAGAAGTGCGTAGATAAAATCCGAAATCAGTATCGAGAAGACTGGAAATCCAAAGAGATGAAAGTACGGCAGAGGGCTGTGGCGCTGTACTTCATTGATAAAGTAAGGCTCGTTCCCAGCACGCTCCTCTTACCTTTCCCGTCCAGCTGAGAATCCTTGAGAACGCTGTCTGTTCCTAGGGCAGAATGGAGCCCAGTCGCTTGAGGTTTCCTGAGACTTCCTGGTGGGCAGGCTCCCGTCTCCTTTTCCTTCCCACTACCTGGAATCCAGAGCAATAAGCTATTGTACTAAATGTGGCTATTTCAGGCAGCATTGTTTTAGTTCAGGCAAAATTCACAGTCTGGTTCCAGAGTCGCCCAGTTGGATTACTGGGAGGTTTGTATGGGCCTTTTGTCTCCAGCTGTTTCAGTTTTCCGGCTGTGAATTTCTGCTGGTTTGTCACCTCTTTAGTTTGAGGTCACAGTTGTGAGGTTGCATAATTATGCTAATTTTTTTACCACAGCGTAAAGAAAACTGCAGTTGTATTGATCCATTTAAAGCCACTTAAAACCAGTTCCCAGAGAGCTGTTGCCCTGGTAGTGTATGGCACTAACCGACGAAATTAACAAGTTTTGTTCAGAAGAGTTTGGTGTAAATCAGAGAAGTTAGATGTGAATAATTCTGGGTTTATATGAACGCTGAAGGGTTTTTTTTTTTCAAAAATTAGAAATTGGTTTAGCCAGTACTGTTAAAACCTTTTTTTTTTTTTTTTTTTTTTTTATGTAGCCTTTAGATAATTTATATAACCAGAAGTGTCCTGTGTGCTATTTAAAGTCTGGTTTTTTAGCATGCAGCGAAGAGGTAGGATCATAGAAGATAAACAACTGAACTTCATGATTTTGTATGAGGTTAAGCTCACAAGGAAGTCAGCTTAATATTTTTTTCTTTAAATATCAAATGTTTTGAAATGGATTTCCATTGGTCAGAACTGTCACAGTTTGAGTTAATGAGTGAAAGCTGGCAAAACATCTTGCTTTAAATTTCTCTTTAAAAAATGAGGTATTCTGGTAGATTGGTAGATTTGTGGTTTTAATGGAGGGTTATTTAAAACAGATTTAAAGAGAATTTAGGGTTGGTTTTATTAGAATTTTCTAAGTGTCAGTTTTATCCACTCAGATGCACTTTCTTCCTTTCTCTTCTCCTATGGACACTGCTGATTCTAGGCCAGTGTCTGAAAGTTTCCAGCATCTATACATTACTGGGATGGTTTGAAATGCTTACTTTTCTTGTCTTGATATAAATCTAGCTTGCTCTGAGAGCTGGTAATGAAAAAGAAGAAGGAGAGACAGCTGACACTGTAGGCTGCTGCTCTCTGAGAGTAGAACATATCAAGCTGCATCCTGAACTGGATGGCCAGGAATACGTGGTTGAATTTGATTTCCTCGGGAAAGACTCCATCCGATACTACAACAAAGTCCCCGTTGAGAAGAGGGTAAGGCATCTCCAAAAACACATACGTAGACTGAATCACAGAAAAATATCAGCACAGTTTTGATGACAGTAACCTGGTGCTTCATCACAGGTCAGATACTTAGCCAGAAAATAAATCTGTTAATGTTCCCATTTTATTGGCAGTGCCATGGAAGATCAGCGGGCTGGTGGTGTAACATAACCCAGCAGATGAGATACTTAAACATCTTAACTGCTTTTCCCTGTGGTCTCGTGTCAAGAATTGGCGTAACATAACTGTAGCGGCTATGTTAGAGGAGTTTCTTGGGTCTCATTCTGGTCAGCTGAGTTGGTTTTGTCACCTGTAGATGGTAGAGTTCTAGGCCCGTATGACAAGTAATAGCATAAAAGGTTCTGAAATACCAGTGCTGGACTAGCAGTCCGACTTGGGCGTTCGTGATACCAGCTTCTCTGTCACGGTGGTTTTGTTCCCGTTGGAGCTGAGCCCTCACTGAAGTAGGTCTTGATATTGGGTGCTCCAGAGCATGCAGAGTAGGTGCACCGATACCTCTGGCCTATGAACCTGGGTACCTGCTAACCGATACTTCTTTCTTACGCAATGTTAATTCCTTTATTTTTTAGTCATCCACCAATTTAAAATCTGCTGTGGCTTTGACCTCATTCTGGAGTAAATCCCCATCCAGCAGTGTGAACCTGGAGGGCACTATCCAAAACCACCTTTTGATTTTCTGGGTGTAGCAGATTTGCCTCTGGCCCACGGCTCTGCAGTCAGCAGAGTATGTTAGATACGGCACGTATAATACTGTGGTAATTGTAACCATAGTCAGTAGCGAACGTTGGCTTCTTGGAGAGCAAAACAACTGGAAAAAAACAAACTACAGCTGCCATAGAAATGAGCATGTGCTGGAATTCTTACTTCTTTGTTGAAAGAAAAAGTTTTTCCCGTTTTTAAATTTATGGGTGTTGGTATCTCTTGGTGTTTCTTCTTCAGTGCTTACAATGGGGAATTGATTATTGTGGAACTCGAAGCCTTTGTATATTAGGCGTCTATAGAAGAATGTGTTGTTGAGAAGCTGGGAACTGGGGATTTGGAGCGTGCAAAGCTGGGATTTGTGGTCTCTGTATAATCAAAGATGTCTCGATTATTCTCTCTACCCTACTGACACTTGCTTGGGTTGGAATTGTGTGAAACATTTAATGCAGCAATGAGAAAGGATGGGTTTTGGTAGCTTCGCTCCGTGGGAAATGGCTCGGGGGTCTCTGGCTGGAGTAATGATGGAGAGTAAGGGAAAGATGGTGTCTTTGGGGTCTCTTTCTCTGTTAGGCAGCTAAGCCAGAGCAGAATCAGGTCTCCTGTAATCTTGATCTAAAGGATGAGGATAAAGGGCATCAACCACTCAAGACTCCTGTTGCTAGCGAGGAACCTTCAACACAAGCACTGTAGAGACATGGGTCTTTGCCTGCTGAGAAGTAACATCCAGCATTATCACTGTTGCCTGAAAATAGTTTTAAGTGGCTCCCTGGCAGTGTTGCTTCCCTTATGTGTTGCTGCTACCCAGCACTGTCTGGTCTGTGTACCTGAAGTTGTTGATTTTCTTTTCCTGCAGGTGTTCAAGAATCTTCAGCTGTTCATGGAGAACAAGCAGCCTGAGGATGACCTCTTTGACCGCCTCAATGTAAGCACATAGTTAATGATGAGGGATGGTGGTAGAGCACCATGAACAGGCTTGCTCTGCACCAGACAATAACAGCTGCCGTGTTCCAGAAATGGCTTCAGTGGCAATTTTCTTCCAGGGCTGCCCTGAGTGGCCTAAAAGCAGTGAGAGTCTCAGTCTGGTGTCTGTATTGTCCCTGTGCCCACAGGTTCCTGAAGCAATGTCCTTTGGTCCGGGTGAGCCTGGCTGGCTCTGACTTGGGGAAGTTGTTTTCAGCGTTCAGAGATGATGATTGTGTGAGGTGACAGATTTTTAGATGCCATTCTCATCTGCACATTTGGCTCTGTGGGAGCACTGTGGTGGTTCAGGCACCTTCCCTGCAGTGGGACAGGCACATTTCTATCTGTTTGGAACCAAAACCTCCACACAGAAGAAAAGATTTTTGGCTACCTGTGGTACTTGTTGTGGTACTTGATAGCAATCTAGTACTTGTTGGTTCTTTGTTCACTTTTCCTGTGGTTTCGGTAAGGTTGTGGTCAGGTCTGAGTACATTAGGCTTCAGCCATGAGCTTCATCAGCTGCGTGTCCAGAGATTTCACACATCCTGAGGTCAGTTCTAGTGCTAACCGTCATCTTTCTGTTTCCTTAGACCAGTATCTTAAATAAACACCTTCAAGACCTTATGGAGGGACTGACAGCCAAGGTATTCCGTACTTACAATGCTTCCATCACGCTACAGCAGCAGCTCAAGGAGCTCACTAATCGTAAGTTTTGTCCTTGAAACTGTGAAAGGAACAGATCTTATCCTGCAGTATAGACCTGGCTTCCTTGCCTTAGCCACAAGTCTCGTATCTGTACACCACTTCCTCATTGCAAATGTCAAACGCCTGAGGTCTGACCAGAACACTGCAGCCAGACCGTCTTTTGGGGTAGCTGAGCAGCCCAGCACTGGGACAGAGCAGAGCTGACTTGTGAGCACACCAGGGTGTGCCTGCTAGTTTATACCTGTCCTTTACCAAATATCTTCCTTGCTTTCTGTTAATTGTAAAGTTCTGTAGGTGGCAGACAAGGTAGACGCATCTGTAACAGCCCCAGGTTTCTTGGCTGCTCATTCACAGCCTCTGTCGAGCACGGCTAGCTTGCACTTCAACGGCTTTACGAAGTTGGGTACGTTGGTTCTGTGAAGCCCAGCAGTGGCTTGAGCAGTATGGGCCTGCTGTCCTCTGCTCTCAACATGGGTGTGCTTCCAGTCTTGAGTGGCGAATGGTGTCTTTGTTGCTACCAAAGTAATGGTCCCAGAAAGAGTTAGGGCCCACGATGGAAGCGGTCAGGCTCTTCGAACTGTAGTTGTGCAGAGTTGCACGGGCCCACCAGAGGGGAAGGCCGGTTCTGCGGTGACTGCGAGCTTGCAGAGCTGGTGTGACACTGGCTGGGGCTGCACAGCCCTGGAGAACCCACTTGCTCACCACTTTCTTGTACTTTGCAGCGGACGACAACATCCCAGCAAAGATCCTCTCCTATAACCGTGCCAACCGAGCGGTTGCCATTTTGTGTAACCATCAGAGGGCTCCGCCGAAGACCTTTGAGAAGTCCATGATGAACCTGCAGAGCAAGGTACCCCGACCGTGCCCGGCGCTTGGGCTGGGACAGGGCTCCGGGTGCTGCATCTCAGGAGTCACATTTCCTTTCACTCGGGGTGTGAAGGGGAAGCAGAGCCTGCCTTTCCCTAGCGGGGGCTGGTTAGGGCTGCATCACAGATGGGCCTGCTTGGAGAGGAGGAGTGAGCTGAAAGGGACACCTTTCAGTCTGAGTCATCTTTTACTTGTAAAGACCAAGACCAGACCCTTTCTATCTGCCCTTCATCCCATAGCTATGTGTTCTGCTGCCATTGAAACTTCAGAGCAGCAGTCTCTAGCTCTGATTTGTGTCCCCTAAAGAGCCCGGCGTAGGCATCCACTCCTGTCCTACGAATCCCAGGCTGCTGTCAGTGCACTCTGTGTACGTGGTACACTTTGCCCCTCTGACTTGACCTCTTCCTTTGCAGATTGTTTCTGGTGAAGGCCATGAGGTCCAAAGGGGTTAGGTCTGTTCCTGGTCTGGCTTTAGAATAACCTTCACAATAAGGACTTTGGTTTGGCACTGCAGTGTCCCCTGCTTCTGTAACACCTAACATGGCTGCCTTCACCCTGGGTCTTAGAGCGTGGGGAGTGTTGAAGGGGAATGGTTGAACAGGGGCTGCAAAACACTAAATCTCCCTGAATCCTAAACTTACTGGGGAAGAACTGCCTGAGGCCTTAACAGCTTTCAGCCTGTAGGATCTGGGGCAAGAACTGATTCCTGCTGAGGGCACAGGGATCATCCTTCCATCTTGCAATCACAGAGTTGGTGCTGGTGGGATACAGTGGAGGCAGACAAGCTGCCTAGAGGGGCTGTCGGCCAGTCCCAGGCCAAGCCAATTCCTGTGCCTGCTTGGTTGTAGCTGTGTGAGAAAATGCCCGGCACCACCTTGTCCTCAGAAGCGAGTGGGGCCCTAGTTTGAGGGGAGTGTTCACCACACTAGGCTTTACATCAAACTGAAAGGCCAGTGGCCTAACTGTTCTGCAGAAGTGGGTCTGACCGCTGGTAGATTCTGAACATGGTCACAAACTTGCCCCCTGGGTCATGCTGCCTTGGGGTGACTGCCACGTTGTCAGCAGCTTGTTCACAGTGCTGCCGTCTGGTTTTGCCTCTCCTAGATCGATGCCAAGAAGGAGCAGTTAGCTGATGCCAGGAGAGAACTGAAAAGCGCCAAAGCTGATGCCAAGGTCCGGAGGGATGAGAAGTCTAAAAAGTAAGGCTGGTGTTACTAGGCTGTGCAATGCTCCCAGTACTTTTGGCTCAGAGTGGGTCTTTCATCCTGTATTCTGTTTGCCCCAGCCTGTGATCTGGGAAGGCTTCCTCAGGCTTTCCTGCGCCCTCTTTCTTCTGTACATGAAGAAATTGCCTCCAAGTTGAGAACCATAGGATGGTGTGACACTGCAGTTCCTGCTGTGGTCTCTAGCACTACTCTCCAGTGTGTGTCTCGGCACTCTGAGGTGAGCACCAGCCAGTGCTCACCCGCCCTGCTGCCCAGGCCCGAGCAGAGCGATGGATCCAGCGTGCAGCGTAGCCATCTTAATGCGGAGCCAGGAGCTACACGATTGCACCTGTACTCTTCTGGGTTCTGCTCTGCTCCGTTGGAAGCCCGCGGGGCAGATGATGCGCTCAGGCTCTGTGTGGGCTCTGCAGAATAGCCACAGGGGTGCTGTTAGGGGAGCTCTGAAAGCAGAATCAGAGCATGACTATCGGAGGGATCGATGGGCTGGTTTTAAAGTGGGTATAGCATCAGTACAGTTCAGGCTGTTGCTTCCAACCCTTTAAAACAAAACCGCTGCTTAAGGTTTCTGCTCTGCCTCTTGAAAATGTCAGTTCTTAATTGCATGTGCTGAGTGGTTTGTGTCGCCATCTGTGCTGACACAGCTGCCCTTTGTGGCTGGCGGCATCGCTTACCTTGAGCAGAGTCCCTTTGGGTTCCCATGGGCTGCCATCTCAAGCCTAGCAAAATGCTTTGATTTTTTTTTTTTCCCCCACCACAGGACAGTGGAGAGCAAGAAGAAAGCAGTGCAGAGGATTGAGGAGCAACTGATGAAGCTGGAGGTTCAGGCTACAGATAGGGAGGAGAACAAGCAGATCGCTTTGGGCACCTCCAAACTCAACTATCTGGATCCCAGGATCTCTGTTGCTTGGTAAGCATCTGCCTGGGGTGTGCTGGAAGGACCCACCCCGTCACTTCTGTCTCGTCCCCGCACTAGCAGACAAGGGCTGTGGCTGAGAGAGCAGTGCCCCTGTGCTGCCAGAGATAGCGGTCTCTGTGCCTGGTCTCGGGAAGCTGTGTGTCCCTTGAGGCGGGGACTCTTTGGCCGACCAAAGCCAGCACCGCACTGGGAGGTGATGGGTCGCGGAACCTGCAGGGTCTAACACCAGGAGAGCAGTCGTGCGCGGCGGGGTGGCGTGTTCTGTAGCGGAGCAGAGCTTAGGAAGGTGCTGGGGGAGAGCAGGGTGGCCCTGTGCACAGCGAGGGGCTGAGTGCCTGCGCTGTGTTGACTCTTAACAGCATCTCCTCTCCTGCAGGTGTAAGAAGTGGGGAATTCCTATAGAGAAGATTTACAACAAAACCCAGCGAGAGAAATTTGCCTGGGCTATCGACATGGCAGAGGAAGACTATGAGTTTTAACCTGTTTTTAATGAGCTGAATTTTATGGGAAAAGGGAGTAGCCTGGTTTTTAGGGAGATTGATAAACTGTGAGCCTTACTTGTCCTTGGATGCTGGGGAAGGGGGAGGAAAGGGGCAAGTGAGCATCAAATAAAACAGCCAACATCTTGCAGAAAGCATAACCTGGAAATATCCTAAAGGAGCTGAGCCAGTTGTCCTATGGACAACTTATTTAAAAATGTTTCAGAGATCCAAATTCTAGCTGTCTGGTTTGTGTGGTTTTTCTCTTGAGGCAGGGCAAGTGGATGGGGGATTTGTCAACCTTCCGCCAGGCAAATTCACCATCACACTGAGAGCGTGGGAATCTTTAGCTACTGTATACAAAATCCAATTATATTGGTGCGTTTTTACAGTTAGGGTTTTGCAATAACTTCTATATTTTAATAGAAAATGGACTCCTTAACCCCTGCCCTTCCCCTCCCCCTCCCACCCCATTTCAGAATAACGAATAAACAAAACTTAAGAAACCCAACGCACCTGTTACAGCTGTCACTATAGTCATGGAAATACCCAAATCTTTTTCAATTTGTCACTTGAAACAGTCGTGGCATTGGAACATGAATTACAAAAATCCACATTTGTTCAGAGCAAAGCGTGATGGGAGATCGGCCTCCTGACTTGAGTGTTCCTTTTTTAAATGTGAATTTTTATTTCTTTTAATTATTTTAAAATATTTAAACAGGTTTTTTTTTTCTTCTTGATCTTAAAGATCGTGTAGATTTGGGGAGCGGGTGGGGGGAGGGGGCCGTGTGATGGGGAGACGCGTGTGGAATTTGAGGACAAGTGAAATTGGCAACAAATGACATGCCCATCACCCTGTGTTCTGAACATGCTCTGTACACTTCAAGAATATCTACTTTTTAGGTTTGTCAGACTGTTTTACCTTTTTCCCCCTTTTTTTCTAAGCCCCACTCCCCTCTTTTACTTGAAAGATTTTATTGTGTAAAAAGAAGTTTCACAGGTCAATAAATTTCGAGGGAAATGAGCATTGGTCCAAAAAAAGGAAAATAATCAAGATTTTAGGGCTTTTATTTTTTCTTTTGTAATTGTGTAAAAAAATTTTAAAAAAATTAAAAAGCAGAATTTTAATGTGAAACCTTTTTTTGCTATAATCATTAGTCTTAGAGGCATTGTTAGCGTAGTGTGTGTGCGAAGACCATTTCCTGCAGCCTTTCCTCAACAAGTATCTTCTATTTTTATCATGAATTCCCTTTTAATCAACTGTAGGTTATTTAAAATAAATTCCTACAACTTAACTGAGTGTTGGTGTCTGTGTGTTCTTTCACCTCTGGCCCTGGGCCATGAGGTCCCCGAGGTCCCTAGGCTGCAGGGGGAGATGGTGGATGTGGCACCACGTCTTTTGGCAGCCCCTGTGCAGCAGGCACTGCGCAGGATGCTTGAGCCTGTCTCCTTTGAACAGGGCTGCCCAGAGGATGCTGAGGCTGTGGCAAGGGCCAGGTGGGTTGGGACTGACCCAGCAGTTGTGTCTTCATCAGGGGCGAGCTGAGAGCACATGGGTTCCTCGTGATGCCAGGGATCTGAGCTGAAGCACCTGGCCGGGGCTGGCTTTTGGAAAGGAGAATGCTTTCCACAGCTGCTGATGGTGCCCTAATGTGCTGAGTAACTGGCACTGCTGGTTGCTCGTGTTGTCATGGTGGCTCTGGTCAGCCTGTACGGCCATGTAGGCAGATCCTCGATGGGTGGAGAGGTTGGTCCTGTGGCATGGCAGTGTGGGGTGCTTTGGAGCCCTGGTAGGGGCACAGAGCTGACCAGGCTGTCCCGCCAGCCTGTGATCCTGCTTGCTTGATTATGAGCAAGTGTTAGTGGGAGGGCTTGAGATGGTCTGTCACCTCGTTTGGTTCCCAAATCCCTCACCTGTGCTCCTCTGATGGCATTGTACTTGTCTGGGTGGGTGGGTTGTTGTGACCCCAGGGGAAGCTGCCTTGAATAATGCGCTTAAATGTCAGCAGCCCGACCCTCCAAGCTCTTGGGGCACAGAGCTGCCCAGTTCCTGTTCCCAACACAGCAGGAATTGCCTGAAGGATTTTACTCCCCTTTAATGAGAAGCTGCTTGGTCACTGCTGAAGCCCTGTCCGTGTGCAGCCTGCCCAGCAAGCCCAGGAGCCTGCCCTCACCCTGAGGGTGGCTGCAGATGCCAGGTAAGGATCCTTTCTGGGACTCACTTGCTGCATTTGTGAGTTGGTAGGAACGTCTGGAATGTGGCTTAGCATCTGTGTGCGGGGGCCCTTCGAGCATCCTTGGAAGTGGAGGCTGTTGCTTTAGTGAAATGGGAAGTGGACCTGAGGCAGCAGGAGATGGGGGGGGGGGGGCAGAGCCAGGCTGACCTCTGGCTGGGAGAAGGGGTGGCATGGTGCTTGCTGGGGCCTGGGTGGCCCCTGTGGGAAGGTGGTTTTCGGCTCACATTCCTTCGAAGATGCTGCCTTCAGCACGCGCTGCAGCTGGGGGCACCAGGAAGCACAAGGAAGGGCAGCGTGAGCGTGGGTTTTCCTTTAGGACGTTCCTTGTAGGGAACGTTCTCTGCCCTGTTCTCTGCCCGGGCTGTAGCATGTTCTCAGCAGCCTGGCAGCCATGTCCTCGCTCCAGCCGAAAGCCGCTTGATCCTGAACCCAGCACTTGAGCTAGCGCAGCCGGGGTGGCTGTGGGGCAGGAGAGGAGCTGGGGCCGGGGCTCCGTGCAGGGGGTGCTCTGGGGGTGGGGGCGGAGGGGGCTGCTCTGGGGTGCGCAAGGAGCTGGAGGGGAGGGGGTTGAGGGCTGTGCTGTGCGAGCTGTAGGGTCTTTGGCTCTGGAGAGATGATGGAGCCCAGATCTGGCGGTGCCCCAGCGGGGTGTCCCGTGGGCTCTCACTGCCTTGCTCTGGTCCTGCTGCCCCCGGCCTGACCAGTGGTTGCTGTGGGTTTCCGTGCAAGCACAGCTCAGCACCCGCTTGCTTTGCCTCCCTGAGCTGTCTTCTCACCTGGTCCCCGGAAAAACCCTGCCCGGCACAGCGAGAGCAGGATGTGGCGAGAGCTGAGCTGCTCTTCCTGGTGCCGATTCGTTGCTGCCTTTTCTTAGCCCGCAGGGGAGGATGGAGCACAAGCAGCCCCCTCTCCTTCCCGGGAAGGGCAGGAGGCTGGGCAGGGATGCGGGCGACGAGGCTGATGGATGCATCCATCTCCCGGGCACTGGAGTGCAGCCCAGGGCCCCGCGTCCCCAAGGACCCTGGGGCAGACACTGGCCCTGGCTCCTCCACAAGCACATCCCAGTCACCCCAGTGCTGGAGCAGCGCTTGCTGGGCTCCCAAACCCTCGAGGGTGGCTGCGGGGTCAGGCGCAGCAGGCGCAGGAGCCTCCCAGCAGCCAGCCCCGAGCTTCCTGCTGCCCGCTGCGATATTTTCAGGCGCTTTGTTGTGGCTGCAAAAACTCGCAGTTTGGCAGGAGTTACCGTTTACTCTCTGGGGCCTTTCTAAGGTGCAGTGGAGAAATGCCAGCAGAGAGGGAAAGGGGCTCATTGTGCTCCTGACCCGTGCCTGGAACAATGCAGCCCGTAAAAATATCCTTTCTATTTATACAGCCTTCCCTGCCTGCGCCCAGACCTGGCCCAGGGAAATCCTCATTCCCGATGCTCCTGAGCAGGGAAATGTGCTGCTCCTCCGGCCCCGCTGCAGGCAGCGGGGAGGGATGTGGGGATCCCCCACCCCAGCATCACTGCCACCAGATCCACCTTCTCCCAGGGCAAAACCAGCCCTTGAAGAGGCACTGGGCTCCCTCCGAGTGGCGGGGAGCAGGGGCGCTCCCCCGCCGGCTCTTTCCTGGGCAGGGAGCTGAGGAGGATTTAAATCTGTGGTTTTGCCGGTGGCACAGCAGAGTCAGCACCGCACATCCCACACTTTAAAAGGAGAATTCCCAGATACTGTTGACTCACTGTGCAAACAGAGAAATGGCCACAAAACATGCCTCATCCCGATTTGCATCCCCACCACTGCAACGCCCGATCCTCACCTGCCCCAGTGCCACCACCCCGCTATGGCTTTCCTGCCCTGTTTGGCACGAGGGAAACTGAGGCAGCAGTGACGTGACCAGTGGAGGGAGCAAAATTTAGGCTGAAACTGGATTTTGTGCATGTCAAGCCTGCGGACAGGGCCTGACAGCTCAGGGGACTGCAAATCCCACTGGATGCAGCCCCATCCCCCTTGAAGTCTTAGAGGATTTGGTGGTTGGAAATTGAAACCAGGTGATTCCAGGATATTAAAAAAGCATGTGCTTCCCTAGTGACATCAGGGAGCAGGGACAGGGAACCCGGAACTGCAGCGGGTTTCCCGTCAGGTGCCAGTTTGTAATCCAGAGGGATCTTGCCATGCCTGGAAGGGGCAGAGGGATGCGGGGGGGGGCGGCCCTGGCTGTGGGCACAGCTGTGCCCCAGCTCCTTGGCGAGTGCTCGGTGGGCACCGCGCCAGCATCCGCAGTGGCTCTGCGGCCCCAGGCGGCTCTGCTTTCCTTCCATCCCCGGCAAAAAAACCGCCTTGTGCTGCTCTGTGTCTGCTAACACTCCCCGGGGCAGGAGGTAGCTCAGCACCGTGTTCTCTGAGGGTTTTTCCAGCTCCCCGCTCCCTGCGAGAGCAGGGGAAGCTCTGCCCTGATGGTGATTTTCTCAGCCCATGGGCTGGTTTCTCGTCCACCCGCCCCAGGCAGCGCGGAGCAGGCAGGAGTGAGTAAATAACCCAGGCTGGTGCGTCTCTCCAGGGGATTGCAAGATGCCAAGTACCGCTTGCTCAGGTGAGGATCGGGCACCTCCTCTCAACACACGGTCCCTGGGGTGGGAGAGGGATGAGTCCATTCCCAGACACTGGTGTCAGAAGGGTGCTGGGCTGTGGGGACCCCCCCGCACTCACCCGTGTGGTGGCCTCAGGGCTTTTTTTTCCCTGGATTTTGCTCCCCAGCCCATGAGCAAGGCCAGGGGCTGTCCTGGAGCCAGAGGTCACCTGGCCGTCAGCCTGCTGCCTGTTCCTGGGCGGAGGATGCAGCTGCTGCACAAATCCTGCAGGATACGGCAGGGTCGGTGCCCCACACTTCGGGACTGCGAAGGGGGAAGATGCTGGGGCCACTCGGAGGGGAAAAACCCTTTTCCCAGAGGTGTTTGCCGGGGGAACTTGGAGACCCCCCCACCTTCCGCAGCCGTATGATGAACACGATTCAGGGAATTTCCAAACCAAAGCCTGTCTGACCCACTGCGGACCGATGCCCAGGTGGGGTAGAGTGGGGCAGGATAACGGGAATATGATGGAAGATTCCAGTGCCCTGAGGGACCAGGCGTGATGGCCCGCAGCCTGGCTGGTACAGGAGCCGGGACCACGGAACAAGGCTGGCAGACAGCAGACAGACAAAAGCGGTTTCACGTGCTGTCAAATTAAACTGTGAAATTCCTTGGTGTGCAGCATCGCGGACATGGAGAATTAATGCAAGGCTAAAAAGGGATTAGTCAGACTCGGAGAAGAAAAAATACCCATCACAGACACCTCATCGCAAACCATCACCTCCATGCACCAGCGGCAGCCTCCCAGGCGCCGTGACGGGTTCTCCCCATCCCCACGGACAGGCAGCGGTTGGGAGAGAGGGAGTTACCTTTCTTGCGGCTTTGATGGCCACGCTCCCTTCTCAGGTTTTGCCCTCAAAAACAAGGGTGTGCCCATAATGCTCGGCTATTTTAAGACCACTGGGAGCTGGCTGCTTCCTGCCCGTCCTGAGCGAGGCCCTTACACAAGCGTGGAGCGACTTTCCCAGGGGCAGCGGTGGCTTATCCTGGAGGGAGCAGGACAGAGGGTCTTGTGCCGGTGGGAAGTGTCCCCAAGCATCCTGTCACCTTTACAGTTCTGTCATACACTGGTCAGTTTTATAAGGGCAGCTTTAGGTTCTTATCCCAGTGCATTTATTGTTGGGTAGGATCCTAAACAACCCAGGAACCGTGTAGGGCTCCTAGTGCGTGTGCACGCCTGTGCTTGTGCATGTCCCTGTGCAGGTGGGTGAAGCAGCAGGACAGGGGCAGCTGCTGGCCTTTGGGGTGCTCTCGGTGACGGACGCCTCACTTTGCACACGGTGCCCCTTCCAGAGCCACCCAGACACAGGCTGCTGGGCCGCGTGCTGCCTTGCAAGCACACGTAGGTGTGTGTATGTACCGTATGTATCTGCATATATGTGTTTATCTGTGTGTTTATATAGAGGGGTACATCCCCTCCAGCCTCCTCCTTTCGCTGGGCTCGCCCTCGGGCAGCCCAGCACCACCAGCCAGGGTGGGCGATTCACCCACTGCTGCACCAGAGCCAGGGCAGCCTGAGCCCGCAGCCCACCCTGGGGTGCCCTGGCGGGGAGGAGGGCTCGGGAAGGCCAGCAGCACGGAAGGAATGGGAAATAGCAGGCTTTAACCATGTGAATGGAGCAAACCGCCCTGAAATGCTTCTCAGTTCAGCCCAGTTCAACGATTTATCCCCCACTTCTGTCTGATTGGTGGGCTGGAGCGGGGTTGGAGAGCCTCCCGGGACCCCTGCCCCCTGAACCCCCCTGGGGATGGGGTGCCGCCGGCCACCTGCAAGCCCAGTCCCGCTTTCCCTGCTGGCACAGGTCCGGCGTGGTGACGGGGAGGAAGCTGTGGCAGCCGTGGGCCTGGCTCCAGCAAAGAGCCAGCGGCAGCCAGGCAGAGGGGACTGTCCCCAGGAAAGCCACCCCGCCTGGCCTGTCCCAGCGCAGCAGGGCTGGGGGTGTCCCTGGGAGGGCAGGGAGGGGGGGGCAGCTGCCAGCCTGGCCTGGCCCGTGCCCAGCTCACCCGTGTCCCTGCGTGCGCCCGCACAGCCCCACGGCAGACGCGAGGGGTGGTGGGGCCGTGCTGGGGGGCTCGGGGGGCTGAGCCCCTCGGCCCTGTGGCTGCGCACGGGGGTGATGGCCTGGGGGATGCAGCACCCCGCGGCACGTGTTGCACACCCAGGGCCCCATGTAGATGCTCCTGTGGGGTGCCAGGGCCCTGTGGTGGGGGCTGCGGGGTGTGTGGCACATTGTGGCCCTACGTGTGCCACGCTTCTGGGGCGCAGGGGACCCCGGTACCCCAGGTGCGTGCTGTGGGATGCAGGGCACCCCTACTGCCCCCGGTTTATGGTGTGGGGTGCAGGGGACCCCCCGTGCCGCCGGCGTGCTGCGGGGCGCGCAGCACCGGGCCCCCACGCCAGGGCCTCCCGCAGCCCCCCGGCGCTGCCCCTTCCCCCCACTCCCCCCCACCCCCACCCTGCGGCGGGGGCGCGCTGGCCCCCCACGGGCGGCTGAGCGCGGGGGGCGGTGCCCGGGCGGGGGGCGGCGCCCGGGCGGGGGGCGGGGTGTCCCTGCCCACGCCCCGCCCCCTTCCTCGCTCCTCCCCCGCCCCCCCTCCCCGGGCCGGCGGGCGGGATGGGGCGCGGCGGGCGGCGCTGAGCGGCGGCGGCGCTCCGGGCGCTCCCGCTCCCCTTTGTTCGCGGCGCTGATGGCGGCCGGGCCGGGCAGCGGCCCCGGGGCGCCCAGCGAGGCGGAGGCAGCCCACCTCTGCCGCAGCCTGGAGGTGGGCACCGTCATGACTCTCTTTTACTCCAAAAAGTCGCAGCGACCCGAGCGGAAAACTTTCCAGGTGAAGCTGGAGACGCGGCAGGTCACCTGGAGCCGCGGCTCTGAGAAGATCGAGGGAGCGGGTGAGTGCGGGGGGGCACCGTGAAACCCGGCCGGGAAGGGGGAGAAAAGGGCTCCGGGTCCCTCGGGGCGATGGGTGCGGGGCGGCCCCGGTCGGAGCCGTCCCGGGGAGCCGCCGTTCGCCGGCTGGGAAAGCGGCGTGAGGCTCGGTGGGGAGGAGGAAGAAGGGGAAAAAAATAAAAAATAAAAAAAAAAATCCCGACCTCCCTGCGACCGGCATCTCCCCGCGCAGCAGCTCGGGATGGCGGAGGTGGGGTCCGGGTTCCCTGCGCGGTGGGTGAGCGGGGGATGCGGGGATGCGCGGGCCGGGTACCGCCATGGCCCCCCGCTGTGCGCATCCCTCCCCGGCACCCAACTTACCCCGGGACGAGCCGGCGCCCCTTCCCGGGCGGTACCTTGGGCCGCAGCACCGAAAAGCCGTAAGGAGCCTCGGCAGGAGGCAGGAGTAGTGTGAGCCCTTTTGGGGTTGCGTCTCGGCGCAACAGATGAGGTGAAACGGAAAGGGCAAAAAGCAGAAAAAACAACCTAAAATATGGTGATGCAGCTCCCTCCTCTCCTGCCCTTTCCGCGGTGATGGCGGAGGGTCAGCGCGGCTCCTGCCTTCGGTTTCCCGCGTGTGATGTGGAGCTGGAGCATGAGGAGGGCAGGGGAAAAGATGCGTAAGAACCGTGAGCGTAAAACCACCCTCACCACGGGTGGGAAGGGGGAGAGAGCAGGGGGCCCCGCGCTGGGAAACTTTTCACCTCGGTGTTGGTTTCCCAGGTCACTGCTGTTTCTCTTAAATTACCTTTCCCACTCCCACGCGTGAGGACGGTGTCTCTGTTGCGATGCTGGAGGTGAGGGAGAGGGGACACGCACGAAGGCGATGTGATTCAGGTCCTGACGCTGGCCTTCCCCACCGCTGAGGGATGCGACCGGGCGCAGCGAAGCTGTGGAGGGTTTGTCATCTCCTGACGAGTCCCGCTGGCCCAAGGCAGAAAAGTTGGATGCTGTTAGTATTGCCGGGGGCTCAGGTGAAGGAAGGAGGTGGAGATGATGGTCACGTCTCTGTGGCAGAACCACAAAATGCTGGTGCTTCTAGTTTGGGCTTTGGTTTGCCTTAAGGTCCTTGGAGTCCTCCAGCTTCTGCCAGCAGCATCTTGGGCAGATCTGGAAGGAGCCTCGGGCTCCGTTACCATCACTGGGACGTGGAGCTCCCCCACCCCTTCTCAGGGTGGCCTCCAGGTGTGTTGAGGCACCGGGAGAGGGAGGAGAGTACAGTGCTCCATTGACCCTGGGTTTAAGTTGTTTGTAAACCAAGGCAAAGCGCCCACTTGTTCTGCCGGTGAGGCACTGGTCTCTGGCAGCATCTACAGACCACGTGGGTCCATGGCCCACGGTGGGACAGAGGCCCGCGTTGATGTTTACACGGGTCATCGTTCCTGTGGGCAGACCTAAGCACGTGCTGCAGGCCTTGCAAGGCTGGGACCTTGACTTCAAGGAAATTTAGAGAACTTCTAACTCCTGTACCAAAACTGCGGTGGTAACGATGATGATGATGATGTCCTGTGCTGTGCTGACAGCCAAGAGCAGATCACTAAAAGCAAAGAGTGTGTCCCAGGGGCTGAGATGAACAGGTTAAAAATGTAGTAAAATCCACAGGTTTCTAGCAAAAAAGCAAGCGTTAGGGAGCCGGGGACAGCCAGTTCCCTCATGTTCCTTGAAGCATCACAGTGGAAAATTACTTGGGGCTTCTCGGCTCCGCTGCAGGCGAGTTGGCCAGCTGGTGGCCATGGGCGCTTGGTTCTCTGGCACATGCCTCCCAACACCCGTGCCATTCCTGCTGCGCGTGCATCCCGCCTGAGGGGCAGGACGGGCCGTGCTGGGAAGAGAGGACATCAGCCTGAAGAGATGCCGTGTCTTCAGCCCCATCTCTGACGCCACATGCTTTCCCCATGGCCTCCTCTCTGCACCTGAGCATCTCACCCTGTCCTCAGTCCCCTCCTGTGGTGTCACCCAGCACCCTGAGCAGCATCCATCCTCTCACCCCTCTTCCTTGGCAGGGCTGAGAAGCAGAGCTTTGCTTTAACGCTTCCTGGACAGAGGCATGGGAGCTCCAGGTGGAAATAGTGGCTTGTGTACACAAATGGTGACTGAGTATCGAGGCAGGCAAGGCAAAGCCACGCGATCCTCGGCCAGCAATACTGGGTTGTTGGCCAGCTTCCCTATTTTTATCTGGATGTGCTTTCTGGGCGGAAAAAGGATGCCTGGGAAAACCCAGGTGTGTGACAGCTCCACTTCACATGGCAAATATATTGATGTATTCTCCTCCTGGCTCATCCTCTCCCCTTGATGACCAGCCTTTACTGGCACAGCGTTCACATGGCCGTAGTGGGAACCAGAGGGGGAAGTGGTACAGAGTCGAGATAATCGCTGTTAGCGCAGGGTATTTTTAACCATGAGCAATGGCTGACCCAGTTCTCCCCACGAAGACAAGCCGTGCTGGTGTGGGGAGCAGGAGGTGGGGGCTGTCAGGAAGGCTGGGGTTTGCTTTTTGTGGCGGTGCCGGTTTGGCCCTGACTTGCAGCGTGAGTATGAGCAGAGGAGAGCAGCTGTCAGGGAGTGAGGTGTTCCTTCACAGGGAACAGCATCTCTGCCGGATGATGTCTGGGGGTCTGCAGGTCGACTGTTGTGTTCATGGGTTGGTAATGAATGTTCTTCTGTTTCTTGAGATACGGAGACCAGCAAGGAGCTTCAGAACCCCCTGGGCACAAGTTGGTTCTCTCAGTAGGAATGATCCTGGGGCTTTATCCATTTCAGAGCAGATGGGTATCCACAGTATATCACATACACAGGTCTGGGACTCGGGGCACGTCTGTGTAGGTGGCCATGTCTTGGAGAGGTGTCTGTCTCCACGATCACCCCAGCATGGAGGAACTGTGCTCCTTTCTCTGCGCCTGGTGGGTTTTGCAGAAACAAGATGTGTACTTGGCCCAGGGAGGCGTGGGCAGTGCTGGGGGACCTGGCTCCGTTACTGACCCCGCTGGGAAGAGCACAGCCCCCGTGGCTGCGGCTCGGGGAGCCTCCTGCTGCGTGGAGGCAGTGCACCAGGGGACAGAGGGACAGAGGTCAGCTCCAGGTGGCCTTAGGCATGGGGCTAAAGCTGTGATGTGCTGGCAGGAGAGGGCTTCTGGGCAGTCACAGTCACTGTTCCTTGGTGTGGTGCTGCTCATTTCAGAGCTTCGTTGTGGTTGTGGGTGGTGTTGTGGAGCTGCTGCCTCCGCGGGGTCTGTGGGCGCTTGCCTGTCTGTACTTCTGATCTCCTCTGAACTCTGGGCGCTTGCAATAGGCAACCGGTCGTTTGCCTTCACCTTCATGAAAAGCCACGATTTGGTGTTGCTTGGCTTTCTGGTGTGTGCGGACCTGGAGCTGATGGAGAGCAGAGCCGGAGCAGGTTTCAGGTCACCCTGCCGCTGGAGGGGAGCGTGCCTGGAGGGAAGTCCAGGGAAGCCCCCGTCCTCCCTGCCAGCAGCGTGCTGTCGGTCCGACAGCTTCTCCCCGACCGAACGGGTGTGCACCTGCCAGCTCCGCTGGCCACGCTGCTTGTGCTTGGAGGCGATGAGACATCTTTTATTTCAAATTACCTATTGAAGTGAGTGGGATCTCAGCTGGCCTCTGGAAGGAGCTTTCGGGACCTAAGGACAATGCCCTTAGTGTTGAACAGCATCTTTAACAGTGGTGGGACCAAACTGGAGGGATGCTGGCTGGGGACCAGGTGCTGCTGGGTGAGTTGGGTGGCATCGCCATACACGCCACAGGTGTACGGGCAACCAGCCAGCCGTGCTGGCCACCAAATGCCCAGCCTTGCCTCCCACCCGTGAGCAGGAGGTGCTGGAGTCGTGGTATGTTGGTGCCGAGGGGAGGGGGGAACCCTTGCTGGTGTGACAGCCCCTCCTCTTCGTCGTCCCCTTGCTCTGCGACCCTTGTGTAGTGCTTTGTGAGCGTCGTATAAAGAGTGACCTTGTGTGTGAATTGTCAGCGTGTGTCCCCCCGCTCCTCCCCGCCGTGAGCGGCTCTGACTCAGCAGCGGGCAGAGCGGGGGCTCCAGCCAGCTGGGCTCCCAGATGAAGAACCTCTTCTGTTGGAAAGGACCCATCTCCTGCTCTTTGTTCTGCTCTTCAGCTCGCTCCAGAGCGCCCTGGCTCTCCACGAGCAGGATCAGCCGAGGAGTGGGGAGGAGGGGGCAAAGCCTTTCGCTTTGACAAGCGGCCACCTCCTTCTCCTGTACTACTTCAAAACTGAAACTGTGCAAAATGCAATCCTGGTTTCTGGGAAAAAAAGAAAAAAACAGTAAAAAAAAAAAGTGGTTTTTTTTCCCAGTTAATATTTGTTTTTATCCAAAGGGGTTTCAGCCAGCACTAATTACCAGTGCATTGCTTTCTTGCTAATCAACTCTGCAGAGGGCCTGGCTGTTATGATGGGAAGAACTCTAATAATTTTCTATTCTTTTTGTTAATCACCCAAAGCAAAATAGAACTAATCCCTGGAGTCCGTTGTCTTTTATGCATTTTTTTTAATACTTCCTGTGTTACGTAATTCTTTTTTTAATATAAAAGGGTCTTGCATTCATAACTTCACAGGCTGGGGGGTTATAGGCCAGTTTCTAATTAATCTGTTTGCCTTGAAACACGTCAGAAAATTCAGAGAGTTTGCTCAGAGACCAAGCTGAAAATTTGTAGCAGATGTTTGTTTCATAGGGGAGAGAGAAGGGGGGGAAACACCTTGGAAAAGCCCTGGTTCCATTCTTGCTTTCAGTGAATTCAGCTCGGTCCTGTGGAGGTGGAGAAAAGATGTTGCCTGCGTAAAAGAAAAGGCAGGAACTGTAAAATAATAATACCAACTGACTTTGAAGGGTGGCTTGGACTCGCCTGATCCTTTCCAACTACCTGCCCCTTTCGTTAGTCCACCAAGGCACAGTTGTTTGGGTATTTGTTATTTTATTTTTCTGAGGCTATCTGAATAAGCTGAGGGGCTTGGAGCTCTTGAGAAGCGAGCAAGCCAGAAACAGCTTTCAAGGATAAACAAACTTCAGAGTCTGATCCTCTCAGGGTGCAGGACGGTTCCTGCACTGGCGGGTCCCCCTGCACCACTGCCCCACGGTGCAGGATGCGGCCCCTTGCAGGGGCAGGCAGGGGAGCTCGCTCCCGAGGTGCCGGGAGCTGGGGGCTGCAGGAATTGCTGGTGTGGGAGGGCGAGAACATGGCTTGTGACCGTCATAATGGTTAAATCTTCCCCTGCTGAAGCTCTCTTGTGGGAGTTTCTTGAGCAAAGGTGGTTTTTTTGTGTCGTTACCGGTCCCCTTCCTGCTTATCAGGATATTTGTGTGAATCTGGGGGAAGCGAACGAGCTCTGCTTTGCCTTCACCTCCAAATCAAAACAGCCTTTTTCCCTCACTTTACATCTCTTCGTCATCTCCTTCCTCTTCTCAGTAGCATCTTCCAGGAGGAACAGGTTAGAAGATCACTCCTCATGCAGTAGTAGGATACGTCACAAATTACCCCTTCCCTTGGCATCTCAAAAGCTTCTCTGCGACCCAGAGAGCAGCTGGAGGTTACCCAGCTGGGAGACCAGCTCCACCGTGGCACCTGCACCCATCTTGTCCATCCATCTGGTTCCTTCATTTGCCAGGCAGCCACAAGGAAGGTATTGGCTTATGGGCTTTAAGCCCAATGATTTAAAACGTGCTGGAGAGGTTTTGCATAGTGTCAGACTGATTACTTCTCACCTAGCCAAGGGCCTGAGCGCTCCAGGATTTTCAGGGCAGAAGCGATGTGGCTTGGCTTTCTCCCTGCCTGCAGGCAGCCGTGTTGGCTGGACACCATGTGTGGTGAGAGGAGCATCTGAGTAAGCTGGATATGAACATCTGGCTTTGCAGAGGAGCACCTCGCGTGCTCGGTGCCGTCACCTCCCATCTCTGCCAGCAGTTTTGTCGTGGGATTCTGTACAGGGCTTTTAACGTGCCCCATCTCCAAGCTGAGCTGCAGTTGCCCAACCCAACTGCGATCTTTTGATTTCTCTTTGGTTTAGTTCCCCTGCCCACGTGGCGGGGGTGGTCCTCCTTATCGGCTAAGCGTTTGCTCAGCTCTGTTATCTAATCACAGTGGTGCGCACCGTGAGCATCCCAAAGATGTGCCGAGCATCTCGAAGATGTGCCGGCTGTTAGCGATGCCCATCGCTTGTCCCTGCATGAGCGGGCGTGTGACCTTCTGCGTGTCTTGCAGATTGCAGATGGAGGAAAAGAGGTTTGCCTGCAGGCTCATCAGGGGTCTTGGGAGGAGTTGGTGCTGAAGTCCCTGTCCCCAAGCAGTGCTAAGGTCCCCATCTCCAAGGGAGCAGTGCTAAGGTCCCTGTCTCCAAGCGTTGCATGTGGTAGAGCAGGCTTGACCACCGAGTTGCCCCAGAGGTGCGGGCTTCATTTAATTTTTGTGATCCTGGGAACTCGGGCATTGCTCTTTGGCTGGGACCTTCCCCTCCAGAGAGCGTTGGGACCGTTCTGTCACTTGCAGTGGTGTCACTTGGGTCGCTTCCCGCTGAGGTGGGCAGCCTGGCTGGGATGTAAAGCTTGCCAATGCTTGGGATGGAGCAGGAGCTCTCAAAGCACAGTGTTCAGCTGGGACTGCCTTACAGTTCTGGCTACATCACACAAGCTTCTGCTTGTGTCCTGCCCTGACCAGCTGCAGCAGCTCAGCCCATGGATGGTAACTTTGGGAGCTGCTGGAAGCAGAGCACATTTGACTGTGTGTCCATCTCCTCTCTCTCTGCCAAAGTGGGATCCTGCTGGGGTCGGCGTTGCAAACGGTTTGTGCTGAGCATCTCATCCAGGCCATGGAACCAGCTGGCAGGAGCTGTGAGACTTCTTCCAGATCAGCCCACCACCAAGCACGCTGATGGCCGGTCCCACATGGCTGTGGGAACACAGCAGGACCACCCCCTTGGTGGGCTGCAGTTCCTTAGATGAAGGGGCCAACAGCAGTAGTCCCTGCTTAACGGCCAGTCAGCCGAAAGCTGGGCTGGTGGTTTGGGTTCAGAGGTGACGGTGCTGTGGGTGGTCTGGCTGGGGCTGCAGCAAGCCCCCGGTGCTGTGTCCCCATTCCTGAACTGCGGGGACAGTAGGAGCTGGTGGGAAGCACACGATGGGGGGTGTGGGGAGTGCAGGAAGAGCTTGCAGCTTGTGGTGAGGGGGTGTGGGGCTTCGATCACAGGAACCCCGTGCAGATTGGAGTTTATACCATTGGCTGAACCTTGTTATAGAATGAAAGGAAATGTCTGAAGTCAGTGGAGGAGACTTTTTCTTTTCTAGTGTGCTCTGAGGTTTAAGGGCAGAAGAAATCAGAAATCACTGGGGCTTAAATTTTGAAGTCCTTACAATGATTTTGAAAAGTGAATCCCCACATCCTCCCTTCTTCCCCTTGGTCAAACACGCTTGGAGAGCAGGTGGTAGGAGATGGTGCTGAAATAGAGCAACTGGAAGGATAGCCGTCTAGAGGAGGACAAAAGAAAAAAAGATTTGTGTGTTCAACAGACACCTGCAGCTGTATGGAGAAAATGATTTCGTATCTGACAGCCAGGGATGCTCACAGAAACCTCTGGCTGTCCCAGCAAACACCTACCTGTGAGGCTTGTTGGCTCACTTGGTCGTGGTGTTTGCTATGGCTGGTGCTCTCCTGCCACTATCGTGTTTTGAGATCTGTTTAATATCTAGAACATCCTCCGCACAGTGACTGTACCCTGCCGTGCACGGGGGTGGGTGGGTGATCTCATGGCTTTTCCTCCGCTCTGACGTCCCTGCTTATCTGTTCCACCGAGTGCGATTTCTCCACCAGAGGTGTTACATCGGGCAGTGGCAGGAGGGACCCAGGCCGGGGAGAGCCCTTGGGAAGGGGACACGGTGCCAACGGCCATTCCCAGAGGGACTCTGCAGCGCTGGAGGAAGTTTTCCTTCGAAAGGTTTTTAATCTTCAAGTTGTGAGGATTTTTGTGTTGCACAAAGAGCTGGTTTTCATGCTTTTTGACATCGATTCAAATTCAGATTTCCTTATTTCTAAGAACTGTCTGCCTTTCTGAAGATCCCGTGGCACTTGGAGCTGCAGGCAGGGCTGTCTGCCTCTGCCCGATGGCTGTGCCAGGCTCATCACTCCTGTCCCAACTCTGGGCACCTTACTGACTCTTGATATATCCCTGTCACATATCAAACACCTTGATATATCAGATGGTGGGAGGACACATGATTGTGGAGCGCCCCGAGCACGCAAAAGCCAAGGGCTGGTATCTCTAGCAGAAGGTGGCAACTCTAGATCTGGAGGAGTCAGCAGATCTTTACGACACTGACAGCCCATACTCTGAAAGTCTCTGTGACTTTCAAACAGCTTTTCAGCTCTGTCTCTGCTGCCTGTGTGGTCTGGTGGCTCTTCAGCTCAGCCTGCAGCTGGGGGTGCTGAACTGGGCTAGCTGGAGAGCCATGGAAAGCCTTCCAGAACCTGGAATGGACCTCTCCCTTGCTCTCCTCTGCAGCTCCTACCTTCTGTTTGAAAACATTTGTGGTCCTGAGGTTTTAGTCCGTCGTGTCTTCTTGTGCTGCTAATAGTGTCCCAATGCACTCCTGGCTGTCGACAGGCAAACCCGCATCGCTGTTTTAAAATTGTCCTGGCGAAGGTTGTGGTCCAGCATGTGAGCTTCCATGAGCGGGATGCTGGGCTGAGCTGACTTTGTCTGCTGGCCTTGAGGATGAAATGGCTAACAGATGCGGCAGAAGGGGCAGGACCGAGCCTTACGGGTTGTTTTTTCTCCCCAACCCATTACAAACGCATTTATTTTCTTTTTCTTGGAATGTGACTTTTGGTTTTTTTTTTTGCTTTCCTGCCTTGACATATGAAATCATCAGGGCCGGAGCTGTGCTGCCTGGTGGTTGCAGCTCAGCCTCTCTGCTCACCCCCAGCCTTTACCCATGCAGGGATGCGCGTGGGACTGCTGCCTTCCCCCAGATGTGGTTGCTCCTGCCTTCCCCCAGATGTGGTTGCTCCTGTGGCCCTTGGGGGAGTGACCCGCGGGGTGAATTGTCCTCAGGGACTGTGGTTGCCTTTTCCCTCTAGCTTCAAAACCCATCACCCAGGAGCCGGACGTGCAGTTGCTGTGCTGCAGTCCATCCCGCTGTGCTGCAGGGATCGTGGCACCTGGAGGGGTGGGTGTGGGGGGCAGCACGCAGTGATGCTGTGGCTGCTCTGCTGCAGTGTGCTGCTCCCCATCTCGGCTGGAGCTCCCCTGATGTGCTCCGCACTGTGCCTTGCTTCTTTCCTCCAGGGCTTGTGCTGTGCAGGGCCCCATCCTGCTCCATTTGAGCATCCATCTGCGCTAGGGCCAGACCGGCCAGGCTTGGAAATGAGTGTCACCGAGAGGGGATGTCAGGGAAGGCTGTCGCAGCAGGCTGTGCCCCACGGGGACGCTGGGTAGAGCAGCTGCTTGAAAGTCTTTTTCCTGTTTACTTGCTCCCAGAAGTGCCGGGTGATGTGGTGGTTAAAGGACATCCCTCCTGTGTGTGCCGGGGCGTCCTTCATCCCTCCTCCTCACCCTCTTTAGGGGATGTTTCCACACCTGCAGTCCCAGCCTGTAAGCCCTGTCAGATAATGGGTGGGGGTGGCTGTGGACCACGCTCAGCAGTGTTGGGAGCACACGAAGTCCAAGAGGACTTTAACCCCCTTGGCACCCTGCCCTGTAAATCTGCGCCCGATAAATCTGCTTTCCAGCTGGCGGAGGGGTGGGTTGAGGGCTGGCTCGGTTTGTTTGCTGAGCATTCGGGCACTGCCTGGCGTGGTTCTTCTTGGCATGAGCGAAGGGCAAGGCTCTCGTGCTGCTGGGCTGCACCAGAGCAGAAGCAGAGAGCCTGCTGCCTCGCCTGCCTGAGCTGCTGTGCTCAGGTGCTTCTGCCAGCACCCAACCCATAGGCATTGCTCCTCCATCCTCTGGTTCCTCTGGCCAGGATCCCAGGGTACCTGGGGTATCCCACTCTCCTTGGAGCCTTGTCCTGCTCACAGCTAGCCAGCGCCCAGCCCTCCTTGACTTCAGAGGACCAAAAAGTTGTCCTGAGTCCCAGAGCAGACCCAGAGGCTTGCTGGGCAGTGGGGAGCTGGCTCTGCTGGGACACAGCTGGGCTCTACATCCCAGCAAAGCAGCAGAAAGTATTTTTTCTTTTCTTTTTTTTTTTTTTTTTTTCTTCCCCCCACCTCCTCGGTGTCTCGTATATCATTTAATGCTTTGTGTCAGCCTGTTCTCAAGGTCTTGCTGCTGGCTGGAGTCCTTGCTGCTGGCCCCTGTGCCTTCCCAGCAGCTCAGGCTCTGGGGCATGTTATGAAAAGGCTGAGGGATGAGGGCATGACATTTTGGAGCGTTGACACATCGGGTTTGGTATGAACTGTGGAGCAGGTCAGTGTGCATGCAGGAGGTCTCCAGTTCTGGGGACCAAATACATCCCAGGTGAGATCATTAAGAAAAAGCCAAACTCAAGCCGTAGAGGGTCCTGGTGTGAAGACCATATCCAAGAGCTCCTGCTCTTCCCATGTAAACTGAAGATAATGTCTCCTGCTAGGGAGGTGTGTGGCTTAGATAGTATCTGCTCAGTGCCTGGAGATCTTTAGCTGGATGGTGCTGTAAGAAGGTGCCGTTGGCTGGTTACCAACCATACTCTTGCTTGGCAATGGGAGGTGAAGCCAGCATCAGCAGTGGTCCCATCATGGCTGCTGCAGATAGAGCAAAACTGGTGAAGAGGAGGTTCGTTGTTTCCATCGTTAACCGCTTTGGGTCAGAGCAGGTTTGATTTCATCAGGTTTGATTTCAGCAGCAGCCGCGCTGCTGACGCTGCCTCTTTCTCTGGTTCATGGTGCGGTGAGTGGAAGGGACCCACATGGAGAGTCCGAGGGGAGGTGACACGAGGAGGTCCCAGCCACTCCCTGCATTATTGGTGGAGACGATGCAGCTCCCTGGGGCCTCTGCCACGGATAATGGCACACAGGAAGATCTAGGGGAGGGTGCACATCTGGAAATCACATCTGTGCTTCAGCAAATACTCAGTCCTTGCTGTCTCAAAACAGCTTTGGGGTTGAGCATGGTGGGGGCAGAGGTCAGGCTGCTGTGGTGACCTCGAATGGCTCAGCAGCAGGTGGGATCTTTACCCTGTTCTTCCCTTCCCAACTTCACCCTGACACTGGAGAGCTCAAGCCCTGGCTGGGACAGGAACGAGCCATCTCCCTGCTGCCCGCTGAATGTCCTGGCCAGCAGTCGCCTTTGCTGCTAAATCGCTGTCACGGAAACTTGATTACATTGTCTGGTGGGATGGATGAAAACTTGAGTCATGGCATCTGAGCGTCACTGGCATTTGCTGCCAGCGTGACAGATCTTTTCTGTCCTTTGGTTTTCACTCCCTGCCTTCGTGCCCTGTCCTGGGGACTCTTGTCTCCATTCGCTTTGTGATGGGGCATCACTCTCCAGACACGAAAGAGTCAAGAAGGTGCTTTTTTGTGCTGTTTTGTTTTAAGTGCAAAAATCCCCAAAGAGCTCCAAGGAGAGCTTGCTGCTGTTGGGCGCCCAGGTCCCCAGATCCACCTCTGCCAGGGCTTCCTCGTTGGCCCTGCCAGTCTCCTGGCTGTGAGCTGGTGAGCTGTGCCTTTGACTGCCTTGTGCACTCAGGAACTGCTGGATAGCCATGTCTGCCCTTCTTTTGTGCTTGTTTTTTGTCAGTCTGCTTGCTCCCATCCCTTTCCCCTTGCAGGCAGTGCTGGCATGGGTAGGAGTCCTCTAGCTGACAGAGTCTGGGGAGGTCAGTGACCCTGTAAGCTCACGGAGAGGGATGCAGAGATGTTGCACAGAAGTGCTCCCTGTTGGGCCCTTTGATGGGGATCACCTGCCCTGGGAGCAGCTTCTTTGAGTGTCTCCCCATTCTGTGCCGAGATGCAGCGCTGTGTCGGGTGCCCCATCGATCCATCCCTGCTCTCCGTGGTACCGCTCAGATCTCCTTACTGCTGCATGTCCGCCCTGGAGTGGGGGAGAGCGGGAGAGGCAGGCTGGAGGAGCTGTAGCTGTGCTCACAGATCCTCAGCTTCCCCCATCCTCCCTGTTTTACTGTGCTCCTCTAAGGTCATTACATTTCTTGCCCAGACAGGGCTGAGGGGGATGGAACCCTCAATGCCACGAAGGAAAAAAAGTCACCTTTGGGGGGTGGCTTGTGGAGCCATCCCTAGACAGACTGTCCAGAAGCACTGATGCTGAGCTTCCCCTTTCCATTTGAGTCAGTGGCAGTTTGTGCCTCTCAAACAGACCAGGCTGATGACTGAAGGGCAGCTTCGCTGGCTGCTGCTGGCCTTATTTCATCTGGGGAAGGGACAGCGACTTCTTCAGAGCAGCGTCTGTGTGAGCAGAACCAGGGCTTTGCCTTAGCTGGAGCAGCTCTGTGGGTGTTCGGGGTGGAAACGTGCTCCCAGTCCTGTGTGGTGAAGGTGCAGCAAATCCATGGCTCTGGTGGGTGCCAGCTGTGTGTGTGGGTGGATGCGACCAGCAGCCCTGGGTGCCAAGCTTGGGATTTGGTAGAGTCCAGAAATCATGGTACAAACCCTCCACAACATTTCCATGGTGGAAGCCCCGAAGCATCCCAGATTGCTGGGGCCCTCCACTGGTGTTTGCCATCTGGCTGCCCATCTCCTCGAGCTGCCCACCAGTGTCCTTGCAGGGCTGTGCTGGAGGGACAGGGCTGCTGGTGTCCAGCACTGAGCTGGGTGAATTCTGAACGGGGAACCCCGTCTCTGCTTTCCTACTTCACAGCCTATTCGCGTTGCTCGGGGTTCGCCCCTCCTCACAGTAGCTGTCCTAAAACTGGGTGCCTGCACCCGGCTGTAGGCAGATGAGAGAACCTCCAAGGGAGACCCCAAGCTGCAGAGCGGTGGGTGGTGGGAGGGTATCTGGAAGGAGATACCAAGTGGGCTCGCTCTGTTCTTCACTCGTTCCGCAGCGTTCCCCACTGGCCACCCCAGAGGTGAGGTGTGAGCCAGAGGTGCTCTCTCCAGCAGCCATGGAAGAGATGCGTCTCCTAAGAAGTTTCCTCCCACCTGCCTGGTACGCTTGTGTAGTGCTGGACTGAAGTGCCCATCCCTCCCTGCACTGTGAAAGGAGCCCTAGTGACCAGCTCGCGAGGGATGTTCCCTTTCCAGTGACATGGGAGAAAGCATGGGGGAGGCTGGGAGAGCCAGTAGGAGCTGGCACCCCATACTCGTAGCACCCTATACGAGAAGTTCATCTGCTAAGGGAGGAGAGCCTGGGCTGTTTGCATCCAGCAAGCCCCACCGTGTGCCCTGCAAACACCCCTGCAAGGGCTCTGCTGGCAGCAAAAGAGCCTGAGGTGGGGAGAGCAGCGGGAGAGCAGAGAGCCTGTCCCTCTGGGGGTGTGTGGAGCTGTCCCCAGTAATAACCCTGCTAATTAACTGCTGGCCGTTAGCTGACACTGGGTAGGAGACATCTCCCAAGCCTGTCTTCCTCCCTCTCCCCGTTGGAGGGATGCTGGCTGCAGGTGCCCAGAGACAGGGCTGCTGGTGGGGTGTGGAAGGATTTTGGGACTGGGGAGCCTCCTGGTCCTTCCTCAGGGGCTTGGGCCATGACTGCAACAAGTGACCGTGACTCAGGATTGGTGTCCCACCTCTGCTTCATTGCTTTATTTGCTGTTACAGTTTCTTGTCTGGCTTTGGGATGGATGTACCGGTGTGGTGTTTATAGCAGGTGCTGTGGGCTGTGCACGCCCCCGGTGACATCTCCTCGTCCCCACAGCCCCAGGGGTACAACCAAGGGGGCTGTGCAGCTGAGGCTGGAGGAGCTGGAGTGCTTTGCCCGAGACTGTGCAGCCCACCAGAGGTACTGGTGGGTCCAGCACCACCCTCTCAGCTACACTGGGGCCAAGCGGTGGTGATGGACAGGGTGGCAGCGCTGGCAGAGAGGTGGCTCGGGTCAAGTGGGTCTGAGCATGAAGTTGTCCCTGGGCAGGCTGAGTGTGAGCTGCCAGCCTGCACGTCCCCCGTCTGTGCTGGGCTGTGGGCAGAGCTGTGAGATAGCAGCATCCTGCTTCGCTCACTTGGGGATCAGCTTTGGGGTTGTTTTTTTTTACTTTATTTTCTTGCAGCTGAGAGTAAGCGGGAGAGATGTGCTGATGATACAGGGTAGGCAGCTGCCAGCCCACAGCTGCCTCTGTTTGTAGCGTTGGGAGGGTGTTTGCGAGCTCTTGAAGGCCACCTGCGTGAAGCTGGTGGAGCAGCAGGGTGTGGGTCAGCCTGGGGAGAGGTCTCAGCACCCTGTAGGAGCCGGGTGATGTCTGGGCAGGACCTGTGCCTCCCTGCTCCAGCCCGGAACACGGGTGCGTGGGATGGAGGAGGGAAGGGCAGTTCCTCACATCCTCCAAGCCGCAGAGCGATGCAGCAGCATAGCATCTCCTAATCTCCCTGCGCATCTCCTCTAGTTTCCTCTAGTTGATAAGGATTTGGGGGGGATGAGGGGGAGAGGGGGGAACTGGAGCTCGGAAGCCACAGGACACGTGGCCCAGCGGCGCAGCGGAGGCAGCAGCAGCTGGAGGTGCGGGCAGGAAACACGGGTGCCCACAGAGCAGCCGGCGCGTCCCTGCGTGCCCCGCGTGGGCTGCCCGGGCGCGCTGCCGGGGCAGGGGTGCTGGCTCCCAGGGTGGCATTTCAGCTCTCTGCCAAATCCTCCTGCTCCACACTGATTGACCGAGATCGTTGAGAGGTGAGCCAGGATCTGAGCCGGGATCCAGGCTAGTCACAGTCACCCTGGCTAACTGGGAGCTCGCTGCTGTCCCGTCTCCGGCCCACTGAGCAATCT